>NW_024044847.1:600000-935887 GCF_015852505.1 Tachyglossus aculeatus
TAGCTGACCAGTGGCGGAGCCAGAATTTGAACGCATGACCTTTGACTCCTAAGCCCATGCTCTTTCCACTGAGCCATGCTGCTTTATGGGGGTGACCAGTAAATATGATAAATGCAATCAATTGAATGAATGACTGAATATCCCCACCATCGGCAATTATTGGAATGGGGACTGTGGAAAACAGGGCCCTTCTCCCTCCCTTTTGGTCTCTCCTGGAGATAGGAGAGCTTGGTGCTGATGCATGGAGGGATGTTCCCCCTTGAACTCTTGATCGTTTCTCGAAAAGGGGAGAGAGATGGCAACCAGAGCAGGTGAAGCTGATGACAGCTTGGGGCTGGATGCATTCAGGTGAGTCTTTCACTAAGCCTCCCATCTTAGGAAGGAATCCATCTACCAAGTCTGTTGTACTGGACTCTTCCAAACGCTTAATACAGTGTTCTGCCCACAACAGGAGCTCAAAAATCATTGATTCATTGATTGATTGATTAATATATGTCTTCCCTGCTAGACTGTGAGCCCCTTGTGGGCTGGGAAGGTGTCTACCAACTCTGTGGTGTTTACTCCCCAAAGTGCTTAGGACAGTGTTCTGCACTTAGTAAGTGCTCAATAAATCATTATTATAAGCAGAGGGCCTGAGTTCTAATTCCATCTCCGCCACTTCTCTGCTGCGGTACCTTGAGCAAGTCAATTAATTTCTCGTTGCCGCAGGTCTCTCATCTGCAAAATGGAGATACAATACCAGTTCTCCCTCCTACTTAGACTGTGAGCCCCATGAAGGACCTGATTGTTTTCTATCCACCCCAGCGTTCAATACAGTGCTTGGCACACAGGGAGCACTGAACAAATACCACAATTAGTATTATTAATAATGAATACCATTTTTGGATTGGGGTAGTCACAAGATTCATTCATTCATTCATTCTATCATATTTATTGAGCGCTAACTGTTTGCAGAGAAGAAGAAGATGGCATTTGTTAAGCACTTACTATGTGCAAGGGACTGTCCTAAGCGTTGTGGGGGGGCGGGTACAAGGTAGTCAGGTTGTCCCACGTGGGGCTCACAGTTTTAATCCCCGTTTTACAGATGAGGTAACTGAGGCACAGAGACGTTAAGTGACTTTGCCCAAAGTCACACCGTTGACAAGTGGCAGAGCCCGGATTAGAACCCGTGACCTCTGACTCCCAAGCCCGTGCTTTTTCTACTAAGCCATGCTGCACTGTAATAAGTGCTTGGGGAAGTACAATAAAGCAATAAAGAGGACAATTCCTGCCCACAGCTAACTCACAGTCTAGAGGGGAGAGACAGACATCAATACAAATAAATAAAATTACAGATGTATACATATGTGCTGTGGGGCTGGGCGGGGAGAGCAAGGAGAGCAAGTCAGGTTGACACAGAAGGAGTGGGAGAGGAGGAAAAGTGGGGCTTAGTCTGGGAAGGCTTCTTGGACGCTTTGAAGGTGGGGAGAGTAGCTGATGGATTTGAGAAAGGAGAGTATTACAGGCCAGAGGTAGGGTGTGGGCGAGAGGTCGGTAGTTAGACAGGCAAGAATGAGGGAGAGTGAGAAGGTCAGCACCAGAGGAGCGAAGTGTGCAGGTTGGGTTGTAGAAGCAGAGAAGCAAGGTGAGGGAGGAGGGGGTAAGGTGATGGAGTGTGTTACAGCCAATAACGAGGAGTTTTTATTTTTTATGGAGGTGGATAGGCAACCACTGGTGATTTTTGAGGAGGGGGGGTAACATGTCCTGAACTTTTCTGTGGATGATAATCTGGGCAGAGAAATGAAATATTGACTGAAGTGGGGAGAGGCAGGAGGTTGGGAAGTCAACAAGAAAGCTAATGCGGTAATCTAGGAAGGATAGAAAGAGTGATTGTACTAACGTGGTAGCAGTTGGGATGGAGAGGAAAGGTCGGATTTTAGCAATGTTGTGATGGTAAGACCGATAGGACTTGGTGGCAGGTTGGATACGTAGGTTGAATGAGAGAGCAGAGTCAGGGATAACGCCAAGTTTGTAGGCTTCTGAGACAAGAAGAATGGTGGTGCTGTCTGGGAATGGGAATGTTTGGGAGGGCACAAGGTTTGGGTGGGAAGATAAGGAGCTCTGTTTTGGACATGTTAAGTTTGAGATGATAGGGGGACATCCACGTAGAGATGTCCTGAAGGCAGGAGGAGATGCGAGCCTGGAGAGAGGGAGAGAGATCAGGGGAGGAGATGTACGTTTGGGTATCATCTGCCTAGAGATGGTAGTTGAAGCCATGGGGATGAATGAGCTCTCCAAAGGAATGGGTGTAGAGGGAGAATAGAAGGGGACTGAAGAGGACTGTCGAACGCCCACACGCAAAGATCTGGCCACCTACTTCATCAGGAAAATTAACACCACCAGGTCTGAACTCCCCCAAATCCCCCCTCCCCTCCATCCCCCTTCTTCTCGACTCCCTCTTCTACTTTTCCATCCTTCCTTGCAGTATCTTCAGAGGAGATCTCCTCCAACCTCTCAGGTCCCACCCCCTCCACATGTACATCAGACCCCATTCCCTCTCACTTTACAAAAACTCACCCTTCTCTCCTCCCCTCCTTAACTTCCATCTTCAACTGCTCACTATCCTACGGCTTCTTCCCCATTGCCTTCAAACATGTCCACGTCTCCCCCATCCTAAAAAAAACCCTTGACCCCACAGCCCTCTCCAGTTATCGCCCAATCTCCCTCCTACCCTTCTTTCCAAAATCCTTGTGTGAGTCGTCTTCACTCACTGCCTAGATTTCCTCTCCTCCAACTCTCTTCTGAACTGCCTCCAATCTGACTTTCCTTTCATCTACTCCACTGAATCCGCCCTCTCAAAGGTCACCAATGACCTCCTTCATGCAAAGTCCAATGGCTCCTACTCCAGCCTAATCCTCCTCGTACTTTCAGATGGCTTTGAAACTGTCGACCAACCCCTTCTCCTCAACGTTGTAGCCAACCGTGGCTTCACTGACTCCGTCCTCTCCAGGTCCTGCTCTTATCTCTCTTGCCGTTCATTTTCAGTCTCCTTCACTGCCTCCTCCTCCCCTTCCCATCCCCTAACTGTAGGGGTTCCCAAAATGTCAGGTCTTGGTCCCCTACTATTCTCCATCTACACTCACTCCTTCGGTGGACTCATTCGCTCCGATGGCTACAGCTATCATCTCTACGTGGATGATACCCAAATCTATATATCCTCCCCTGTTCTCTCTCTCCCTCCAGGCTCGCATCACCTCTTGCCTTCAGGACATCTTTATTTGGATGTCCTCCCGCCACCCAAAACTCAACATGTCCAGGACAGAGCTCCTTATCCTTCCTCCTAAACCCTGTTCTCTCCCTGACTTTCCTGTCACTGTGGACGGCGCTAGCATCCTTCCCGTCTCACAAGCCCACAATATTGGTGTGATCCTTGTCTCCAATCTCTCATTTACCCCACATATCCAATCTGTCACCAAGCATGTCTGTCTCACCTTCACAACATTGCCAAGATCCACCCTTTCCTCTCCATCAAAACTGCTACTACGATAATACAATCACTCATCCTATCCCATCAGGCTCCTTTCTGACCTCTCCACCTCCTCTCTCTCCCCATTTCAGTCTACACTTCACTCTGCTGCCCGGATTATCTTTGTATAGAAATGTTCTGGGGATGTCACCCCCCACTTCTCAAAAATATTAGCTTGAAAGCTCTACATCACCTTGCACTCTCCTACCTCACCTCCTTTCCCTCTTTGTTCATCGCAACCCATACATTCAACTCCTCTGGTACCAACCTTCTCACTGTGCCTAGTTCTTGCCTGTCCCACCATCGATCCCTGGCCCATGTCCTACCACTAGTCTGGAACACCCTTCCTCCTCAAATCTGTCAATCGTGCTTATTCCCTTCAAAGGTCTACTGAAGGCTCACTTCCTCCAAGGATCCTTCCCAGACTAAGTCCCCCTTTTCCCCAGCTCCCTCTCCCCTCCCCATCTCTCCGACTCGCTCTTTGCTCAACCCCCCACCACAGCACGTGTGCATATATGTACATATCTATAATTCTATTTAAATTAATTCCTGCTCATCTGTTTTGATGTGTATATATCTATAATTCTATTTATTTATATTGATGCTATTTATTGATGCCTTTTTACTTGTTCTGTTGTCTTTCCACCCCCTCTTAGACTGTAAGCCCATTGTGGGCAGGTATTGTCTCTCTTTATTGCTGCACTGTACTTTCCAAGCACTTGGTACAATGCTCTGTACACAGTAAGCACTAAATGAATACTATTGAATGAATGAAGGAATGAATTTTGTCCGCTGGTGCCAACCTACCCATTGCACTTCAGTCTCATCTCATTGCCGACCTCTTGCCCACATCCTGCCTCTGGCTCGGAACACCCTTTCTCATCATATCCAACAGATGACCACTCTCCCCAATTTCAAAGTCTTATTAAAATTACATCTCCTCTAAAAGGCCTTCTCTGACTAAGCCCTCCTGTCCTCTTCACCCGCTCTCTTCTATGCCACCCTTGCACTTTGATTTGTTCCCTTTGTTCACCCCTCCTTCAGCCCCACAGTGTTTAGGTCAATATCTGTAATTTTTTATTTATACTATTGTCTGTCTCCCTCTCTAAACTGTAAGCTCATTGTGAGCCGGGACCATTTCTACCAACTTTGTTATATAGTACTCTCCCACGTAAGGTGCTCTCCACACAGGAAATGCCCAGTGAATACAAATGATTGTTTGATATATGTAAATGATATGTTACAAATTATTTATGTATATTAATCTCTTTCTCTTCTCTAGACTGTAAGCTCATTGTGGGAAGGGAACACGTCTACCAACTCTGCTGTATTGTACTCTCAAGTGCTACAGTGCCCTGTGAACAGTAAGCACTCAGATTGATTGATTGATGGCATAAGCTTTGTGGTTGTTATCGTGCACCACATTTCAGGACCTTTGATTCCCATTTTGATATTTGATCCTTCATATCACATACCACCCATACACACACAATACATAACTAATGTTGGTTAATTTTCTTTCCTACTTCTCCTTGAACAGAACTAGTGAATAAGACACCCTAAGAGATGATCAATGTCACCACAGTGACAGAATTCCTGCTTCTGGATTTCTCAGAGGTTCAGGAGCGGCAGCTGGTCCATGGAGCACTGTTCCACTTGGTCTACCTGGCGGCCATGACGGGGACATCTCCTCATCGTTGCTGTCATCACCCTCGACCGGCGCCTCCACAACCTCACATACCTATTCCTCAAGAACGTGTCCTTCCTCGACCTCTGCCTCATCCCCGACACCATCCGTAAATCCGTCCACAACTCCCTGACTAATGACAGATCCATCTCTTTCCTGGGCTGTGTCCTCCAGGTTTTTCTGGCTATTTCATCTGTTTTTCCAGAGCTGGCCATCCTCACAGTAATGTCCTTTGACTGCTATGTGTCTATCTGCCACCCCCTGTGCTATGAGGTCACCAAGAATCGAAGGGCCTGTGTGAAGATGGCCTCCGCTTCATGGCTGAGCAGGGGGCTGTCTGCTGCATTACACACAGCCAGCACCTTCTCCTTGTCCTTCTGTGGGCCCAAGGTTGTAGGCCAGTTCTTCTGTGACGTCCCCCAGTTACTCACCATCTCCTGCTCTCCTGACCTCCTCAGAGAGGTGGTACCCATCTCCATCAATGTGGCCTTTGACTTCTGCTGTTTCATTGGCATCGCCATCTCCTACGTCCATACGTCCATATCATGGTGACCGTGCTGAGGATGCCAGCCGCAGAAGGCCGGACCAAAGCCTTCTCCACCTGCCTGCTCCATCTTGTCGTCATCACTATTTCCCTCTCCACGGGCTTCTTCGCCTACTTCAAGGCCCCCTCGTACTCCCGCTCAGTTATGGACCTTCTGGTGTCCGTGTTTTACACGGTGGTGTCCCCCACCCTGAACCCCCTCATCTACAGCCTGAGGAACAGGGAACAGAAAGTCACAATGGAGAAATTCTTAAATGGGAAATTTTGCACAAGAGAGAAGTCTCTGCACGTCTCCCATTTGGCTTAGATTATTCCCAGAGGCAAAATGTATACACACGTTCATCATTTGTTATCACCACACTTCATTCCTTCTTTGTGCCAGGCACTGTACTGAACAATGCAGTAGATACAAGCAAATCAGTTTGGCCACAGTCCACGCCCGAAATAGCGCTCACAGTTTTAACCCCCTTTTACAGGTGAGGTAACTGAGGCACAGAGAAATTAAGTGATTTGCCCAAATTCACACAGGCTATAAATTCGTTGTAGGCAGGGAATGGATCTATCATATTGTACTCTCCCAAATGCTAAGTACAGTGCTCTGCATGCAGTAAGCTCTCAGTAAATACAATTGACTGACTAATTCCCTTAGTGACTGACAAGTGGAGTAGCCGAAATTAGAATACAGGTCCACTGACTCCCAGGCCAGGGATCTTTCCAGTAGATTATGCTGCTTTGTTGTGCCCCAACTACCTCATCTTCAAAATGGGGATTAAGACTGTGAGCCCCTTGTGGGACATGGACTATATCTAAAGTGATCATCTTCTATCTACCTCAGTGCATAGTACAGTTCCTAGCACATTATAAGAACTTAAAAACATACCATTCAATAAATGCTATTACTACTATTGCAACCACTGATGTTGCTGCTATTAATACTTATGGTATTTGCTAAGTGTCTATTATGTTCCAGGTACTGTTCTAAACACTGGGGTAGATACAAGATAATCGGGTTGGACACAATGTCTGTCCCACATAGGGCTCATCGTCTTAACCCCCATTTTACAGATGAGGGAACTGAGGCACAGAAAAGTGAAGTGACTTGCCCAAAATCACACAGCAGACAGGTGCAGAGTCGGGATTAGAACCCATGACCTTCTGACCCTCAGGCCCATGCTCTATCCACTAGGCCATGCTGCTGCTTAGTGCTACTACTACTCTCCCCTTGGGCACACTCCCTCCTGTCATTCAACGCTGACCCCAGTCTCATTCATTGACTCTCCTTGTCCTCGGTTAGTGCTCAATAAATACGATTGATTTGTTTCCCAGGTCATTAGTTCACTTTGATTCTCCACCATTGAAGCTTACATTCATGGGGTTGGGTGGTGCAAAGGAGTCAACCGATAGAATACAGCGATGATTATCCTGGGTACCTCCACCAAGTTGGACTCCCCAATCCATTATATTGCAGTGGTATTGTCCTTTGTGTCTCCACAGTACTGTACTCCCCTACTCCTACTCTAACCCAGCACACACAATAAATGCAACTGATTGACAGCTTTGCACCCAGTAAGTGCTCAATAAATACCATCGATGGATTAAGATTTGCTCTGCGCACAATAAACACTCAATAAATACATTGATTGATTGATTGCATACAATCTGATTTTTTCAGTATCCACCATAGGGCACGGCACATAGAAAGTGTTAAATATTATTATGATTATTACTGCTCGTTTTGCTATTCTATTTATTTTGTTAATGATGTGCATCTAGCTTTACTTCGATTTATTCTGATGACTTGAAACCTGTCCATAAGTTTTGTTTTGTTGTCTGTCTCCCACCTCTAGACTGTGAGCCCGTTGTTGGGTAGGGACTGTCTCTATATGGTGCCAACTTGTATTTCCCAAGCGCTTAGTACAGTGCTCTGCATACAGTAAGCGTTCAATAAATACGATTGAATGAATGGGTAGGTAAAAGCGATTGTATCCTTGAGACATTTCAGGCCACCAAGATGTAGAAATTGTGAAGCCTCCCAGAGGGATAGGTGGAGGATAGAACTGGGACTAGAACCCAGGTCTCCTGATTTCCACTATCCCCTGCTGCTTCCGTACCCCCTGGAAATTTGCTAACTCTCCCTCTAAATGGGACTCCATAGATTGTTTTCCTGTGCAAGTGACTTGGCCTCATGGGATAATGTCGGGAGCAATAAAACGAGTTGCTTTCTCATTAATGTTGCCATGACCACCATCTGGACTGGATGAATGCCACCGCTATGTCAACTCTGCATCAAGGGGGTTAGGTAAAGAGGTTGGCATGCAGGTGGCATCGTACCCACCAGTAAATGTGATCCTCCCACTGCGTGACCATCTCCATCCAGATGGAACACAGGTAATAGAAGCAGCTGGGCATAGTGGATAGAGCACAGGCGTGGGAGTCTGGTCATGGGTTCTCTTCCTGGCTCTGCTACTTGTCTTCTGTGTGACCTTGGGCAAGTAACTTCACTTCTCTGTGCCTCAGTTAACTCATCTGTAAAATGTGGATAGACACTGTGAGACTCACATTGGACAGGGACGGTGTCCAACCCGATTTGCTTGTATGCACCCCAGTGCTTAGTACAGCGCCTGGCACAGAGTAAGAACTCAAAAATACCACAGTTATTAATAGTCCTCTTGAGGGGAGATGGTGGCTTTATGGTGCTGGCTTTATGGTGACTCTGAATATCCCTCTTTAATAGCCTCAGTTCTTTGGTTCTTCTTGTCAGTCCCAGAAGGAATCATTTCCTCTTCTCCCACTGATTTGGCATTGCACCTCTTATTTTGGTATCTCTTTTCTAAAGGCTTCTTTAAGATACTGATAGGCAAGAAGCAGGTAGTCTCCAGAACACTGTTTTGCATCAGTCAACTAACAGTGAAGATCGATACTTGACTCTTCCCCTATTTGACTGTAAGTTGCTTGTGGGCAGGGAACACATCATATGCTTTTGTTGCACTTATTCTAGTGCTTTAATAATGTGAATCGCAAGTAGTAATGTGAATCACAAGTAGTAATGTGTATTACAATTAGTGTGTGTTTTTAATGGTATTTGTTAAGTACTTACTACACACCAAGCACTGCACTTAGCACTGGAGTAGGTAGAAGTTAACCGGGTTAAATACAGTCCATTACAAACTTGGGGATCGCGGTCATAACACCTATTTTAAAGATGAGGTAACTGAGTCCCAGAGAAATTAAATGACTTGCTCCAGGTAATGCAGCAGTCAGGTGGCAGAGCCATGATTGTCTTGTCTCGTCTTATGCTGTTGAGTGGTCTCGGACCCATAGCAACTCCACGGACACATCTCTCCTAGAATACTCCACTCTCCGTCTGCAATCGTTCGTTCTGTGAGTGTAGTCATACAGTTTTCCTGTTAGACATATGGAAGTGGCATACCATTGACTTCTTCCATGCAGTAAACCTGATTCTCCACCCTCAACTCTCTCTTATGCAGCTGCTGCCCAGCACAGGTGAGTTTTGACTTGTAGTAGATAGCCTTTCACTCGATAGCCACTGCCCAAGCTAGGAATGGTATGCTTGACTTTCCCTCCCATAGCCGAGACTAGCAGAATACTGGAAACTCTCCAAGTGTGATCCTAAGAGGGGGATCCAAGATTAGAGCCGATTAAAGACCATTATTACTACTACAACACATTGCGGCCTCATGGAAAGAGCACGGACCTGGAAGTGAGAGTTCCTGGGTTCTAATCCTGGTTTTGCCACTAGTTTGCTGTGTTACCTTCGGTAAGTCACTTAATTTCTCTATGCTTCAGTTCCCTCATCTGCAAAATGGGGATATAATACCTGTTCTCCCTCCTACGTAGACCGTGAGCCCCATGTGGGAATTGATTATCTTGTATCTATCCTAGGGCATAGTACAGTGCTTGGCACATAGTAAGTGCTTAACAAATATCATTATAATTATTACTGCTCTTACTACTACCTTATATCACTGCTCATTATCTCCTTGAGTGCAGGCACCACTGATGGTAAAATTTATGTATAAGTGCTCATTTAACTGAAAAGGACAACATAAAATCCACAGTCCACAGTCCGCATTGTATGCACAAAAACCCATTACCTGAATTTGTTGTCATGCTTATTGCTTGCAATGCTTGGTGCTGTTTTCTCATTTGCCTCCTTGTCTCTCATGCCTTACAAAGGTTTGGTTTGAAGGAATCAATTCCTTTCCTGATTGCAAGATTCTGTTCTGCTGTATCTTCAGCAAGAGACTCCCAGTTTTCAGATGGGATGCAATATTGTCTTAAGCTTGGTTTTACGGTATCCTTAAAACATTTATTCTGCCCTCCTTGTTCTCAGTTTCTCAATTTTAACTCTCTACCTGGCAACTTTCTGGATATTCTGCTATTGTCCATTCTCCTCATATCTTCCATCTACTGTAGCTGTTTTAAGATGACCAGAGTTTTGATGCTCAGAGACTTCTTTTAAGTAGCTTTTGAGAAGCAGTGAGGTCTGGGAGCATGGGAAAGAGCCTGGACCTGGGAGCCAGAGGACCTGAGTTCTAATCCTGGATCGGCCACTTGTTTGCTTTGTAACCTTGGGCTAATAACTTCACTTTTCTCTTCTTCAGTTTCCTCAGCTGTAAAATTGGTGTTCAATACCTGTTCTACCTCCTACTTAGACTGTGAGCCCCATGTGGGACAGGGACTGTATTCGACCCTGATTAACTCATATCTACCCTAGTGTTTATAACAGTGTTTGACACATAACGATTGCCTAACAAATACCATAAAAAGTAAATCTGCCACTAGGAACACTTGAAGCTCAAAAGTTGATCCAATATTCTGCTTTCTTTTCCTCTTCAGGGAGAGATTCAGATTTCCAAGGAAATGAGCAATTACACGATGGTGAGGGAATTCCTCATCCTGGTGTTCTCGGAGGTCCGGGAGCTGCAGCTGGTCACCACCGTCCTGTTCCTACTGGTCTACCTGGCAGTCCTGACGGGATATCTCCTCATCATCGCTGTCATGGTCCTTGACCGGCACCTCCACACTCCCATGTACTTCTTCCTCAGGATCCTGTCCATCTTCGATCTCATCATCATCTCAGCCACCATCCCCAAATCCATATTCAACCTGTTGACTGACACGAAGTCCATCTCTTTCTTAGGCTGCCTCTTTCAGGTCTTCCTTTGCTTTTCTCTTCACCTGTAGAGCTGTTAATCTCATGGCGATGTCCTTCAACCGCTATGTGGCCGTCTGTCGCCCCCTGCTCTATGATGTCATCATGGACTGAGGGGTCTGTGGGAAGATGGCCGCTGCCTCATGGCTCTTTGGGAGCCTGACGGCGGTGGTATACACATCCGGCACCTTCTCTCTCTCTCCCTCTGTGTGTCCAATCACATCCATGTGTTCTTCTGCTACATTCCCCAGTTGCTCCTCATATCCTCCTTTCAAGACACTCTCAGAGAGGTTGTGCTCTTCAACATGGGTATTGTTCTAGACTTCTGGTGCTTTCTGGGCATTGGCATTTTTATAACTGCATCTTCTGTGCTGTCCTGAAGATGCCAACTGTAGCAGGTCGACCTGCTACCTTCACCACCTGTCTGCCCCACCTTGCCATCATAATCCTTTTTCTCTCCACTGGATTTTTCGTCTACCTCAAGCTGCCCTCTAAGTTCCCCTCCATGCTGGACCTGCTGGTGTCCTTGTTCTACATGGTGGTGCCCCCCATCCTGAACCCCCTCATCTATAGCCTGAGCATGAAGGTGGCGATGGAGAGGTTCATAAGGGGGAAAATTAGCTCCCGTTCAGGGCCACCTGCACAGAAATATCAGCGGCTTTGCGCAGTAACTGAAGACGGTCCTGCTTCAGAATAGTGGTCTGTTTCAGTGTGTCCTGACTGAATCCATTGGCTCCTTGGAGTGCAGAAGGGATTCCACATCTCCCTCCAGACTCTGCTGGCTCTGGGCGTTTTTTGCCTGGTTATCTGCTCCATCACTTAATAATAATTATAAAATTAGTTAAACTCTGCCTATATGGAAAACACTGTTCTAAGCACTGGGTGTAGATATATATCAGGTCCTCACATGGGGCTCACAGTCTAAGTAGGAGGGAGAACAGATTTCCTCTAATGGTATTTGTTTAGCTCTTACTATGTGTCAAACACTGTTCTAAGCTCTGGGATAGATACAAGTCATTTAGGTTGGATACAGTCCCTGTCCTGCATGAGGCTCATTTTATGAAGAGATAATTGAGGCACAGAGAAGTGAAAGGACTAGTCCTAGGTCACACAGCAGGTAAGTGGCAGAGTCAGGATTAGAACCCAGATTATCTGACTCCTAGGTCTGTGATCTTTCCACTAGGCCAAGTCACTTAACTTAATCTGTGCCTCCGTTACCTTATCTGCAAAGTGGAGATTAAGACTGTGCGTCCCATGTGGGACATGGAATGTCTCCACCTGATCATTTTGTTTCTACCCCAGTGCTTAGTACAGTGCCTAGTACACAGTAAGTGCTTAACAAATACCATTAATTTTTTTGAAAAAATACAAGCAATGCTGATATTGGGCAAGTCACTTAACTTCTCTTAGCTTCAGTTTCCTCATCTCTAAAATGTGAATTAAGTCTGTGAGCCCCATATGGAACATGGACTCTGTCCAACCTGATTATCTTGTATCTACCCCAGCACTCAGTAGGAAACTCTGAAACTAAGGTAAATCCTGAATGAGTGTAAGCCCCATGTGGGACAGGGACTGTGTCCAACCTAAATGACTTGTATCTATCCCAATCCTTTGAACAGTGTTTGACATATCATACGTGCTGAACAAATATCATTTAAAAAATTCCAGGTACAGAGACTGTGACTGATCTGATGACAGCGTATCTACCACAATTGTTAGTACAGGGTTTGCCACATAGTGTTTAGAAAACACCACGTGAGAAGCAGCATGGCTTAGTGGCAAAAGCATGGGCTTGGGAGTCACTGATCATGGGTTCTAATTCCAGCTCTGCCACTTGTCTGATGTATGACCTTGGGCAGCTCCACTTCCCTGTGCCTCAGTTACATCATCTGTCAAATAGGTCTTAAAATAGGTCTTAAAATTAGGTCTTAAATAGGTCTTAAGATTGTGAGCCCCACGTGGGACAACCTGATCACCTCATATCTACCTCACAGCTTAGAACACTACCTGGCACAGAGTAAGCGCTTAACAAATACTATCATTTTCATTACTAATGAACAGTTGTTGAGCATGCATTGAGGTGACCATGAAAAAATTTACGTCGGTTTACTTACTGTATCTAGATCTCATCTATTTCACCTCTGACCCCTTGCCCACACCCTGCCTTTGGACTGGTATGTCCTCCCTCTTCAGAGTCAACAAACAATCATTTTTCCCACTCTCAAAGCCTTATTAAAGGCACATCTCCTCCAGGAGATCTTCCCTGATACAGCCCACCTTTAATAGTAGTAATAATATTTATTAAGCACTTACTGTGTGCAGAGCACTATAGTGAACCATGGGAGTTAATACACAGATGGGAATTAGATACAGTTCCTGTCTCTGAGGACAGGGAAGGAGGTGTTCTAATAGTGAAGTATGTGATAGTTGGTACAGATGACTAGCTCTTGCCCCCAACACCCTCTCCCTTCTGCTTTACCCATTCACTTGGATCTGTATCCTTTAAGTACCTGATATTCCCCCCATCCTCAGCCCCACCAGGCTTATTCATATTTCAATAATTTATTCATTTCTATTAATATCTGTCTCCCTATCTAGACTTAAAGCTCACTGTGGGCAGGGAATTTGTCTGCCAATTCTGTTGTATTCTCTCATGTGCTTAATACAGTGCTCTGCACACAGTAAGAGCTCAATAAATACAAGCGATTGATTGATTGATTGATTCAGGGATCTTAGTAGCACTTCCTGAGGGCCATCTTTGGGAGATGCACAGTGCTGCAAAGAGAGAGCACTTTCTTCCCTGTAGACTGTAAGCTTTTTGTGAGCAGGGAATGTGTCCACCAATTCTGTTGCATTGTCCTCTTCCAAGTGCTTAGTACAGTCATCTGTACAGAGTAAGCATTTGATAAATACGATAGATTAATTTATTCTAATGGGAGCAAGGGAAACATAATTCCACTTCCCTGGGAGAGTTTCTGGAGGGTCCAGCCATGTGGGAAAGAGAAACATGGAGTAGGAGGGAGAACAGGAATTGAATCTCCAGTTCACATATGAGATAACTGAGGCACAAAGGAGTGAAGTGACTTGCCCAAGGTCACAGAACAAGAATTAAGAAGAGCCAGAATTACAATCTAGGTCCTCTGATCCTTTCCACTCAGCTATGTTGCTTCTCTAGTCCACACAGCATTTTAATCTGTGAGGAGGAAAAAGGCTGAGATCAGAAGTACTCATGACTGAAGTAATAATAGTAATAATAATTATTGTATTTGTTAAGTACTTACTATGTGCCAGGTGCTATACCAAGCACTGAGGTGAAGACAAGCAAATCGGGTTAGACACAGTCCTTGTCTCATGTGGGGCTCACAATCTCAATCCTCATTTTAAAGATGAGTTACCTGCAGTACAGAGAAGATAAATGATTAGCCAAGGGGCACACAGCAGAGAAGTGTTATTAGAACCCATGACCTTCTGGCTCCCAGGCCCATGCTCTATCCACTAGGCAATGCTGTAGAAACGCTCATCAGTTTTTCATGTCTAAAACCCACATCCTGGCCCTTGAATCTTGTTAAGGACTCGTAGCCTGAGGAATCAGTATAGATAACCAACTTCCTGATTGCATCCTTGAAGGGAGTGAATAGAAAAAACGGGATAGATTTTGAAGGATAATAAAGACATTTTTCAGGATGGACTGTAACTTCAACAATGATGACAATTATCATAAGGACTATTACCACCGGCACTATTAATAAGCCATTACTCTGTGCCAAGGCACTGCATTTGAATAATACTAGTATTCATAGTAATAGTATGTATTAAGTGCTTAGTTTGTCAAAAGTATTGTAATAAACTGGGAGAGGGTATTCAGGTGGGAATTAGACGTGGCTCCCGGGCCTCAAAGGACTCAGAATCTAAGAATGAAACAGGGGAGAGGAGAACTGGTGAAACACAAACATAGAGAAGTAATAATAATAATGATATTGATAATAATAATAATAATATGTATAGTGTATAGTATTTACTAAGGGCTTACGGTATGCCAAGCACTGTTTCTCAGTTCTGGAGTAGATACAATGTAATCAGGTTATACACAGTTCTTGTCATTCATTTAATAATTCATTCAGTCCTATTCATTGAGTGCTTGCTGTTTGCATAGCGCTGTACTAAGAGCTTGAGAAATTACAACAATCAATCAATCATATTTATTGAGCACTTACCGTGTGCAGAGCACTGTACTAAACACTTGGGAAGTACAAGTTGGCAACATATAACAACAAACAGACACATTCCCTGTCCACACTGAATTTACACCACAAGGGGCTCACCATTTTACAAATGAGGTAACTGAGGCACAGAAAAGTTAAATGACCTTCCCCAGGTCACACAGCAGACAGGTGGTGGAGTCAGGATTAGAATCCACGTCCTCTGACTACCAAGCCCATGCTTTTGCCACTAGGCCATGCTGATTCTCATAATAGGAACCCTACAACAACATAAGAAAGTGACAGATGCATACCAATTAAAAACAATCAAAACGAAAGAAGCAGCTTGGCCTAACAGAAAGATCGTGGAATTGGGAATCAGAGGATCTGGGTTCTAATCCCAGCTCTGCCATTTACCAGCATTGTGACCTTGGGTACATCACTTCTACAGGCCTCAGTTTCATCATATGTAAAATGGGGATTAAACCTTACTCCATCCTATTTAGAAGTAAGAAACAGCCTAACCTAGTGGAAAGAGCACGGGCCTGGGAGTCAGAAGTACCTGGCTTTTAATTCTGCTCGGACACTTCAATCAATCAATCAATCAATCGTATTTATTGAGAGCTTACTGTGTGCAGAGCACTGTACTAAGCGCTTGGGAAGTACAAGTTGGCAACACATAGAGACAGTCCCTACCTTACAGTGGGCTCACAGTCTAGAAGGGGGAGACAGAGAACAAAACCAAACATATTAACAAAATAAAATAAATAGAATAGATATGTACAAGTAAAAGAAATAAATAAATAGAGTAATAAATATGTACTAACACATATACATATATACAGGTGCTGTGGGGAAGGGAAGGAGGTAATATGGGGGCATGGAGAGGGGGACACGGGGGAGAGAAATGAGGGGGCTCAGTCTGGGAAGGCCTCCTGGAGTAGGTGAGCTCTCAGTAGGGCCTTGAAGAGAGGAAGAGAGCTAGCTTGGCAGATGGGCAGAGGGAGGGAATTCCAAGCCAGGGGAATGACGTGGGCCGGGGGTCCACGGCGGGGCAGGCGAGAACGAGGCACGGTGAGGAGATTAGCGGCAGAGGAGTGGAGGGAGCAGGCTGGGCTGTAGAAGGAGAGAAGGGAGGTGAGGTAGGAGGGGGCGAGGTGATGGAGAGCCTTGAAGCAGAGGGTGAGGAGTTTCTGCCTGGTGCACAGATTGATTAGTAGCCACTGGAGATTTTTGAGGAGAGGAGTAATATGCCCAGAGCGTTTCTGGGCAAAGACAATCCGGGCAGCGGCATGAAGTATGGATTGAAGTGGGGAGAGACACGAGTATGGGAGATCAGAGAGGAGGCTGATGCAGTAGTCCAGATGGGATAGGATGAGAGCTTGAATGAGCAGAGTAGTGGTTTGGATGGAGAGGAAAGGGCGGATCTTGGCAATGTTGCGTAGCTGAGACCGGCAGGTTTTGGTGACGCCTTGGATGTGAGGCGTCTGCTGTGTGACCTTGGGCAGGTCACTTCACTTCTCTGGGCCTCGGTTACCTCACCTATAAAATGGGAATTAAGACTGTGAGCTCTACATCGGATGGGGACTCTGTCCAACCCGATTAGGTTGTATTTACCCCAGCACTTAGAACAGTGCTCGAGACAAAGTAAGCACTTGGCAAATACCATCATTATTGTTATTATTAGACCACGAATCCCATATATGACAGTTCTGTGACTCAGATTCCTCATTTGTAAAATGCAGATTCAGTACCAGTCCACCCCCTTACTCAGACCATGACCGCCATATGGGAAAAGAATTATGTCTGACTTAATTACTTTGTCTGACTTAATTACTATGTCTGATTTAATTACTTAATTACTATCTGAGAGCTTAGTACATCACTTTACACATAGTAAGTGCTTAACAAATACCATAATAATAAAAATAGCAGTAGGGTCCTGAGGCGAGAAGAATCGAAGACTCCATTCAGACATAGTACTTGTTCCGCACAGGGTTCAGCAACTAAGAGGAAGGGAGAGAAGATGTCTTACCCTAATTTTCCGGAGGACAAAACTGAGTCAGAGAGGTTATGTTGCTTGCCCAAGGTCCCGCAGCAGGCTAATGGAAGAGCCAGGATTAGAACTTGGGTCTTCTGGCTCATCCTTGCTCTTTCCACTTGGCCTCAGTGCCTCCTAAATGAAATAGGAGGACAGAGTTCATCCAATCATATTTACTTTGTACTTCCTCTGTGCAAAGCACTGTAGTAAGCACTTGTGAAAGTACAATTCAACAATAAACAAATACAGTTCCTTCCCATAGTGAGCCTACAGGCTATAGAGGGGAGACAGACATCAATAACAGTGAATAAAATGGATATGTACATATGTTCTAATGGGGCTGGGAGGGAGGAAGAGCAAAGGGAACAAGTCAGGGTGAAGCAGACTTCTAGACTGTGAGCCCACTGTTGGGTAGGGACTGTCTCTATATGTTGCCAACTTGTACTTCCCAAGCGCTTAGTACAGTGCTCTGCACACAGTAAGCGCTCAATAAATACGATTGATTGAAGCAGAGGGAGTGGGGGAAGAGGAAAGGAGGCGTCTAATCTGGAAAGATCTATTGGAGGAGATGTGCCTTCAATAGGGCTTTGAACGGGGGGAGAGTAATTGCCTGTCAGATTTGAGGAGGGAGTACGTTACAGGCCAGGGTCAGAACACGAGACAGGGGTCCATGGCAAGACAGGAGACAGCAAGGAACATAAAGAGAGCACTAGAGGAGCAAAGTGTGTGGACTGGGTTGGAGAAAGAAGGTCGTGAGGTGAGGTAGGAGGGGACAAGGTGATGGAGTGATTTAAAGTCAATGATGGGGAGTTTTTGTTTGATATAGTGGTGGACGGGTAACCACTGGAGATTCTTGAGGAGCGGGGAAACATGTCCTGAACGGTTTTGTCGAAAAGTGATTGGGGCAGCAAAGTGAAATATAGACTGGAGTGGGGAGAGACAGGAGATTGAGAGGTCAGCCAGGAGGCTGAAGCAGTAACCCAGGCCTGATACAATGAGTACCACATTAATGTGGTAGCGGGTTTGGATGGGGAGCAAAGAAGGATTTTAAGGATGTTGTGAAGGTGGGAGCTTGTTGTGGACAGGGATAGGCACATGATACGCCTATGATATTGTTGTATCATACTTTCCCAAGTGCTTAATAGAGTGCTCTAGAGATAAATACGAACGTATGAATGAATGACAGGATTTAGTGATGGATTGAATATGTGAGTTAAAAGAGAAAGAGTAGTCAAGGATAATCCCAAAGTTAGGAGCTTGTGAGACAGGAAGGATGCTGGTGCCATCTACAGTCATAGGAAAGTCAAGGGAAGGACAGGGTTTGGGTGGGAAGATGCGTTAGTTTTGGGGACGTTAAGCTTGATGTGACAGGAGAACATCCAAGTTGAGATATCTTAAAGGCAAGAGGAAGAAGTTACTATGTGTCCTGGGGTTGATGCAACTTAATCAGGTCAGACAGGGCCCTCTGTCACACATGGGGCTCACAGTCTAACTAGGAGGGAGAACAGGTATGGAATCCCCATTTTACAGTTGAGAAAACTGAGGCCCTGAGAACTGAAGTGAGTTGTCCAAGGTCACACAGCAAGCACTTGGAAGAGCTGGGATTAGAATCCAGGTCCTCTGACGCCCAGATCTGAGTTCTATCCATTATACCACCCTGCTTTTCAGGGACGTTTCCCCTTGAGGACCCTGCCCAGGGCAGCCTTCATGTCTTTGTTCCTCAGGCTGTAGATAAGGGGGTTCAGGGCGGGGGGGCAGTACTGTGTAGAACACCGATCCCAGCATATTCAGCACTTAAGGGGAGTCAGAGGGCATTTTTACCTGGGCAATAAATCCACAGGAGAAAAATAAGGCTATCACAGTGAGATGGGGCATCCAAGTGGAGAAGGCTTTGGTTCTGGCCTACGCAGACAGGATCCTCAGTACAGTGGACAAGATGTGGAAATAGGAAACCCCCATGAACAGGAAGCAGCCAAAATTCAACATGACGCTAACGCTTATCAGGACCAACTTCATAACAATGGAGAGAGAGCAGGACATGGTTAATAGCTGGAGGATGTTGCATAAGTACTGGCGGATCACGTTGTAGTCACAAAAGGGCAAGGAAACACGTTGACAATGTGCATGAGATGAGAGAGATCTCCGCTGAGCCAGGAGGTGGCGGTAATCTGCCCATAGGTCCCTCCGTCCATGATGACGTCATAGCGCAGGGGGCGGCAAATTGCCAACTAGCGTTCATAGGACATTACCGTTAGCAGGGCGATCTCCAGTGAAGTAAAATAAGAGTTGGGCAGCACAGCCCAGGAAGGAGATGGATCTATGGTCGGTCAGGGAGTTGTGGATGGATTGGGGGACGGTGACGATTATGTAGCAGAGGTCGAGGACAGACAGGTGCCTGAGAAAGAAGTACATTCATTCATTCATTTAATCGTATTTATTGAGCACTTACTGTGTGTAGAGCACTGTACTAAGCGCTTGGGTAGTACAATTCGGCAACATATACAGTCCCTACCCAGCAACGGACTCACAGTCTAGAAGGGGAAGGCAGGCAACAAGACAAAATGGTGATGTGGAGGCGTTGATCGAGGAGATGAGGAGATTCCCCATCAGGGACTCCAGGTAGACCAGGAGGAACAATGTGGTGTGGACCAGCTGCAGCTCCCGGGCCTCCAAGAGCCCCAGGAGTAGGAAGTGGTGTGGCCTATTAGATAGAGCTCGGGCCTGGGAGTCAGAAAGACCACGGTTCTAATACCAGCTCCGTTCTTTGCCTGCTGTGTGACATTAGCCAACTCAACTTAAATGGGCCTCAGTTACCTCATCTGTAAAATAAGGATTAGGACTGGGAGCCCCATGTGGGATGTAGACTGTGTCCAATCTGATTATCTTTTATCAACTTCCGCACTTAGTAGAGTTCCTGGCACACAGTCAGTGTATAACAAATACTACCATTTTCATTATTATTATCATTATTTCATGGGATATCATGCTCCTTTGAAATTAAAGGAAAGAGAGTCAGTACAGGGGAAGAAAAAGCCACCATACAATGGAATAAGCATAAGATCCTGGGATTCAGGTGACCCACAATCTAATCCCAGCTCTGCCAATAGCCTGTTGTGTGCCCTTGGATAAAACCTCTCTTGGCCTCAGTTTTCTGATCCTTAAAATGGGGATAAGAAACTTGTTCTCCCTTCATCTTGGTCTGGCATCCTAATGTGATACATTGACTATGTCAGATAGGATTATCTTGCAACTACTCCAGTGCTCTGGCACTTATTCAGAATTTTAATAAATACCAGCGGTATTGGAGCTATGATAGACCAAGACTGCAATGAAGAGTGGTATGACCCAGTGGAAAGAGCTCAGCCCTGGGAGTCTGAGGTCTTGCTTTCTAATCCTGGCTCCACCACTTGCCTGCTGTGAGCTTTTGAGTGTCACTTCCCTTCTGTCTGCTTCAGTTCCCTTTTCTGAAAAATAGGGATTCAGTGGCTGTTCTCCCTTCTACTTAGACTGTGAGCCCAGTGTGGGACCTGATTACCTTGTATCTACCCCAACACTTAGTACAGTGCTTGGAACATAGTAAACACTTAAAAATACAACAATTACTATTATTATTATCGTTACAGGGGATATGAACAAGAGCTGGGGGGCACAGGGTTGAACCGGAGTGACCAGAATGGTCTCTGGAAAATTGATTTGACATTTGCCCTTTTGTTGTCAGGGGTTCTAATCCGGGCTCCACCACTTGTCTACTTTGTGGCCACTTAACTTCTCTGGGCCTCGGTCATCTCATATGTGAAATGGGGATAGAGACTGTGAGCCCCATGTGAGACAGGGACTGTGTTCAACCTGATTTGCTTGTGTCCAACCTAGCACTTAGTATAGTGCCTGGCATATAGTAAGTGCTTAACCAAAACCATTATTATTGCTGCTATTATTATTATTATTACTATCGTTATAATTATCATTATTGTCTCCCTCACCACAAAATAGAGAGGCTGGTACAAGAAGGGTCTATGGAAGGGCACTGGACATAAGACAGTTTCTTATATCCCAAATGACACCCTGCTCACACTGCCCAGTTCCCAAGGAAGGGGAATGGTGGAAACGGTGAACGGGTACCAAGATGCCATCATGCCCATCATAACCCAGGTAGCAAGAAGGCAGAATAGGAGACGGAGAGGAGGCACAGTGGCAGGGAACGGGTCTAGCAACTCCGTTGTAATGTAATCTCTGAGGCGCTAAGTACAGTACTCTGCAGCTGCTCAACAAATACCACTGATAATGATGATTTACTGTATGCCTCTAGAGGGCTAGTCACTGAAAAAAACACATGAGATAGTACAGCAGTGGCAAGATACATATTTTCTGCCCTCAAGGAACTTAACATCTAACAGAGAAGATATACAGAGAAAAATAATTCACGACTGTGAATGCTGGACAATGAACGAAGATAAAGCGGGAAGCACTCTCCCCCGCCCGCCCCCCCCCAAAAAAAATTCAGGACGAAGCAGCTGGTGTGTTAAAATTAATAGATACATAAAATATTTTAAAAATTTATGTAGAAATGTAATGAATCTTTTCTTTCTCTTTTCTTTCTTTGCATCCTCTTTCCTTCCTACACACTTATCTCCCGTCCTCTCATTGTCCTTCCCCTCTCCTCTCCTCTCCCCTCTTCTTCTTACTTCCTCTTCTTCTCTCCCCTCTTCTTCCCTTTATTCCCTGGCTTCTGTCCCCTTCACTCCACAGAAACCTCCCTCTCAAAGGTCACCAATGACCTCCTTCTGGCCAGATCCAATGTCCACAACTCTATTCTAATCCTCCTCTACCTCTAGGCTGCCTTCGACACTGTGGACCATCCCCTTCTCCTGGAAATGTTATCCAACCTTGGCTTCACTGACACTGTTTCCTCAAGGTTCTCCTCTTATCTATCTGGGCTTTCATTCTCAGTCTCCTTTGTGGGTCCCTCCTCTTCCTCCCTAACTGTGGGGGTCCCTCATAGTTCAGTCCTGGGACCCCTTCTATTCTCCATCTATACCCACTCCTTTGGAAAAATCAGTCTCTATCACGGCTTTAAACTACGACCTCAATGCAGATGATACCCAAATCGATATCTCCAGCCCTGATTTCTCTCCCTCTCTTCAGTCTCGCATTTCCTCTAGCCTTCAAGACATCTCTACTTGAATGTCCTCCTGTTACTTCAAGCTTAATATGTCCAAAACAGAAATCCTTTATCTTCCCACCCAAAGCCTGTCCTCCCCCTGACTTTCTCATCACTGTAATCAATCTATCAATCAATCGTATTTATTTAGCTCTTACTGTGTGCAGAGCACAGTACTAAGCGCTTGGGAAGTACAAATTGGCAACATATAGAGACAGTCCCTACCCAACAGTGGGCTCACAGTCTAGAAGGGGAAGACAGAGAACAAAACCAAGCATATTAACAAAATAAAATAAATAGAATAAAGAAGTGAAATAAATAGAGTAATGAATATGTACAAACATATATACATATATACAGGTGTTGTGGGGAAGGGAAGGAGGTAAGGCGAGGGGGATGGCGAGGGGAAGGAGGGGGAGAGGAAGGAGGGGGCTCAGTCTGGGAAGGCCTCCTGGAGGAGGTGAGCTCTCAGTAGGGCATTGAAGGGAGGAAGAGAGCTAGCTTGGCAGATGTGGGGAGGGAGGGCATTCCAAGCCAGGGGAATGACTTGGGCCGGGGGTCGACGGCGGGACAGGCGAAAACGATGCATGGTGAGGAGATTAGCGGCAGAGGAGCGGAGGGTGCGGGCTGGGCTGTAGAAGGAGAGAAGGGAGGTGAGGTAGGAGGGGGCGAGGTGATGGATAGCCTTGAAGCCGAGGGTGAGGAGTTTCTGCCTGATGCGTAGGTTGATTGGTAGCCACTGGAGATTTTTGAGGAGGGGAGTAACATTCCCAGAGCGTTTCTAGACAAAGACAATCCGGAGAGCGGCGTGAAGTATGGATTGAAGTGGGTTGAGACAGGAGGATGGGAGATCGGAGAGGAGGCTGATACAGTAGTCCAAACGGGATAGGATGAGAGCTTGAACGAGCAGGGTAGCGGTTTGGATGGAGAGGAAAGGGAGGATCTTGGCCATGTTGCAGAGCTGAGACCGGCAGGATTTGGTGACGGCTTGGATGTGAGGGGTGAATGAGAGAGCGGAGTCGAGGATAACACCAAGGTTGCGGGCTTGTGAGACGGGAAGGTTGGTAGTGCCGTCAACGGTGATGGGAAAGTAAGGGAGAGGGCAGGGTTTGGGAGGGAAGACAAGGAGTTCAGTCTTGGACATGTTGAGGTTTAGGTGGCGGATAGACATCCAGATGAAGATGTCCTGAAGGCAAGAGGAGATGCGAGCCTGGAGGGAGGGGGAGAGAGCAGGGGCAGAGATGTAGATTTGGGTATCATCAGCGTAGAGATGATAGTTGAAGCCGTGGGAGCGAATGAGGTCACCAAGGGAGTGAGTGTAGATCGAGAACAGAAGGGGACCAAGAACCGAACCTTGAGGAACCCCCACATAAGGGGATGGGAGGGGGAGGAGGAGCCTGCAAAAGAGACTGAGAATGAACGACCGGAGAGATAAGAGGAGAACCAGGAGAGGATGGAGTCTGTGAAGCCAAGGTTGGATAGCGTGTTGAGGAGAAGGGGGTGGTCCACAGTGTCGAAGGCAGCTGAGAGGTCGAGGAGGATTAGAACAGAGTATGAGCCGTTGGATTTGGCAAGCAGGAGGTCATTGGTGGCCTTTGAGAGGGCAGTTTCCGTGGAATGTAGGGGACGGAAGCCAGACTGGAGTGGGTCGAGGAGAGAGCTGGTGTTGAGGAATTCGAGGTAGCACGTGTAGACGACTCGTTCAAGGAGTTTGGAAAGCAATGGTAGGAGGGAGATGGGACGATAACTAGAAGGTGAGGTGGGGTCAAGAGAGGTTTTTTTAGAATGGGAGAGACATGGGCATGTTTGAAGGCAGAGGGGAAGGAACCAATGGAGAGTGAGCGGTCGAAGATGGAAGTTAAGGAGGGGAGAAGGGACAGAGCAAGAGATTTCAACTGTAGATTTCACTGTAGATGGCAACACCATTGTTCATCTCTCACAAGCCCATTCCCTTGGCATTATCCTTGACTCCTCTCTCACACTCAACCCACATATTCAATCCATCACTATATCCTGTTGGTCCCACCTTCACATTATCTCTAAAATCCACCCTTTCCCCTCTATCCAAACTGCTATCACATTAGTACAATCACTCATCCTATTCTGCCTGGATTACTGCTTCAGCCTCCTTGCTGACCTTCAAACCTCCTGACTCTTCCCACTCCAGTCCTTATTTTGCTCTGTTGCCCAAATCATTTTTCTACAAAAAACATTCAGAACGTGCCACCCCACTTCTCAAAGAACACCAGTGGTTGTACATCTACCCCCACATCAAAAAGTCCTCACAATTGGCTTTACAGCACTCAGTCACCGTGACCCCCCGACCTCACCTTGCTACTCCTGTACTACCACCCAGCCCTTACACTTCGGTCCTGTAATGTTAATCTTCTCAACGTACCTGTATCTTGTCTATCTGGCCACTGACCCATAGCCCTCCCCCCTCAAATCTGGCAGGCAATTACTCTCCTTGCCTTGAAAGCCTTATTGAAGGCACACCTCCTCCAAGAGGTCTTCCATGACGAAGTTCCCCCCATTCATCCTCTCATTCATTATTCATTCAATTGTATTTATTGAGCACTTACTGTGTGCGGAGCACTGTACTAAGCGCTTGGGAAGTACAAGTTGGCACCACTCCCTTCTACATCTCCCAGACTTACTCCCTTCATTTTTCCATCCTCCCAGCCTCCCAGCACTTATTCACATATCTGTAATTTATTTATTTGTATTAATGTCTGTCTCTCCCTTTCTAGACCGTACGCTTCTTGTGGTCAGGGAATGTATCTGGTTATTGTTGTTTTGTATTCTCCCAAGAGCTTACTACAGAGCTCTGCACACAGTAAATGCTCAATAAATGTGATTGATCTGAATTGAATTCCTTCTCTTTCCCTCTTCTTACCTTTCCCCTCCCCTCTCCTCTCCTCTCTCCTCTTATCCTTGCCTCCTCTTTTCCTCTTCTCTTCCCTCTCCTCCCCATTTTCTCCTTTCTTCTACTTCCCTTCTCTTCTTTCCTCTCCCCTCCCCTTACCTCCCTTCCTTTCTTCTCCTCTCCTCTTCCCTTCCCTCCTTCTATACTCTCTTCTCGTCACCTCCTCTCTTATCTTCTCTCCTCTCCCTCCTCCACTCCCCCACCTCTTTTCTCCACTCCTCTTCGGTCCTCATTTCCTCTCCTCTTATCCTTACCTCCTCTCCTCCTTTCCCCTTTCCTCTCCTCCCCTCTACTCTCCTCTTTCTCTGCCTCCCTTCCCCTCTCCTCGCCTTTTCTTCTTTTCTTCCTCTCCTCCCCTGATCCTCTCTCCTCTCCTCTCCTCTCCTCTCCTCTCCTCTCCTCTCCTCTCCTCTCCTCTCCTCTCCTCTCCTCTCCTCTCCTCTCCTCTCCTCTCCTCTCCTCTCCCCTCCTCTCCTCTCCTCTTCTCTCCTCTCCTCCCCTCCTTGCTTCATATTCATTCACTCATTCATTCATTCAATCATATTTATTGAGCGCTTACTGTGTGAAGAGTACTATACAAAGCTCTTGGAAAGTGCAATTCAACAACAAATAACAATTCTTCTCAACTCTTCTCCTATCTTCTCCTCTCCCCTCTACTTCACTCCCCAGCCTTCTTCCCCACCTCCTGTCCTCTCCTCTCTCCTCTCCTCCTCATCTCTTCTACTCTCTCTGCCCCCACCTCCGTTTACTCTCCTCTTCTTTCCTCTTCTCTCCTCTTCTTTCCTCTCCTCTCCTCTTCTTTCCTCTCCTCTCCTCTTCTATCCTCTCCTCTCCTCTTCTTCCCTTTTCTCCCCTCTCCCCATTGACACCTTCTTCCACAGCTAAAAGAGTACTGTTCCTCTGTCCAGGTAGTGTCACCTCCCCACAGTCTCCCGCAGTTCTTGGGCCTTGACCCCAGTCACATGCTTCTATCCAGTCCGGGGAGAAAGCTCCAGTCAGTGAACCTGTCCACATATCTCTCCTGACGTGCATGGGCAGACCTCAAGGTCATGCATGCAGTGATGTAGCTGCATCAGCAGCAGCCATAGGAACTGGTCAAAGGGATGGCAACAGGCTCTGGACATTACCCTGTGGCTAGTCGTGTTGCTGTCCCCCACCCGGGACTCCTGGGCAAACTGCATAGATGGTAACCCCAAGTCTCTCCATTGGACTGGGTCCCTCCACTGGGCTTCAGATGAGGTCTGCTCCCAGAGGCCTCTTCTGTCCAGAACCAACAGAGATGGGGCTGGGGTCCCGAAGGCAGGTGATGATGTCAGGGAGCTGAAAATCCAAGCTGAACCCCGGCAATGCCCCTTCTCCCTGCTTTGGCGGGTGCTGGGGGTGTAGAAGGGGGCTGGGGATATGGTGATCTGTTCTGCTTTAAGGAGGCCCTTGGGATGCATGTCTCCAAAAGGATGTCCACAGGGGCATTGTGGGCTTAGCTTCTCCCCTGAGGAGGTATAGGCAGGTAACTGAGCTCTAAGGGAGTTACTGGAGAAAAGTTCTAAGAAATCTCTCATCCTTCACCATACAATCATCCCTCCAGCCCAAACCTATGCTCAATCAATCAGTGAATGGCATTTATTGAGTGCTTACTGTGTGTACAGCACACCAAATATTTGGGAGAGTACAGGACAACAGTTTTTTTATGGTGTTGGTTAAGCACTACTACATATAATAATAATAATAATAATAATGATAGTAATGATATTTGGTAAGTGCTCACTATGTGCCAAGCACCGTGCTAAGTGCTGGGGTAGATTCAAGGTCAATAGGTTGTCCCACGTGAGGCTCAAAGTCTTAATCCCCATTTTACAGGTGAGGTAACTGAGGCACAGAGAAGGTAAGTGACTTGCTCAAAGTCACACATCCAACAAGTGGCAGACCGGGATTAGAATCCATGACCTCTGACTCCCAATCCCGTGCTCTTTCCACTATGCCACATGTCAGGAATGTTCTAACCACTGGGGAAGATACAAGTTTCTCAGGTTGGATACAGTCCCTGTCCCTCATGGGACTCACAGTCTATTTCACCTCCTTTTTATGGTTGAGGAAATTGAGACACAGAGAAGTTACATGACTTACCCAAGGTACCCCAGCAGACAGGTGGAAGACCTGGGATAAGAACTCAAGTCCTTCTAACTCCTAGGTCTATGCCCTATCAACAAGGCCTCACTGCTTAGTAGATTCATTCTCTGCCCACAAAACTAGAAGAATTAATCAATTAAGGTATTTATTGAGCACTTACTGTGTGCAGAGCACTGTACTAAGTGCTTGGGACAGTAAAATGTGGCAGAATTCACATTTGAATTTGAAGACATTTATCTCTGTCCACAGGATGCTTACAGTCTAGAGGAGGAGATAGCCATCAATCAGTCAAGCAATCAATGGAATTTATTGAGTGCTTACTGTATGCAGAGCCCAGTATTTAGCACCCCTAAGTACTATGTACTCATAAGCCTGTGGGCAGGGAATGTGTCTGTTTATTTTTTTGTACTCTCTCAAGCACTTAGTACAGTGTTCTGCACACAGTAATTGCTCAATAAATACAACTGAATGTTTGAATGACATACCATAAAAATGCAGTAGTAATAGTAGTAGCAGTAGTAGTAGCCTAGTAGTAGCAGCAGTAGTAGTAGTATAGTACTAGAAGTAGCAGTAGTAGTCGTAGTAATAGTAGTAGTAATCAATCAGTTATATTTATTGACCTCTTACTGTCTGTGCAGAGCAACATACAAAGGGTTTCGGGGCACTGCATGTAACAGAGCCCCCTGCCCACAAGGAGCTTACAGTCCAGAAGAGAGGATAGACATTGATAAAAATAAATTAATTGTGCATATGTACATTAGTTTTTTGGGGCTAAAGGTGGGGTGAATAAAAGGTGAAAATCCAAGTAATAATAGCAGTAATAATGATATTAATGGTTATAGTAGTATAGAAGCAGCGTGACTCAGTGGAAAGAGGCCGAGCTTTGGAGTCAGAGATCAGAGCTTCGAATCCCGGCTCTGCCACATGTCTGCTGTGTGACCTTGGGTAAATCACTTAACTTCTCTGAGCCTCAGTTCCCTCATCTGTAAAATGGGGGTGAAGACTGTGAGCCCCACATGGGACAAACTCATTACCTTGTTTCCCATCCCCAGCGCTTAGAACAGTGCTTTGCACATAGTAAGCACTTAACAAATGCCATTATTATTTATTATTATAGTAGTAGTAGTATAGTAGTAATAGTAGTAGTAGTAATAGCAGTAAAGGTAGTAGTAGTAATGGTAGTAATAGTAGCAGCAGTATTCTTCTTCAAATACCGTCAAATCGTATCTGATCCAAAGTGACTCCTTGGACACACCTGCTCCAGAACGTCCCATTTTCTGTCATAAAGACATTCCGGTATGTGTATCCTTAGAATTTTCTTGGTAAAGATACTGAAGTGGCTTACCGTT
Source organism: Tachyglossus aculeatus (assembly GCF_015852505.1). Taxonomy (NCBI): domain Eukaryota; kingdom Metazoa; phylum Chordata; class Mammalia; order Monotremata; family Tachyglossidae; genus Tachyglossus; species Tachyglossus aculeatus. The sequence goes on from NW_024044847.1 coordinate 628,713, forward strand.
GCCTTGTTCTAAGCAGGGAAACCTGAGTCTCTGACGTTGTCTTTGTTCATTGTTTGGATAACTTCATCATCTGCCTTTGATTCTTTTCCATGCCACTGCTGCCCAGCACAGGTGAATTGACTGTGACTCTTCGGCTTAGACTTTTCCGTTATGGGTAACCCTGTATGGCATAGCTCTAAGCTTCATTAGCTTATGCAAACTCTTCTGTCAAGATAAGGCATTGATTCATAGGACAGAGTAGTAGCAGTAGCAACATTTATTAAGTGTGGATTTAGTGTAGGGAAGTGCATTATGCATTTGGGAAGAAGAAGAATAAAGTGGTGACTTTCTGCTGACAGGAAGCTTACACTCTAAATATTGAGATGCATATAAGAATATTTATATCAATGTTAAAATAAATGAATTGGGAGGACATATATACATGAGGACTAATCAGAAATTCCCCTGCCTCCCCCAGATACCTGGATTCAGTCTGATGGTAGGTTCCAGATTGCGAGACGGTGGGGAACCCCACAGCAGAGAAGAGTTTCAATGTAGAGAGGTGATAGGGAGATTGGTGGGGGAGGGGGACAACCATCCTTGTTCTGCTCTGCTGTCCCCTCCATCCCTTAAATCCCAGGGCTTCTCCCTTGTCCATTCCCATTGGGATATGTCCATCTTCATCACCGTTGTCTCCCCACGGGACAGGAGACAGGCCAAATGAGATCTGGAATATCCAGTATTAAACTGGGTGAATGTCCACCACTATTCAGGGTGAAAGAGCATGGTCCTGGGAGTCAAAGGAGATGGGTTCTGATCCAGCTCTGCCAATTGCTTTCTATGTGACCTTGGACAACTCACATAACTACTCTGTGCCTCAGTTCACTACTTATACTGTGAACTCCAAGGGGGACAGGCACTGTGTCCACCCTAATTGACTTGTGCCTTCCCCAGTGTTTAGAACAGCGTTTGACACCTATTAAGCACTTAACAAATACTATAAAAGAAGTAAAGCAAACACGGAGACTGGAAGCCAGGAAGGGGGAGGGTACATGTGGGAGAAAAAAGGAAAAGTAGTCACAAGAGAAAGTAAAAACACTCTTCAAAGCCTTACTGAAGGCACATCTCCTCCCAGAGGCCTTCTACCACTCCCTTCCCTCCTTTCCTCTTCTCCCACTCCCTTCTGTGTCTGACCTGCTCCTTTTATTCATCCCCTCCCTCCCTTTGCCCCATAACATTTGGGTACATATCTGTAATTTATTTATTTATATTAATGTCGCTCTCTCCTCTAGATTGTAAGCTCATTGTGGGCAGACAATATGTCTATTGTTATATTGTAGTCTCTCTAGCACTTAGTACAGTGCTCTGCACATAGTAAGTGCTTCATAAAACAATTGAATGGATGAAAAACCTATTTACCTCAGTCCGCTTAGTAAGTCTGATGAATCTCATTACTGGTTCAAACCCCCACAACTGGCAATGGTCTGAGCAGCTAATAAATATCACGCAGATCAGTGTCAGAATAAAGAGCAGGGGACTTTTTTTAAAAATGTTCATGGTATTTGTTAAGCTCTTACTCTTTGCCAAGAACAAGGTACCAGTTGATGAGGTTAATCAGGTTGGACACAGTCACTGTCCCATAAAGAGCTCCCAGTCTTAATCCTCATTTTACAGATGATTGAATGAGGCACAGAGAAGTTAAGTGACTCACCCAAGGTCACACAACAGATCCGCGGCGGAGGCAGGATTAGAACCCAGATGAGTCTGACTCCCAGGCCAATGCTTTATCCACTAGGCCACACTGCGTCTCAGAGGGAATGGATCCCCCACTCAGGACCTTCTCCAGGGCAGCCTTCAAGATTCTTTTCCTCAGGCTGTAGATTAGGGGGTTCAGGGAGGGGCGTTACCGTGGTGTAGAGCAGGGACACCAGCAGGTCCACGGCTGAGGGGGAGTCTGAGGGAGGTTTAAGAAAGGCAACCGAAGCCGTAAAGAGAAAAACAGTGACGATAGTGAGGTGGGGTAAGCAGGTAGAGAAGGCCTTTCCCCGGCCCTCGGTGGCAGGCATCCTCAGCTCGGCCCAGAAGATGCGGATATACAAGGTGACGAAGGAGACAGAGGAGAATGAAGAACAAACAAACCCAGAGGCCAAGCTGAAATTAAAAACCACGTGAGTCTCAGAACATGAGACCATCAGCAAGGAAGGGGCATCACAGAAGAATTGTGGAGCAACAGGCAACCCACAGAAGCGCAGGGAGAATGGCCCCGCCGTGTACATCACCCCAAATATACCCCCGCCGATCCAGGAGGAAGTGGCCATCTTTAAACAGGTCTCTCGGTTTATGGTGACATTATAGCACAGTGGGAGGCAGATAACCACGTAGCGGTTGTAGAACATTAGCGTGAGGATGAGCAGTTCCGCACCAACTAACAAAATCACCAACAAGACCTAAGCTACGCAGCCCGGGAAAGAGATGGATCACGTTTGAGTCGGATGGACTTGGAGGCGGTGACGGAGATGAGGCAGAGATGCTGATGATGCTGATGATGATAGCATTTGTGAAGCGCTTAATATGTACAAAGCACTGTTATAAGCACTTGTGGGGAGGATACAAGGTGATCAGGTTGTCCCACGCAGGGGTTAAACAGTCTTAATTCCCATTTTACAGATGAGGTAACTGAGGCTCAGAGAAGTTGAGTGACTTGCCCATGTTCACACAGCAAACATGTGGCAGAGCCGGGATTAGAACCCATGACCTCTGACTCCCAAGCCCGGGTGCTTTCCACTGATCCACGCTGCTTCTCTAAAATCTACAAAGGAGAGGTTCCTGGGGAAGACGTACATGGGGGAGTATAGGCGTCGGTCGAGGGTGGTGACTGCAACGATGAGGAGATTCCCCATCAGGGCCACCAGATAGACCTGGAGGAACAGCGTGGAGTGGGCCAGCTGCAGCTCCCGGATGTCTGAGAACCACAGCAGGAAGAATTCGGTCACAGTGGTTATGTTGGTCACGTTCTGGGAGAATCTGTGGACTGTCCAAGGAGTCTCAGAGAAGGGGCATAATTTACAGAAAGGAATCTGAAAGAAACAAAAAACCACTTGTAGATTCAGCAACCAACCTTCCTTTATCTCAGCTTCTGCTCCCCAAAATCAGCACTCAGATTTCACAGGGATCCAGCAAGGCTTTGGAGCTGTAGAAAGGGATCTGAAGTCCCTTGGTAACCTGCTCGGGAAATACATTTTTATGGTCTTTGTTAAGCACTTACTATGTGTCAAACACTGTTCTAAGCACTGGGGTAGAAACAAGCTAATCATGTTGGACACAGTCCCTTTCCCACATGGGGCTCATAGTCCAAGTAGGAGGGAGAACAAGAGGGCTGCGGCACAGAGAAGTGAAGTGACTTGCCCAAGGCCACACAGCAAGCATTTGACAGAGCTGGGAGTAGAATCCAGGTCTTCTGACTCCCAGGCCTGTGCTCTTCCACTAAGCTGCTTCTGCATTTCTGAAATTACCATTTTTGTGTGCATCGCTGAAGTTCTGTGATAGTACACATTGTAAGGAATTTTATGCATGACTGTGGCTTACACAAAAGGTGTATTGGCAAATGTCTGGAAATCCATAGAACCATCAGGGATACCTAAAATCCCACGTGCTCACCTTTGTTCTTGAATATAAAACTTTAGTATATCAATTAATCAATGGCATTTATTAAGCACTTAATTTATGCAGAGCTCTGTATCAAGTGCTTTGGAGAATACAGTACAAAATAATCTGTTGACATGTAGCTGGGGTTGGTGCCGGGTAATCAGATTGGACACATTGCCTGTCACACTCAAGGTTCACGATCTAAGAGTTGCAGAGAGCAGGCATTCATTCAATCGTATTTATTGAACACTTACTATGTGCAATGCACTGTACTAAGTGTTTGAATCTATTCTCCTTTTTAAGAATGCAGAAACCCACACCCCAGAGGTAAAGTGACTCTCCTAAAGCCATATACTATGTCAGTGGCAAGGCTGGGGTTGGAATCAGCATGGCTCAGTGGATAGAACACGTGCCTGGCAATCAGAAGTATCTGGGTTCCAATCCCTGCTCCCCCACCTGTCTGCTGTGTGACCTTGGGCAAATCATTTAACTTCTTTGGGTTTCAGTTCCCTCCTCTGTAAAATGGAGATTGTGTCCTACGTTACTACCTAAATCCCGAACTTAATCCAGTACTTGGCACATAGTGAGCGTTTAACAAATACCATTAAAAAAGGAGGCCTGGGTCCTTTCTACTAGTGTGCTCTGCCTCCTTTCCATATACATGCACACACCTAAACTCATATATATATATATATATATATAAACATTCACTGATATAATCTTGTGTGAATACAGATAAACACTTACAGTTGCATACTTCTTCATGTCCTCCTCTGTTCACAATCCTACATATATGCAAACATAATGTCAACTCATACACACATAGTTTTAAACACAGGATCTCACAGATGCATTCTCAAAGGTAAACACCTCCTATTAATCACATAAATACATTCATGTGTTTGCACAGACACACAAAAACACTAACTACCTTGCACACAGACACAGAAACGCACACACACACATACACACACACATATTCATTCATTCACTCAAGCGTTAGGGCACTGAGGGCTTATTTTGTGCAGAGCACTGTACTAAGCGCTAGGGAAAGTACAATACAGCAATACATCTACTTGTTCTCCCACAAATAAAAGCTTTAATTGTTCCAAGCCCTGATAGATTCTCCCTTCAATGTCTGGGAATTTCCATTCTCGGAGAGTGGGTGGGGAAAGACAGATCCATTTCTTTCTGTCAGGGCTTGGGAGCATTAGGTGCTCCCAAACCCATAAGGGTTAGGCCCAGATGATCGACAATTCAGCCTGTTGCTGCCGGGCTTGCCAAGTGAAAAATGAATAAAAGATAGGATCCTAGTTCACGGCAGGAATCTTCTCCACGAGAAAATTGGTGAACCCGTATTCATCTCGAAGAAACTGTCTGAGATATTTCTCAGGGGAGATCTCTCTCTTAGAGATAGCATGAGGTAGTGGTAAGACTACAGGACCTGGGTTCTGCTACCAGCTCTGCCATCGGCAGTTCTTGAGTACCTCACTGCACCTCTCTTGGCCTTGGTTTCCTTCTTCATTAAATTGGGATATGACCCCTGCTCTCCTATTGCTTGGCTCTTGAGTGGCAGAAGGTCTGTTCTGTTCATCTTGTATCTGCCCCACCCGTTGGCTCACAGTAAATCCTTAATAAATGTCCCAAACAAAACTATCACCTTGAGGCGAGGAAATTGGACGATTCATTTTCTCATCTATTTTTGCCACCTGTCCCCACACTCAGACTCAATGGAATGATCTAGGACTAGGGGTTCCTGCTGATTCTGGATTCATTCTCTCCTCTCCTTTTCTCCTCTGGCACGTAGGTGGCTGTGACAGAAAAGTCATTGTGAGAAAAATTGTACTAAATGTTCCCCCTAAGACATCATGGTCCCCTTAAAGCAGCCGCTGTTCCGGGCAGAGTTGGAGAGGGGGTTTCCCAGGAGGACCAGCTCTGAGCTCTGCCTGAGAGGCCTCGTTACCTGGAAAACCCTGGAGCCAGTTGGTGACATCATCCCTGAGGAGAAGCAGCGTGGCTCACTGGAAATAGCCCGGGCTTAGGAGTCAGAGGTCATGGGTTCAAATCCAGGCTCCACCAACTGTCAGCTGTGTGACTTTGGGCAAGTCACTTCACTTCTCTGCGCCTCAGTTCCCTCATCTGTAAAATGGGGATTAAGACTGTGAGCCCCCAGTGGGACAACCTGATCACCTTGTAACCCCCCAGCGCTTAGAACAGTGTTTTGCACATAGTAAGCGCTTAATAAATGCTATCATTATTGTTATTTAGACTGTGCCACGTGTGTTACCTCCCGCACCCATGTGGCCCTGGGGCATTTTAATCAAGCCAAGAGCCTTGATTAAGAGTGGAAAGTCTGCTTATCAATAAATCAGTGGAAATGATTGATCACTTACTGTGTGCAGAGAAGCTCTTGGGAGAGTACAATGCAAGAGAGCTGGTAGAGAGGTTCTCTGCCTAGAGCTTACAGTCTAGAAGTGGAGACAGATATTAAAATAAATTATGGTTATGTACCCAAGTGCTGTGGTGCTGAGCTGTGAGTGAATATCAAGTGCTTTAGTAATACAGATCTGAGTGCAAAGTAACGTAGAAAGGGGAAGAAGTAGGGGAAAAGAAGGTTTAGCTAGGAGAGGCCTCTTGAAAGAGACATGATTTTAATAAAGCTTTGTAGGTGGAGAGAGTTGGAATCAGCATGGCATAGTGAAAAAAGCACGGGCCTGGAAGTCAGAAGGACCTTAGTTCTAATCCCAGCTCAGATATGAGGCTGCTGTGCCACCTTGGGCAAGTCACTTCACATCTCTGGGCCTCAATTACTTCATCTGTAAAATGGGGATTAATATGGTGAGCTCATGTGGGACATGGACTGTGCCCAACCTGATTAGCTTTTATCTACCCCAGCGCTTAGTACAGACTTGACACATTTTAAGTACTTAACAAATGCCATCAAAAGGGAGTGTTTGTCTATTGTATAAGAAGGAGGATGGAGTTCCAGGCCAGAGCAAGGATCTGGACAAGAGAGCAGTGGTGAGACAGATGAGATTGAGGTACCAATCAGTAGGTTAACATTAGAGAATCAAAATATGCAGGCTCGGTTGTAGTAGGCAATCAGCAGAGAATCAACTAGATCAACTAAAGGCAACCAAGTAAAGAAGCTTTGTGGTTCAGTGGAAAGAGCATGGGCTTTGGAGTCAGAGGTCATGTGTTCAAATCCCGACTCTGCCAATTGTCAGCTGTGTGACTTTGTGCACGACACAACTTCTCTGTGCCTCAGTTACCTCATCTGTAAAATGGGGATTAATTCTGTGAGCCCCCCCTCCCCCCGGGACAACCTGATCACCTTGAAACCTCCCCAGCGCTTAGAACAGTGCTTTGCATATAGTAAGCGCTTAATAAATGTCATTAAAAAAAATCAGGGAGGTAAGGTACGAGGGGGCAAGGTAATGGTAAGGAGTTTCTGTTTTTGTGGAGCTGGGTAGACAGTCACTAAAGGTTTTAAAGGAGTGGGGAGATGTAGATTGACTGTCATTTAAGGAAATTGATTTGGACAGCGGAGCGAAATATTCATTCATTCATTCATTCAATCGTATTCATTGAGCGCTTACTGTGTGCAGAGCACTGTATTAAGCGCTTGGGAAGTACATCTTGGCAACATGTAAAGACGGTCCCCACCCAACAGTGGGCTCACAGTCTAGAAGGGGGAGACAGAGAACAAAACAAAACATAGTAACAAAATAAAATAAATAGAATAAATATGTACAAATAAAATGAATTAATAGAGTAATAAATACGAACAGACATATATACATACATACAGGTGCTGTGAGGAGGGGAAGGAGGTAGGTCGGGGGGGATGGGGAAGGGGAGGAGGTGGCTCAGTCTGGGAAGGCCTCCTGCAGGAAGTGAGCTCTCGGTAGGGCTTTGAAGGGAGGAAGAGAGCTAGCTTGGCAGATGTGGGGAGGAAGGGCATTCCAGGCCAGGGGGAGTATGTGGGCCGGGGGTCGACGGCGGGACAGGCGAGAACGAGGCATGGTGAGGGGATTAGCGGCAGAGGAACAGAGAGTACGGGCTGGGCTGTAGAAGGACAGAAGGGAGGTGAGGTAGGACAGGGCGAGGTGATGGAGAGCCTTGAAGCCGAGGGTGAGGAGTTTCTGCCTGATGCATAGGTTGATTGATAGCCACTAGAGATTTTTGAGGAGGGGAGTAACATGCCCAGAGCGTTTCTGGACAAAGACAATCTGGGCAGCGGCGTGAAGTATGGATTGAAGTGGGGAGAGACAGGAGGATGGGAGATCGGAGAGGAGGCTGATACAGTAATCCAGACGGGATAGGATGAGAGCTTGAACGAGCAGGGTAGCGATTTGCTTGGAGAGGAAAGGACGGATCATGGCAATGTTGCGGAGGTGAGATCGGCAGGTTTTGGTGACGGCTTGGATGTGAGGGGTGAACGAGAGAGCGGAGTCAAGGATAACACCAAGGCTGCGGGCTTGTGAGACGGGAAGGATGGTAGTGCCGTCAACAGTGATGGGAAAGTCAGGGAGAGGGCAGGGATTGGGAGGGAAGACAAGGAGTTCAGTCTTGGACTTGATGAGTTTTAGGTGGCGGACAGACATCCAGATGGAGATGTCCCGAAGGCAGGAGGAGATACGATCCTGGAGGGAGGGAGAGAGAGCAGGGGCAGAGATGTAGATTTGGGTGTCATCAGTTTAGAGATGATAGTCGAAGCCATGGGAGCGAATGAGGTCATCAAGGAAGTGAGTGTAGATCGAGAACAGAAGGGGACCAAGAACTGACCCTTGAGGAACTGACCCTTGAGGGATGGGGGGGGGGGGAGGAGGAGTCTGCAAAAGAGACTGAGAATGAATGGCCGGAGAGATAAGAGGAGAACCAGGAGAGTATGGAGTCTGTGAAGCCAAGTACTTAGCAAATGGCATTATCAACATCAAAATATCCAAGTTGACCATAATTAACCTTGCAGTTGATTTTCTTTTGTAACTACATGTTATAAATTAGGATTTATTCCAGAAACCATGGGAAAAGAATATGAAATTCCACTTTGTGCTATGGTCTTTAACATTAACATTAAACTAGTACTTAATCTTTATTAAAGTAGCTCATAGCATGAGAAGTTTTATTACTGAGATGCATCATGGCCTAGTGGAAAGTGCCAGAATTGTGGATTGTGTTCAACCTGATTAGCTTGTATCTACCTCAGCACTTAATACAGTGCCTGGCAAATAGAAAAGCCTTTACAAATGCCATTTAAAAAGGAGGATACAGAGGGTCCTGGAAGCTGGTCGTTAGTCGGATTCTGGAGGAATGAGGGGTCTGTTTGGTCGAAAGCCCAATCAGTAGTGGCTAATGGATATGTGCTCAGAGTATTTATTAAAGCACTTACTGTATGCCAAGCAGTATGCTAAGTGTTGGGGCAGAATAGCAGTCTTGCCTAGTGGGAAGAGCATGGGCCTGAGAGTCAGAGGATTTGGGTACTAATTCTGGCTCCACCACTTGTCAGCTGTGTGGCTTTGGACAAGTCACTTCACTTCTCTGTGCTTCAGGTACTTCATCTGTGAAATGGGAATTAAGATTATGAGCCCCATGTGGGTCAGGTTGTTAATTTGTATATACCCAGTGCTCAGTGCATAGCCTGGTACATAGTAAGGACTTACCAAATACCGTAAAGAATACACCAGTGAGAATTAGAAAGGGCTCCTGGCCCTCATGGGGTTCATAGCCTGATTAGCTTGTATCTACACCAGCCCTAAGTATAGTGCTTGGCATATAGTAAGTGCTTAATTAGAGAAGCAGCATGGTCCAGTGGGAAGAACACGGGCCTGGGAGTCAGAGGTCCTGGATTCCAATCTTGGCTCCACCACTTGTCTGCTGTGTGACCTTGGGCAAGTCACATCTCTTCTCAGGGACTCGGTTACCTCATCTGTGAAATGAAGATTATAACTGTGAGCTCGTGTGGGACATGGTTAGCTTGTATCGACCCTAGTGCTTAATACAGTGACAAACACATAGTAAGCATTTAACAAATACCATGACAAAAAAACGAGAGGGAACAGAGAATGGAAAAGGGTTAAAGGAGGAGGAACAATAGGAACACTCTGTCCTATAGTCCAGTGAGACTAGATTCCTCCCTTAATAATGAAAGTGATATTTGCTAAGAACTTACTATATTCTTTACTAATCACAAGGATAGTTAGAAATCATCAGATTGGACACAGTCCCTTTCCCACATGGAACTAACAGTCTAAATAGGAGGGGGATAGAGGGAGTAGACCTGGGGGATATTTATAGGGATGTTTTTGCCTGATGCAAGAGTTACTGGTTCCACTTGATGATCTTGGTTTTCGGTGCCTTACATTACCTATTCCCCTTCCTCTTTAGACTGTGAGTTCCATGTGGGAAAGGGACTGTGCCCAATCTGATGATTTCAATCTATTTTGATGTTGATAATGTTATTTGCTAAGTACTTACCATGTGTCTTAAGCCTTTATTACATCCCCATCTAGATCACAAGCTTGTTGTGGGCAGGGAATGTGCCTGTTCATTGTTTCATTGTACACTCCCAAGTGCTTAGCACAGTGCTCGAACACACTAAGCACTCAATAAAAATTACTGAATTGAATACCAAGCACTGGTCTAAGCCTGGGGCAAATACAAGTTAATCACGTTGGATGCAGTCCCTGTCCCACGTGGGGCTCACAGTCTAAGTAGGAGGGAGAACAGAATTGAAACCCACTTTTCCGATAAGGAACCCCATTTTGTAGGAGAGGATTATTGCTTCTCACTCAGTCCTCCAGATTGTTTTAGAGGACTTTAATAGTCTGATCGCCTTCCTCCCCACATCCCAATCCAACACTACAACTCTCCCCAGTGTCATATCCCTCTTCCTCATAAATCCTCCCCTGATTAGTTCACGGGACTCCAACCTCTCCAGCCCATTGCTTAGTATAGATGGCATTCCTAATCTTAGCACTTATACACTTATGCATATTTTCATATTTTATTTAATGATTTATTCAGCTATTTTTCATCCAGCTACATTTTTGCTACTGCTAATTTTAATTGTGGTATTGGTTACTTAATCAATCGGTGGTATTTATTGAGCATCCACTGTGTGCAGAACACTTTACTAAGCACTTGGGACAGTACAATGTAGCAGAGGTGGTAGAGAAGGTCCCTGCCCACAGAGAGCTTTGTGCCAAACTACTGTGGTAGATACAAATTCCCCACCCCATGGCATTTGTATATATTTGTACATATTTATTGCTTTATTCATTTGTAAAAATTTATAACTCTATTTTGTCAATGATATGTATATAGCTATGATTGTATTTATTCTGATGGTATTGACACCTATCTACTTGTTTTGTTTTGTTGTCTGTCTCCACCTTCTAAACTGTGAGCCCGTTGTTGGGTAGGGACCATCTCTATATGTTGCCTATTAGTACTTCCCAAGCGCTTAGTACAGTGCTCTGAACACAGAAAACACTCAATAAATATGGTTGAATTAATGCATCCGGACATTCACAGTCCTTGCCACGCTTGGGACTCACAGTCCCTGTTCTCTCGCCTACTAGACTGTGAGAGAACAGGCGAGAGAACAGGTATTGAACGCTCATTTTACAGATGAGGAAACTGAGGCTCAGAGAAGATAAGTAACTTGCTCAAGGTCACCTACCAGGTGATTGGCAGAGCTGGGATTAGAACACACATTCTCTGACTCCTAGGCCCATGCCCATTCCACTAAGCCATGCTGCTTCCTCTTCAATCATTCATTCAATCATTCATTCAATCGTATTGATTAAGTGCTTACTGTGTGCTCACTGTACTAAGCCCTCGGGAGAGTATAATACAACCATAAACAGACACTTTCCCTGTCCACAATGAGCTTATGGTCTAGAAGGGGAGACAACTTTAATATAAATAAATAAATTGCAGAGCAGAATATTAATCACTCAGGAGAGAAAATACAACAGGCTTGGCAGACACATACCCTGTCCACAGTGAGCTTTTTTTAAAGTTATGTGTTAAGTTCCTATTATGTGCTAAGCACTATTCTAGGCATTGGAGTAAATGAAAGGTAATCAGTTTGGGCACTGTCCATGTCCTGCATGTGGCTCACAGTCCCAAACCCCATTTTACAGATGAGGTGACTGAGACAAAGAAAGGTTGAGTGACTTGCCCAAGGTCACAAGGCAGAGAAATGGTGGAGGCAGGACGAGACCCCAGGTCCTTTAGCCTCCCAGGCCCGGGCTCTATCCACTAAGCCACACTGCATCCCCTGAGCGTAGAGTATAGAGAAGGGAGGTTGCTCCCTCCTACCATTCCTGACTCATCTCCCAGAACACTTCACTCCTCTAATGCCTGGCTACTCACTGCACCTAATCACTGGTGTTTTAGAGGCCGTGCTTGACACATAGGCACGTAACAAATACGATCATTATTAGGTCCCGGACCTAATAGCCAAAGGAACTAGAAAATGGCTCCGATGTACTTTTTTATTATTTTATGGTAGTTGTTAAGCGCTTACTATATGCCAGGCACTGCTCTAAGCACTTGGTATTGTTCTAAATGCTGGGCACTGTTCCAATTGGTGTCATTAATACCACAACCAATGCCAACGCTCTGCCATTAATGAGCTTGTATCTAACCCAGCGCATAGACCAGGGCTTGACACATATTAAGTGTGAACAACTACCATAAAAATAAGACAAAACAAAATAAGACCCTCAAATGATCGTTTGGTAACTTCCACGGCTACGGTTTCCCCTGTATAATGAGAGATCTTATATTGTGAACACCCCCTGGGGAGGGAACCATATCTAATTCCCATGTGTTTATTCTCTCCCAGTGCTTAGTATAGTGCCCTGAACACGGTAAGTGCTTAATAAATATTATTACTTCTACGATCGTTTTCAGGATTTCGGCTTAGCCTGACTTCCTTGTCAAATGTCCAATAATATTCTTCTCTCAGACGATCTTTTATTTAAATGGTATTTACTGAGTGCTTGCTATGTGGAGAGCACTGTCCTAAGTGCTTGGGAGACTACAATACAGTACAGAACTAGCCGGTATGTTCCCTGCCCATAACGAGTCTTACTCTCTCTACTGTCAGCTTCCTGTGGGCAGGGAACCTGTCTAACAATTCTGCTGCACTGTACTCCCATAATCAGTAAATGTATTGATCACTTAGTCACTTAGTCAATGGCATTTATTGAGCTCTGACTGTCTAGAGGGTTAGGAAGCCAGGGAGGGAATGGGGGGGGGGGGGGCAGGACAGTGAGGCGAGGATTGAAAGAGAAAGCCCTGTACCGAGGAGCAGTTTGGCCAAGCCCTCCCTGAAAGAGAGCTCTCTGTAAACATCCACAGCAAAGAGAGAGAATCAGTGCACCCCAGAAATGAAGTGGAAAGAGAAGATCTTCCCCAGGGCAGGCTTCATGTCCCGGTTCCCCAGGCTGTAGATGAGGGGGTTCAGGTTGGGGGGCAGTACTCCGTAGAACACGGACACCAGCAGGTCCAGCGTCGATGGGGAGGATGAGGGTGGCTTCAGATAGGCAAATGCACTCGTGAAAATATACAGAGAGACCACAGCGAGGTGAGGCAGGCACGTGGAGATGGCTTTGTTTCGGCCCTCGGTGGACGATGGCATCTTCAGCACCGCCAAGAAGATGTGGACATAAGACACGAGGATGGATACAAAGCAGCCCAAACACAAAATAACACTGAGGACAATAACACAGACCTCTGCTCTGGCCTCTTCAGGGCACATGAGTTTGAGCAACTGGGGTAGTTCACAAAAGAACTAGTGGATGATGCAAGGAGCACAGAAGTGGGAGGAAAAGATGGTGGCCGTGTGCATCAGGGAGTAGAGACTCCCGTTGAGCCAGGAGGAGACGGCCATCTTCGCACAAACCTCTCGGTTCATGATGATGTCATAGCGCAAGGGGCAGCAGATGGCTGCGTAGCAGTCATAGAACATCGCTGTAAGGATGAAAACCTCTGAACCACCAAAAAGAATCAATAAAAACACTTGTGTAGTACACCACAGGAAGGAGATGGGTCTGCTGTTGGTCAAGGAATTGAGGATGGACTTGGGGACGGTGGCGGTGATGTAGCAGAGATCTAAGAGGGACAGGTGCCTGAGGAAAAAGTACATGGGAATGTGGAGGCGCTGGTCAAGGGTGGTGATGGTGACGATAAGGAGATTCCCTGTCAGGGCCACCAGGTAGAACAAGAAACAGCGCAGCAGTGACCAGCTGCAGCTCCCGGACATCTGAGAACCCCAGCAGGAGGAATTCCATCACCATGGAGACATTGGCCATTTTCTACTTGGATTTCCTGGGAACAGGAAATGAGAATGTGGATGATTGGAGTTCATTTAAAATTCCAGCTGGATGCTCAATTTGAAAACATACTATTTCTCAACTTCTCATTCATTCATTCGATAGTAATTATTCAGCGCTTACAATGTGCAGATCACTGTATGAAACGTTTGGAAAGTACAATTCCGAAATAAAGAGAGACAATCCCTGCCTACACAGGGCTTACAGTCTAGAAGGAGGAGACAGAAATCAAAACAAGAAAACAGGCATTAATATAAATAAATAGAATTATAGATATGTACATATATACACAAGTTCTGTAGGGTGGGGAGCGGGGGTAGAGCAAAAGGAAGAGGTCGGGGCGACTCGGAGGGGAGGGGGAGCTGAGGAAAAGGGGATCCTAGTCTGAGAAGGCCTCTAGGAGGAGATGAGCCTTCAGTAGGGCTTTGAAGGAGGGAAGTGTGATTGTTTGGCGGATTTGAGGGAGGGCGTTCTAGGTGTTTAAGAAAGGACTTGGGTCAAGAAAAGCAGCGTGGCCTAGTTGAAAGATCTCAGGCTTGGGGTTCAGAGGACCCGCCCTCTAATCCCCATCTATTCTCCATTTACTCCGTTGGAGGATTCATTTGTTCCTATGGCTTCAACAACCACCTCTATGCAGGTGATACCGAAATCTATATCTCCAGCTCTGGTCTCTCTCTCTATCTCTCTTCAGTCTCACAGTTCCTCTTGCCTTCAAGACATCTCTACTTGAATTCATTCAATTCAATCGTATTTATTGAGCGCTTACTGTGTGCAAAGCACTGTACTAAGCACTTGGGAAGTACAAGTTGGCAACATATAGATACAGTCCCTACCCAGCAGTGGGCTCACAGTCTAGAAGACTTGAATGTCCTCCCACCGCCTCAAGATTAACATGTTCAAAACAGACCGCCTTGCGTTCCCACCCAAACCCTGTCCTCCCCCTGAACTTTTCATCAGTGTAGATGGCTCCACCATCACGTTGTTGGGTAGGGACTTTATATCTTGCCGAATTGTACTTTCCAAGTGCTTATTACCGTGCAGTGCACACAGTAAGTGCTCAATGAATACGACTGAATGAATGAATTCTTCCTGGCTCACAAGCCCATAGTCTTGGCATTATCCTTGAGTCCTCTTTTTCAGTCAACCCACATATTCAGTACATCACTAAATCCTGTTGGTCTCACCTTCACAACATTGCAAAAATCTGCCCTTTATTCTCCATCCAAACTTCTACCACGTTAATGCAATCACTCATCCTATCCTGCCCGCATTACTTCATCAGCTTCCATACTGTCCTCCCTAAGTCCTGCCACTTCCCACTCCAGTCCATAATTCACTCTGCAGCCCGGATAATTTTTCTACAGAAATCTTCAAGACATGCCACACCACTCCTCAAGAAACTCCAGTGGCTGCCCATCCAACTCTGAATCAAACAGAAACACCTCACTATTGACTTTAAAGCACTCCGTCATCTTGCCCCCTCCTATCTCACCTTGCTACTCTCCTATTACAACTTAGCCTGCACACTTCGCTCCTCTAGTGCTAACCTTCTCACTGTGGTTGGGTCTCACCTGTCTCACAGGTGGCCACCAGCCCACGTCCTGCCTCTGGCTTGGAACTTCCCCCCTCCTCAAACCCTACAGTCAATTACTCTCTTCCCCTTTAAAGCCTTATTGAAGGCACATCTCCTCCAAGAGCCCTTCCCAGACTAAGCACCCCCTATCACTTTAACCCCCTCTCTTCTGCATCACCCTGACTTGCTCTTTTGTTCTTCCCCACTCCCAACCAAACATTACTTATGTACATATCTATAATTCATTTATTTGTATGATGACTGTCTCCCCCCCACTCTAGGCCATAAGCTTGTTGTGGGCAGGGAATATGTCTGTATATTGTTGTAGTGTACCCTCCCAAGCAGTTTGTACAGTGCTCTGCACAAAGTAAGCTCTCAGGAAATATGATTGAATGAATGAATGAATCCTGGCTTCACCACCTTTCTGCTGTCCTTCGAATTTAGGCTGTCCAAACTCATTATCTTGTATCATCTACCCCAGGACTTAACACATTTCCTGGGACATAGTAAGTGTTTACCAAGTACCATAGGTCTGGCAGCTTTGAAGTGGGAAGAGTTCTGATGAAAGTGTGTGAACTTGGGGATAAAAAGTGTGTGAACCTGGGGATAAAAGTAAGAAAGAAGAAGCAGGGTGGCCTAGTGGATAGAGAACGTGCCTGGGAGTCAGAAGGACCACTACCCGTCCGTTCCGTGACTTTGGGCAAGTCACTTCACATCTCTGTGCCTCAGTTTCTTCATCTGAAAAATGGGGTTTAAAACTGGGAGCCATATGTGGGACAGGGACTGTGTCCAAGCCAGTTATCTTGTTTCTCCCCCCAAATTTAGAAATGTGGTTGGCACTTAGTGAGTGCTAAACAAATACCGCTATTATTATCGTTATTATTATTAATAAAATAGGCCAAGTGAGCTGATTATGTACAAAGAATGCAAGCTGGGGCTTTTAGTGGAAGAAGAGTGTGATTGGTAAGAGGGAGAGAGATAAAGATGGTGTCTCGTTTTGATTGTGGAGAAGAATGGGAACGCATTGAAGAGGTTTGAAGAGTGGGGAGGGAGGAAACTTATACATAAATTACTTATTTATATTAGTATCTCTCTCTCCCCCTCTCTTGACTGCAAACCTGATGTGGGAAAGGAACTTATCTACCCCGTTCCGCCACTTGTTTGCTGTGTAATAATGATGATAATAATAATAATGACATTTATTAAGTGCTTACTATGTGTAAAACACTGTTCTAAGCGCTGGGGAGGTTACAAGGTGATCAGGATGTCCCACGGTGGCGGCTCACAGTCTTAATACCCATTTTACAGATGAGGTAACTGAGGCACAGAAAAGTTAAGTGACTTGCCCAAAGTCCCACAGCTGACAATTGACGGAGCCGGGGTTTGAATCCACGACCTCTGACTCCAAAGCCCGTGCTCTTTCCACTGAGCCACGCTGCTTCTCGGGCAAGCCACTAACCTTGTAACCTTGGGCAAGCCATTTAACGTCTCTGTGCCGCTGTGATCTCGTCTGTAAAGTGGGGATTAAGAACCTGAGCTCCATGTGGGATAACCTGATTACCTGGTATCTACCCCAGTGCTTAGAACGGTACTTGGCACATAGTAGGCACTTAACAAATGCCATAATAATAATTATTATTATTACCAATTCTGTTCTAGCATACTCTCCTGCACACTTAGGACTGGTTTCTATATGTAGTAAGTGCTCAATGAATAGCACTGATATATTGATTTATTTCTACCATGAAAAGTAAAAGGTAGTGATCATGATAATAATAATAATAATAATAATAATAGTATTTGTTAAGTGCTTACTATGGGCCAAGCCCTGTTTTAAGCACTAGGGGAGATACAGGGTAATCAGCTTGTCCCACATGGGGCTCACAGTCTTAATCCCTATTTTACAGATGAGGAACCTGAGGCACAGAGAAGTTAAGTAACGTGCCCAAAGTCAAACAGCTGACAAATGGCGGGGTCGAATTAGAACTCATGACCTCTGACTAGAAAGCCCTTGCTCTTTCCACTAAGCCACGCTGCTTCTCTAAGGGATGAAAAAATACTCACCATCATTGTTGGTATTTATTGCTTACTATGTGCAGAGAACTGTGCTAGTCGTTTGGAAGAATACAATATAACAGAGTTGGTAGACACATTCCCTGCTTAAAAGGAACTTACAGTCTAGAGAGGAAGCTTCCAGTCTAGAACTTCCAGGATGAAACTGACAGTGCTTTCCTCTCCCATCAAAGGCAGCCACCACTCTCTAGACTTTAGTCAAGAGGTAGAAGTCTGGGAAAGATGATTTATGACAGTCAATTCCAACATTTTGACTTCGTGTCCTCCAGCTCCAGCTCCCGGTTCTTCTCAACAGAAAGAGCTGCACACAGAAAGAGCTGTCTTTGCTATCAATCAATCAATAGTATTTATTGAGCGCTTACTGTGTGCAGAGCACTGTACTAAGCGCTTGGGAAGTACAAGTTGGCAACATATAGAGACAGTCCCTACCCAACAGTGGGCTCACAGTCAAGAAGGGGGAGACAGAGAACAAAACCAAACATATTAACAAAACAAAATAAATAGAATAGATATGTACAAGTGAAATAAATAAATAGAGTAATAAATATATACAAGCATATATACATATATACAGGTCCTGTGGGAAGGGAAGGAGGTACTACGGGGGGATGGAGAGGGGGACGAGAGAGAGAGGAAGGAGGGGGCTCGGTCTGGGAAGGCCTCCTGGAAGAGGTGAGCTCTCAGTAGGGCCTGGAAGGGAGGAAGAGAGCTAGTTTAGCGGATGTTGGAAGGGAGGGCATTCCAGGCCAGGGGGATGATGTGGGCCGGGGGTCGATTGTGGGACTGGTGAGAACGAGGCACGGTGAGGAGATTAGTGGCAGAGGAGCGGAGGATGCGGGCTGGGCTGTAGAAGGAGAGAAGGGAGGTGAGGTAGGAGGGGGCGAGGTGATGGACAACCTTGAAGTCGAGGGTGAGGAGTTTTTGCCTGATCCGTAAGTTGATTGGTAGCCACTGGAGATTTTTGAGGAGGGGAGCAACATGCCCCGAGCGTTTCTGGACAATGACAATCCGGGCAGCGGCATGAAGTATGGATTGAAGTGGGGAGAGACACGAGGATGGGAGACCAGAGAGGAGGCTGATGCAGTAGTCCAGACGGGATAGGATAAGAGCTTGAACGAGCAGGGTAGCGGCTTGGATGGAGAGGAAAGGGCGGATCTTGGCAATGTTGCGGAGCTGAGACCGGCAGGTTTTGTTGACGGCTTGGATGTGAGGGGTGAACGAGAGAGCGGAGTCGAGGATGACACCAAGGTTGCTATGTCTTTACTATGTGCCTGGCACTGTGCTAAACACTGGGGCAGATACAAGGTAATGGAGATTGAGACTGCGATCCCCCCGTGGGACCACCGAATCACCTCGTAAACCCCTCAGCGCTTAAAATAGTGCTTTGCAAATAGTAAGCACTTAGTAAATGCCATTATTATTATTATTATACAGTCTCCACCCACTGGAGGCTCACAATCCAAGTCTGACAGAGGAAGATTCAATCCCCATATTACAGATGCAGAAACCGACGTACTGAGATGTTAGGTGATTTGCCCAAGGTCACTCAGCAGAAAAGTAGTGGAGATGATATTGGAAACCAGGTTCTCTGACTCCTAGGGCCATGTTCTTTCCCTAGGCTATGCTGCTTCCTGACATCCAAGATGGAACACCGGAGAAGGTAGGGCAGGATACATACACAACCTGGGATCCGATTTGGGGATTGAAATTTATCCTGGAATGGGCTAAGTGGGGTTCTTCCAGAAACAGTTAGAGACAGGTGTAGGGGCATAGGCTCTCTGAAGTTCCTGGAGGGGCTTCTCAGCCCCCCACAATTCACCCAACAGCACCCTGGGACAGTGAACGTTTGCTTGAATGATGGATTCTCAATCCATCCCCTTGGTCTGACCCGGCACTCTCTGTTCTGAGTTTGAGGGTCGGACAGAGCAGGGTCTCTTTGTGGATGTGAGGGGCAAGGGGTCGATGACAATGTTATTCGTTGATTCAGGTTCTGAACTCACCAGGAGACGTGCAGTGGTGGGGTCGTCTGGGCTGTGCTGATCTGAGTTGGCCTCCTTTTCTCTACAGCTCAAGGATGCTCACAGCGGGGAGGGAGCAGTCTCCACATAGACCTCAGGCTCAGATTGCCTGGTCCTCGAGGGGATCTGAGGAACAAGAAAAAGGGGGCTGCCAGTGAGCCTAAGACAGATCCGTCGGTCACTTATAATGTCTGGTTCCAGGGCAGTGAGGCAAGGGCCTCTGGAAAAGGGAATGTATTGTTTCCTCCCGGCTTGGGAGACAGGGACTTATGGAGGTTATATTAGGAAGGGCAGAGCTAAGGATGCCCGTGAGCATCTTCAGGGAGTCTGTGATTTTGTCTCCTTGGAGATAAAAAAATTGGTATTAACTGAGGGCTTTAGAGAGAGGCTGAGGGCTGTGAAGAAAGGCTCCTAACGCAGAAACAGGCCTGAGATAAATTTTTGATTATACATCCACTGGGGAAGGTACCACCTTTTAGCAAAGCAGCTTGGAGGCATGGTCTTCCCTGCTATTTTCATTGTAGTCCCAACTGTGCACGTAAAACACACCCGAGATATTTGATTGTGAATTTTGTCTGTGCATGTGTACAATGACAAAAATGTTGAGGCCAAATAGTGGTTATAATTGCAGCAACAAAAGTATCAGTACTTGTAGAATTCATTCATTCAGTCAGTCAACTGTATTTACTGATCACTTAATGTGTGCAAACCACTGTTCCAAGCTCTTGGGAGAGCACAATATAACAATAGACACATTCCCTGCCTACAATGAATAATTTTATCAATTAAGTGTCCACTGGGTACAAAACGCGTCCCTAACTGCTTGGGGGAGTACAGTACAATGGAATTCAGAGACGCGTTCCCTGCCCACAGTGAGCGTACAGTCTAGTAGTAGTAATGCCATTTAATGAGTGCCCACCTCCTTCAACATTGGGGTATTTACAAATCAATCAGGGAGGATACAATCCCTGTCCCACATGACACAGTATGTAAGTAGGAGGGAGAGCAGTTGCTGAATCCCCATTTTGCTGTTGAGGAAACTGAAGCCTAAAGAATTTAAGTCACTCGCCCAAGGTCACACAACATGTAAGTGGTGGAGCTGGATTTAGAATTCAGGTCGTTCTGACTTCCAGGGCCGTGCTCTATTCAATGGACCACTCTGCTTCTCTGGAGAGCCTTGAAGACAAGAGTGAGGAGTTTTTGCTTGATGCATAGGTTGATTGGTAGCCACTGGAGATTTTTGAGGAGGGGAGTTACATGCCCAGAGCGTTTCTGCACAAAGACGATCCGAGGAGCGGCGTGAAGTGTGGATTGAAGTGGGGAGAAACAGGAGGATGGGAGATCGGAGAGGAGGCTGATGCAGTAATCCAGTCGGGATAGGATGAGAGATTGAACAAGCAGGGTAGCGGTTTGGATGGAGAGGAAAGGGAGGATCTTGGCGATGTTGCGGAGGTGAGACCGGCAGGTTTTGGTGACGGATTGGATGTGAGGGGTGAACGAGAGAGCTGAGTAGAGGATGACACCAAGGTTGCGGGCTTGTGAGATGGGAAGGATGGTAGTGCGATCAACAGTGATGGGAAAGTCAGGGAGAGGGCAGGGTTTGGGAGGAAAGATCCAAACCCATTAGTACATTGCTTCTCAATAGGTGCTGAATAAATACCATTGCTGGATGGATTGATTGACTAGAACGTTGTTCTCGTTTTCTTGTAGTGATATGCGGAGTGCTTTTGCCCCTAATAGTTGCTCAGTGAATACGATTGACTTGCTGATTCACTGATTGAGAGGCGAAGGGAATTAGCAGTGCCTGGTAAAATGTTATGCAGTTAGTGTTCAGTGGATGGGTAGGGACAACTCTCTGCATATTAGAAGTTTATGGCATTAAAATGAACTGTTTATGAAACCTAAGGACCCTCCCCACGGCAGCCTTCATGTCCCGGTTTCTCAGGCTGTAGATGAGGGGGTTCAGGGAAAGGGTCACCACCGTGTAGAACGCGGACGCCAGCTTGTCTAGCCTCGAAGGGGAGGCCGAAGGGGTATTAGGTAGGCAAAGGTTCCTGTAGTGATAAAAAGTGTGAAAACGACCAGGTGGGACAGGCAGGTGGAGAAGGCTTTGGACCGCCCATTTTAGGACGGCAACCTCAGCACAGCCAGGACGTGGTGAATATAAGAAATGACTACGAGTCCAAAGGAGAAGAAACCAGAGGAGGACCTCATGGTAAGGCTTATATGTTCGGCCATATGTTCCTCAGAACAAGAGATCTTCAATAAGGAGTGGATGTTACAGAAGAATTGTGGGACATACAGAAAGGCAGGATGAATACACCAGTGGAGAACAAAACCCCAGGCAGCCTCCCGCGGAACCATCAGGTGACCACCATCTTTACACAGGCCCCTCGGTCTATGACGACCTCGTAGCCCAGGGGCAGCAGATGGTTGCGTAGCGGTAGCAGGACATCACTGTGAGGACAAACATCTCTGAAGCAGGAAACAGAATCACTAGCAAGACCTGGAAGACACAGCCCCGGATGGAGATGGATCTGTTTTGGGACATAGAGTTGAGGATGTACATGGGGGCAGTGACAGAGATGAAGGAGAGGTCGAGGATGTACAGGTTCCTGAGGAAGAAGTACACGGGGGTGTGTAGGCGCCGGTCGATGTTGGTCACGGTGACAACGATGAGATTTCCCATCAGGGCTGCCAGGTAGTCCAGTAGGAACAGTGTGGCGTGGAACAGCTGCAGCTCCCGGACCTCCGAGAACCCGAGGCGGGGGAATCCGGTCACTGAAATGTGACTGTTTCTCTTCCGGAGCCTTCCATGTTAGCTGCTGAGGGAGGAAGAAGAAAGATCCCCAAGATCTGTTAATTAGTATATTGATTTTCAGAATACCCTATTCAAACGTTTGGGGCCACTTGCCATTTGTGTGGTAACTGTCATGAGAAAAGTGAGTGAAAGATTGAAAATGGATGATGAAGGATGATGGAGGAAAATGAAGGATGGAGAATGGTGGAAGTTGGAGGATAGGGGATGATGGATGGCAGAGGACGATGGATATTGGAAATGAAGGGGAATGATGGAGGATATCAGATGATGACGGGGAATAATGGAGGATGACAAGTGTGGGAAGAGTGCCCTATCGGTGAATTCACCCCCTCCTGCCACCTGAGCAACCCACAGCAAGGGCACAGAACTGCTGCACTACAGGGTTGCAGACCGGGAACTGTCCCAGTCAGATAGAAACCCTGGGAATACGGGGAGGCTAACCGGTATGAGGGGGCTTCGTATATAAGAGGCATTGCTGCTATTTGTAGTGGTAGGCGTTTAGACCGAGCCCTGCAGAGCCTGCCCTGCTGATTATGACTCGGACCCCCTCCTTCACTTGCTTGCTGTGCTACAGCTATGTGAGTACACCCAATATAGAGGCAGAACTGATCACTCTGGCTCGGTGTCTGATCTTTGGCTCATCGTCACCCAATCTAAAGGACCCGGAGCCGCCCCCTGGTCGGCTGCCCCAGCTGACCTGGGAGACATCTCCCCACAACAAGCTAACAGATGATGGTAGATGATGGAGGTTAATAGAGGACGGTGGAGAATAATGGAGGATGTCTGAGAGCGATGGAGAATAGTGGGGGATGGCAGAGGATGATGGGGAATAATGGTAGATGACAGAGGATGATGGAGAATGATGGAGAATGACAGAGGACGATAGTGAATACTGAGGGATGACAGAAGACAGTGGAGAATAATGGAGGATGACAGAGGACAGCACAATGATGGATGATGGAGGTTGATGGAAAATAATGGAGGTTGAAGGAGAACAATGGTGGATCATGACAAATTCTAACTTCCACTCTGAGCCCCATGTGGGACAGGGACTGTGTCCAACTTGAATAGCAATGAGGACTCATGAACTGATATTGGGCAACAGTTCCTATGTGGTTAATGGAGAATGCCTCTAGGCGGAATATGTGGTTTTCCTGCTACTCCCCCCTCACATCAACTTGTACAAGTTAAAATCGGGCAGCTCTTCATATTAGAACTCTACACAAAACTGATTTGGGAGACCTGTCTGGCTTCTTCCCAGCTAAACTCAGTTTCATTGAAGCAATCTTTTTTCTTCTCATACCTTCCCGCAGAGCAGGGCAAACATTTAAAGGAATTAGGTCCCTTTAAATGACTGCCAGGCGGTTCTGATTAACCGAGCCTAGAACACCAGGGCCCCAGTTCTAGAACGCTCCTTACTCGGGTCTAGTATCTATCCCTCTCTGGATCACAGAATTGTGAGGAAAAGACAAAGCAAGAGCGTTTTTTTCTCCCAAGTTCATTAAGCTGTGATGTCATAGTAGATTATTATGAAAGCCTTTGTCATCATCAGTAGATCTGGGCACTGAAAATTACTTAATACATCTTCGAAAGGTCATTCAGATTCTGACATTAAGGCAGAGACAGGGATGTTGTGCACAGACCTGGGAGTCAGAAGGTCATGGGCTCTAATCCAGCCTCCACCACCTGCCTGCTGTGTGACCTTGGACAAGTCACTTAACTTTTCTGTGCCTCAGTTATCTCATCTGTAAAATGGGGATATAATGGGTGTAAAATGTGAGCCCCAGGTGGCACAGGAACTGTGTACAACACCATTTACTTGTATACACCCCAGCACGTAGCACAGTGCCTGAAACATAAGGAAGTGCTTAGCAAATACCACAATTATCATTATTATGATCATTGCTGTTATTATTATTATTATTATACATTTCCCCACTACCAGTGGAGAGAGGCAGGGTTGCGTTTGGCCCTGGTGCTGTTGAACTGATGTCACTCAACCTTGCTGGAAAATGCGACAAGAGACACAGACGCAGGTGGTACAACACCTTTTCACTTCTCTGGGTAGCTCGTGGGACTCAGATGACTTGGATACTCAACAAAAATCCTAGAGGCGGTCATTCACTAATTGCTGTTTAGAGCTGGCTGTGCCATAGAATCACACGCCAAACACACCAAAGATAACCTGCAGATGATTCCAAACCGTTTTGCTGAATCAGCTTACGTCTACACCCAATCAAAGACTTTTTATGGTCACAGGGCTAGATGCCGTCCGGAATTCTGCTACTTAGGTAGCACGATGACCCACAATGAAATGATAAATGAGGAAATAGAAATCTTAATCGAGGAGGCCAGCCCATCCTTTGGGAAACTTTAAGGCGTTTCGTATCGCATGACCCCCATTAACAGTTCCGCCCTACTCCAGAACTGGCATCTATGGTACTTCATCCTCCACCACCTTAGAGACATTTCTGCCAAGAGCCCCCGGGCTCTCCTTGCCATTAGCCTTTTTGATTTGATTTGACTGATCCTTGGGAAATTCTTCCTTCTTCTGTGGGCATCATCTGACTATTTTATGGTCGTTTAAGCATGTTAATTGTTAACTGCTCTCTGTGATGTCATCATCTGCTTAGTTCATTTTATTATTCCTATCTCATGTTAATTGTTAACTGCTCTCTGTCATCTACTTATTTTGTTATTTCTACTACATTATTGCTACTGCATGTTTATTGTTAACTACTTGCTGTGCTGTCGTTTACCTTGCTGACCTCACCGTGAACTATCAATTTCCCTGCTCCCATCTGTCCTTCACAGTCCTCACCTTCCCCTTCCCCTCTCCCACCCAGCTCTTTCCCTCCCTTTCATCCACCCCCACCCCTTCCCCCAACCCCCCACCCAGAATCCCTTTGTATCAGCGCCAACCCTCAACCCCTCCCTTCCAAACCCCTACCTTCCCTCAACCTCCTCCACTCCTCGCCGCCCCCTCCCCATCCCAGTTCTCCTTTATCATCGCGACCCTTTTTCCCCACTCTCCCCGCCCAGGGCCCCGCCAACTCATTCTAATCCAAACCCACCCCTCCCCTCACACCCTTCCCCCTCACTCCCTACCCTCCACAGCTGCTACCAAGTGTGGCCTTTGTAAGCTCCGCTCCATTATAGGTAATCTACCTTTCATCCTTGACCTGTTCCTTTCCGGCTCTCTCCTCCTCCTCGCCCTAATCGAAAAATGGCTGACACCGGACGACACGGTCTTTTCTGCTGCTTTCTCCAGCGGAGGCTTCGACTTCGCCCACTCCCACTCCCTCAGACTCACCGGAAAAGGAGGAGGTGTCGGCTTCCTTCTCTCACCCCAATGTCGCTTTCGCACTCTGCTCCCATGACCCCCCCCCCCCCCTTTAACAGTTCCGCCCTACTCCAGAACTACCCTCCATGGGACTCCATCCTCCAACACCTCAGACCTATTTTTGCCAAGATTCCCTGGACTCGCCTTGCCATTAACCTCTTTGATCTGATTTGACTGACCTATGGACAATTCATCCTTCTGCTTTGAGCATTATCTGCCTATTTTATGGTCGCTTCTACATGTTATTTGTTAGCCTCCTCTCTGATCGCCCATCCTCCTGCCTCTCGCACTTCAGTCTATACTTCATGTTGCTGTCCGGATCATCACTGTGCAGAAACGCTTTGGGCATGTTACTCCCCTCCACAAAAATCTCCAGTGGCTACCAGTCGGCCTACGCATCAAGCAAAACACCTCACTCTCGGCTTCAAGCCTCTACATCACCTCGCCCCCTACTACCTCACCTCCCTTCTCTCCTTCTACAGCCCAGCCTGCACCCTCCGCTCCTCTGCTGCTAACCTCACTGTGCCTTGTTCTCGCCTGTCCCGACGTTGACCCCCGGCCCACCTCCTCCCCCTGGCCTGGAATGCCCTCCCTCCACACATCCGCCAAGGCTTCCTTCAAAGCCCAACTGAGTGCTCACCTCCTTCAGGAGACCTTCCCAGACTGAGCCCCATTTTTCTTCTTCTCCTACCCATCCAACCCGCCCTACTTCTTCCCCTTCCCACAGCACCTTTATATATATTTGTACAGATTTATTACTGCATTTATTTTACTTGTACATATTTACTATTCCATTTATTTTGTTAATGATGTGCATCTAGCTTTAGTTCTATTTATTCTGATGACTTGACTCCTGTCCTCATGTTTCGTTTTGTTGTCTGTCTTCCCCTTCTAGACTGTGAGCCCGTTGTTAGGTAGGGACCGTCTCAAATATGTTGCCAACTTGTACTACCCAAGCGCTTAGTACAGTGCTCTGCACACCGTAAGTGCTCAATAAATACGAATGAATGAATGAATGAACTGCCCTCTGTGATGTCATCATCTGCTTATTTCAGTATTCCCATCGAATGTTAATTGTTAACGTATCTCGATGATGTCATCACCTGCTTATTTTACTGTCATCCCAGGTTAATTGTTAACTGCTCTCTGTGATGTCATCATCTGCTTATTTTTTGCCATCACATATTAATTGTTATCTGCTCTATGTAATATCATAATCTCCTTATTTGATTATTGCCATAGCATGTTAATTGTTAACTACCCTCTGTGATGTCATCGCCTACTTATTTTATTGCTACTGCATTATTGCTACTGCATGTCAATTGTTAACCTCCCTCTCTGCTGTCATTTAGCTTGCAGACCTCACCATGAATTATCAATTCCCCTTCTCCCAACTGCCCTTCCCATTCCTCACCTTCCCCTTCCCCTCTCCTAACCAACTCTTTCTCTCCCTTTTCCCCACCCCCACCCCACCCCCTCACCCACTCCCCAGGATACCTCTGCACCAGCGCCAACCCTCAACTCCTCCCTTCAAGCCCCCTCCCTCCCCTCCTCCCCGCCCACAACCCATCCCAGTTCTCCTTTCTCATCGCCACCGCCCTTTCCCCTCTCCCCGCCCAGGCCTCCACCACCTCGTCCCAATCCAAACCCTTCCCACCCCTCATACCATTCCCCCTCCCTCCCCTCCCTTCACAGCTGCTGACAAGTGTGGCCTTTGGAGCCCCCGCTCCATTAGACTTTGGGCAAGTCACTTAACTTCTCTGGGCCTCAGTTCCCTCATCTGTAAAATGGGGATTAAGACTGTGAGCACCCCATGGGACTACCCGATCACGTTGTAACCTCCCCAGCGCTTAGAACAGTGCTTTGCACATAGTAAGCGCTTACTAAATGCCATAATAATAATAATAATAATAATTAGAGGTAAGCACCCTTTCATCCTGGACCTATTCCTTCCCAGCTCTCTCCTCCTCCTCGCCCTAACCGTAAAATGGTTCACTCAGGATGTCATGGTCTCTTCTGCTGCTGTCTCCTGTGGAGACCTCTTCTCCTCCCACTCCCCCAGACTCACCGGAAAAGGAGGAGGTGTCGGTTTCCTTCTCGCTCCCCAGTGTCGCTTTCACACTATCACTCCTCCCCCTTGCCTTTCCGTTCCCCCCTTTGAAGCCAAAATTATTCGCCTCTACCATCCCCTTCAGATTCTTGTAGCCGTCATCTACCGCATCCCCGGCCCCACCTCCAACTTTTTTTAACGGTTTTGACCCCTTTCTCACCTTCCTTCCCTCCTTTTCCATGCCAGCTCTGATAATCAGAGACTTCAACATACACATGGATGTGCCTGGTGACTCCTCTGCCGCCTTCCTTCCATCTCTCATTGACGCTGCCAACCTCCTTCTCCACCCCACCTCACCCACTCACTAACTTGGTTACACGCTTGACCTCATTTTCTGCTACCGCTGCACTATCTCCACCCTCACCAACTCTGAAATCCCTGTCTCTGATCATAACCTCCTCACATGCCTCCTCAGGCACACTCCTAAATAAGTAAATAAGTAATAAGTAAATCTATATTACTAACTAGAGACCTCTGGTCTCTCGACCCATCCATCTTTCTGAACGCCTCACACCTCACCTCACCTCCCTTTCCTCTCTACCGAATCTTGATGATCAGATTACTGCTCGCAACTCTACCCTCTCTACGCAGCTTAACTCGCTCCCTCCCCTTTCCCTTCGCCGCTCTCGTACCACTAACCCACAGCCCTGGATCACTGTCACTGTCTGCGTCCTTCGCTCTTATGCTCGAGCTGCTGAGCCCTGCTGGCGAAATTGTAAACACCAAGCCAACCTCGTTCATTTTGAGTATATCCTTTCCTGCCTTAACAGTGCCCTCTCTTCTGCCAGGCAAAACTATTTCCCCTCCCTTATTGACACGCATACCCATCATCCCCGTCAGCTCTTCCGTACATTTAACTCCCTTCTCAGGCCCCCTATTCCTCCCCCTCCGCCCTCTCTTCTTCCAGACAAAACTATTTCTCCTCCCTTAATGACGTGCATACCCATCATCCCCGTCAGCTCTTCCGTACATTTAACTCCCTTCTCAGGCCCCCTATTCCTCCCCCTCCTCCATCCCTCACCCCAACCATCTGGCCTCTTACTTAATTAGTTAAATTACCTCCATCAGGTCTGAGCTCCCCAAAATCACTCCTCCCCCTTCTCCAACCCCCCGGCTCTCAATCCTCTCTGCTACTCTCCCATCCTTCCCAGGAGTATCCTCAGATGAGATCTCCTCTCTCCTCTCAAGTGCTACTCCAGCTACCTGTACTCTCTCATTTTATGAAATCTCTCGCCCCTTCCCTCCTCCCCTCTTTAACTTCCATCTTCAACCGCTCACTCTCCATTGGTTCCTTCCCTTCTGCATTCAAACATGCCCACGTCTCCCCCATCCCCCAAAACCCCTCTCTTGACCCCACCTCCCCTTCTAATTATCTCCCTATCTCCCTCCTACCATTCCTGTCCAAGCTCCTTGAACGAGTCTTCAACACCCGCTGCCTCGAATTCCTCAATGCCAACTCTTTCTTTGACCCCCACCAATCGGGTTTCCGTCCCCTACATTCGACTGAAACTGCCCTCTCAAAGGTCACCAATGACCGCCCTCTTGCCAATTCCAACGGCTCCTACTCTATTATCACCCTCATCGACCTCTCAGCTGCCTTTGACACTGTGGACCACCCACTTCTCCTCAACACGCTATTCAACCTTGGCTTCACAGACTCTGTCCTCTCCTGGTTCTAATGTTATCTCTCCGGCCGTTCATTCTCAGTCTCTTTGCGAACTCCTCCTCCCCCTCCCATCCCCTTACTGTAGGGGTTCCTCAAGGGGTTCCTAGTCCCTTTCTGTTCTCTATCTACACGCACTCCCTTGGTGAACTCATTTGCTCCCCCGGCTTCAACTATCATCTCTACGCTGATGACACCCAAATCTACATATCCGCTCCTGCTCTCTCTCCCTCCCTTCAGGTTCGGGTCTCCTCCTGCCTTCAGTACATCTCCATCTGGATGTCTGCCCGCTATCTAAAACTCAGTATATCCAAGACAGCACTCCTTTTCGTTTCTCCCAAACCCTGACCTCTCACTGACTTTCCTGTAACTGTAGACGGCACTACCATCGTTCCCCTCTCACAAGCCCACAACCTTGTTGTCATCCTCGACTCCGCTCTCTCGTTCACCCTTCACATCCAATCTGTCACCAAAACCTGCCGGTATCACTTCCGCAACATCGCCAAGATCCGCCCTTTCCTCTCCATCCAAACCGCTACCTTTCTGGTTCAGTCTCTCATCCTATCCCGACTGAATTACTGCCTCAGCCTCCTCTCTAATCTCCCATCGTCCTGTCTCTCCCCACTTCAGTCTATACTTCACGCTGCTGCCCAGATCATCTCTGTGCAGAAACGTTCTGGGCATTTTACTCCCCTCCTCAAAAAACCGTCAGTCAACCTACGCATCAAGCAAAAGCTCCTCACTCTCGGCTTCAAGGCTCTCCATAACCTCGTCCCCTCCTACCTCACTTTCCTTCTCTCCTTCTACAGCCCAGCCCGCACCCTCTGCTCCTCTGCTGCTAAACTCCTCACTGTACCTCGTTCTCGCCTGTCTCGACGTCGACCCCCGGACCACGTCCTCCGTCTTCCCGCACATCTGCCAAGCTAGCTCTCTTCCTCCCTTCAAAGTCCTACTGAGAGCTCATCTCTTCCAGGAGGCCTTCCCAGATTGAGCCCTCTTTTCTCTCTCTTCCTCCCCATCTCCCCCGCCCTATCTCCTTCCCCTCCTCACAGCACCTGTATATATGTTGGTACAGATTTATTCCTCTATTTATTTTATTTGTACATATTTACTATTCTATTCATTTTAATAATGATGTGCATCTAGCTTTATCTTTATTCATTCTGATGTCTTAACACCTGTCCACATGTTTTGTTTTGTTGTCTGTCTCCCCCTTCTCGACTGTGAGCCCTTTGTTGGGTCTCTATATGTTGCCAACTTGTACTTCCCAAGCGCTTAGTACAGTGCTGTGCACACAGTAAGCGCTCAATAAATACGATTGAATGAATGAATGAATGAATCTACCTCACTGCCGACCCCTCGCCCATGTCCTGGCTCTGACAAAGATTTCCCTCCCTCTTCATATCTGACAGACAATTACTCTCTCATATTCAAAGCCTTCAGAAGGCATATTTCCTAACATTCCTCTGCCACTTGATCGCTGTATGACCTTGGGCAAGTCACTTAATTTCTCTGGGCTTCAGTTTCCTCAACTGTAAAATGGGGATTGAGTACTTCAACTGTGAGGCACTGTGAGGGACTGTGTCTGACTTGATTACTTTGAATCTACCCCAGGCACTTAGAACAGTGCTCGACACATAGTAAGTGCTTAAGAAATATCATTGAACAATGAAAAAAAGAAGGAAGAAGGAGAAGAAGAAGATAACTACTGGGAAGCAGTGTGGCCTAGTTGAAATAGCAAAAGCCTGAGAATCAGCGGACATCGGTTCTAATTACAACTCTGCCACTTGTCTGTTGTGTAATCTTGAGCAAGTTACTTAAATTCTCTCTGCTCAGTTACCTCATCTGGAAAATGAATATTCAATACCTGTTCTCCCTTTGACTTAGACTGTGAGATCCACGTGGGACAGGGACTGTGTCCAACCTGATTATTTTGCATCTACCCCAGCACTTAGGGAAGTATTTGACACATAGCAAGGCTTCAATAAAAGTCATAATTATTCATGAGGAGGATGAAGACGGGGAATATGGATTTATTTGCCTTGTCTTCTACAAGGAAATGGGAGAGATTCCTATTTTCATTTTTCCCAATCGCAGTTCTTCTGTGAACCCCCCTCCCTGGCCTGCTCTCCTTCTTTACCTCCCATTCGAACTGTAGTTCTGGTCCTAGCTGCACCACTCTCTGCTGTGACCTTGGGCAAGCCATTTAACTTCCCCGTGCCTCATGGGGAATAAACACCTCTCCTCCTGATTTTTATTTCAATGTCCGTCACTCCCTCTAGACTGTAAACTCATGGTAGGCAGGGAACATGTCTACGAACTTGATTATATTGTTATTAACAATATAACAATATTGTATGCTCCCAGGCCTTTAGTACAGTGCTCTTCACACAGTAAGCATTCAATAAATGAGGCTGATTATGTTAAAAAGCAATGTGGCCTACTGGAAAGAGCATGTGACTGGGAGCCAAAGAAGGTCATGGGTTCTAATCCTGGCTTCACCATTTGCCTTCTGTGTAACCTTGGGCAGGTCACTTCACTTCTCTGTGGCTCAGCTACCTCATCTGTAAAATGGGGATTGGGATTGTGAGCCCCAGATGGGATAGGGACTTTGTCCCACCTGATTTGCTTGCATCTACTCCAGCTCTTAGTACAGTGCCTGTCACATAGTAAGCGCTTAACAAATACCATGATAATTGTTATTATCACTATTATTAAACTGGGTTCTAATCCTGACTCCTCTATTTTCTTGCCGTGTGACCTTGAGTAAGTCATTTCACTTGTCTGTGCCTCAGTTGCCCATCTGCAAAATGGTGATTAAATGTAAATGAAAGCCCTAGGTGGGACAGGGACTGTGTCTAACCTGATTAACTTGTATCTACCCCAACACTTGGTCAAGGGCCTGGCAAAGAATGAGTACTTAACAAAAACCATTGGGGAAAAAAAGTTGAGAACTCTCTAAATAGTAAATATATTATTATGGCACTTGTTAAGAGCTAACTATGTGCAAAGCACTGTTCTAAGCGTAGGAGTGGTGAGATACAAGGTAATCAGGTCACCCCACCTGGGGCTCACAGTCTTCATCCCCATTTTACAGATGAGGTCTACTGGAGGGCTCTCTCAGATTCCTTCATTTATTCATTCAATCGTATTTATTGATCACTTACTCTGTGCAGAGCATTTTACTAAGCACTTGGGAGAGTAAGGTGCAACAATGAACTTGCACATTCCATGCCCACAGACAAGTTTACAGTCCAATGGGGGGAGACGGTTATTAATATTAATACATAAATTACATATATGATGATGATGATGGCATTTATTAAGTGCCTACTATGTGAAAAGCACTGTTCTAAGCGCTGGGGAGGTTACAAGGTGATCAGGTTGTCCTACGTGGGGCTCACAGTCTTAATCCCCATTTTACAGATGAGGTAACTGAGGTGCAGAAAAGTTAAGTGACTTGCCCAGTGTCATGCAGCTGACAATTTGCAAAGTTGGGATTTGAGCCCATGACCTCAGACCACAAAGCCTGTGCTCTCTCCATTGAGCCACACTATGCACATAAGTGCTATGGACTGAGTGGGTGGATCAACAAAGGGAGTAAGTCAGGGTAACACAGAAGAGAGTGTTAGAAGAGGAAAGAGGGCTTTAGTCTGGAAAGGCCTCTTGGAGGAGAGGTATCTTCAATAAGACTTTGAATGGGGGGGAGAGCAATTGTCTGTCGGATTTGTGGAGGGAGGTTACTCCAGACCAGAAGCAGGATGTGGGCGAAGGGCCACTGGCGAGATAGAGGAAATCAAGATACAGTGAGAAGGTTGGCTTTAGAGGAGTGAAGTTTGTGGGATGTGTTGTAGTATGAGAGTAGTGAGGTGAGGTAGAAGGGGACAAAGTGACTGAGTGTTTTAAAGTCAATGGTGAGGAGTTTTTGTTTGGTGCAGAGGTGGACGGACGACCACTGGAGATTTTTGAGGAGTGGGGAAATTTGTACTGAATGTTTCTGTAGAAAAATGATCCAGGCAGCAGAATAATGTATGGACTGGAGTGGGGAGAGAAAGCAGTCTGCGAGGTCAGCAAGTAGGCTGCAGGAGGGGTAGGATGAGTGATTGTATTAACATGGTAGCAGTTTGGATGGAGAGGAAAAGGTGGATTTTAGCAATGTTGTGAAAGTGCGACCGACAGAAATTAGTGAGGTATTGAATATGTCGGTTGAATGAAAGAGTTAAGTTAAGGATAATGCTGATGTTGTGGGCTCGTGAGACAGGAAGGATGGTGGTGCCATCTACAGTGATGGGAAAGTCGGGGGGAGGACAGAGTTTGGGAGGGATTTTAAGGAGTTCTGCTGTGGACATGGTAAACTGGAGGTGATGGGAAGACATCCATGTAGATATGTCTTGAAGGCAGGAAGAAATGTGATACCGCAGAGAGGAAGAGAGATCAGGGCTAGGGTTGTGGATTTGGATATCATCCACATAGAGGTGGTGTTTGAAGCTATTGGGAGTGAATTAGTTCTCCAAGGAAGTGGATGTGGGTGTAAAATGGAAGGGGACCCAGACCTAAACCTTGAGAAACCTCTACAAGAGAGAAGAGCCTGCAAAGGAGACTGAAACTGAGGGGCCAGAGAGATAACAGGGGAACTCACAATTCTCTGGGGTAGATACAAGATAACCGGATTGGACACAGTGGAATTGGGAATGGTTCTGCTTGGGGCTCACAGTCTTAATCCCCATTTTACAGGTGAGGTAAATGAGGAACAGATCATTTAAGTGACTTACCCAAGGTCACACAGCAAACAGGTGGTGGAGCTGGATGTAGAACCTAGATCCCCTTACTCCTAGGACCAGGCTCTTTCCACTAGGCCATGATGATTCCAAAAAGATAATCAGGTCCCATATGGGGCTCACACTTCAAGTAAGATGGAGTACAGGCATTGAATCTCCATTTTGTCAGTGAGGGAACTGAGGCCCAGAGGAAGTGAAGTGACTTGCCCAAGGTCACAGAACAAGAAAGTGGCAGAGCCATGAGTAGACCATCAGTCAATCGTATTTATTGAGCACTTACTGGGTGCATAACACTGTACTAATCACTTGGGAGAGTCTACTATAACAATGTAACAGATACATTCTCTGCCCACAGTGAGCGTTTGGTCTAGAGGTGGGGAATAGGGGAATGCCGGGGGTGGGTGGGGGAACAGAATCCAGTTCCTCTGACTCCCAGTCCCATGCTCTTCCCACTAATCCACATTAGTTATCGAGCACTTATTTTGTTTCAAATATTCTTGGTTGGACACAATCCCTGTGTCCCATGGGACTCACACTCAATCTCCAGTTTTTACAGATGAGGTAACTGAGGCACAAATAAGTGAAGTGACTTGTCCAAGGTCACACAGCAGACAGGTGGTGGAGCTGGGATTAGAACCCATGATCTTCTGACTCCCAGGCCCGTGCTCTATCCACTACACCATGCTGCTTTTCTTGCATATGCACCACACCACCACTCTCCCCAATTTCAAAGCCATGTTTAAGGACACATTCCCTCCAATAGGCCTATCCCGATTAACCTCTCTATCACCTGATTTCCTCTATGTTCTGAGTCACCCTTGCACTTGGATTTGCTTCCTGTATTCATCTCACCTTCATCTACCCAAGAATTATGTTCATAATCATAATGTATTAATTCATATTAATGTCGGCCTCCTATAGAGTGTGAACTCCTTGTGGGAAGGGAGTATGTCTGTTTACTGTCATAGTGTACTCTCCCCAGTGTAGTTCAGTGCTCTTCCCAGTACAGTAATGTGCTCTGCACGCAGTAAGCACTCAACAAATACGATTGACTGGCTGACTGACTGTTGTACCGTCCCAAGAGCTCAATACAGTGCTCTGCACACTGCACACAAGTTCTAGATCTTGATAAATACCACTGATTAATTGACTGATCGATCATCTAGATTGTGAGCTCATTTTTAGCCACCCTACTTCTATATCTGACTGTTTCCTGACTGATAATCTCGAATCTACTTCAGTGCTTAACATTGCTGCAGAATAAGTGGTTACTAAATACAATAACTACCTAAATAACTGAACCATTGCTTTGCTGATCCTCTCGGTTCTTCTAGCTTGTTTCCCTCCCTTATCCCCTGACCACCTTTTCTAGTGCTCCCAGCTCCCTGGTTACATGGTTTCTTGCACGTGAAAAGTACCATGGTCTGGTGGATAGATCACGAGTCTAAGAAACAGAGGACCTGGGTTCTAATCCTGGCTCCACCACTTGTCTCTTTTGTGACCTTGGGCAAGTCATTTAACTTCTCTGGGACTCAGTTGCCTCATCTGTAAAATGGGGATTAAAGCTGTATGCCTCGTTTAGGACTAGCTTGTATCTGTCCCAGAGCTTAGTAGAGTTCCTGACGCATAGTAAGAGCTTAACAAATGCCATAAATACCCCACGACCAAAGAAAAGCCAGAAAGCACTGGTAGGCTCACTTAGGGCAGGGATCCTATCTACCCAGTCTTTATTATTGTAGACTCCTAGGATCTTAGCACAGTTCTCCGCACACAGTAGTCATTCAATAAATACTTTGCCGGATCTATTGATCAAGCAAGGTGGAGAACCTTGGTGGGCGGGGGGAGGGAGGGATAAGGGGGGTAAAGATTTAAGCAGCAAGCGGTGAAACCAGGAATGGAACGATTTTCCTCCTCTTTCTCCTGATTCCCCGGACCCAATTAACCATTTCCCCTCCAAACCTCTGAACCATCAAGACTCACTGCATCTGTCCAGGTTTGAATGGGACAACCTCCACTTGGCTAGGATGCCTCCTTTTGCTCTTCAATGTATTGGAGTTCCTGGGGAATCTGGGAAAGCTTCTTCATGAGGACGAATTTCCCAGGATACCTTGCCAAGATGTCTCCATTATTCCCTAAAGAAGAGCAACCACTGTGTCGCAGGAGAAGGTGAGTATCCCTGTGCCTCCAGTGCTTTCTTACCCTGTGTCTCCCAAGGTTCCACAAGAATTAATTGTTCTTCCCCATGGGATTTCCTTCTGGGGTCTGCTGATCAAACCAATGAGCTGATGTAATGGCCTAATGTTAAGAGGCAAAATTGTTCTAGTCCCAGCTCTGCCTTTTGTTGTCTTGGTGACCTTGAGCAACTCACTTAATGTCTCTGGACTTCCATTTCAACCAATCAATCAATCATTCAATGGTATTTATTACTTCTATCATTATTATTAATAATATAATGATGATTACATTTGTTAAGCTTCCCCTGTGTGTCAGGCATTTTATAATAATAATAATAATAATAATAATAATATTCATTAAACATTTGCAATGTTTGTCAGGCACTGTTCTAGGCACTAGGGTAGATACAAGCTAATCAGGTTGGACACAGTCCCTGTCCCACTTGGGGCTCATAGTCTTAATGCCCATTTTACAGCTGAGGGACCTGGGGCCCAGAGAAGTGAAGTGACTTGCCCAAGGTGACACAGCAAACAAATGGCAGAGTCAGATTAGAACCTGGGTCGATTTGACTCCCAGGCCAGGCCCTAGGGACAAGTCCATACTGCTTCTCAATTTATTAATAATAATGATGGTATTTGTTAAGTGCCTACTTTGTGCCAGGCACTGTTCTCGGCACTAGAGTAGATACATTCGGGATGGACCAGGTCACTGTCACACCTAGGGCTCACATCCTTAATCCCCTTTTTACAGATACGGGAATTAAGGAACAGAGAAGTTAAGTGACTTACCCAACATCATACGTCAGACAACTGATGGCGCTAGGATTAGAACCCAGGTCCTTCTGACTCCCAGGCCCATGCTCTTTTTCCACTCGGCCATACTACCTTTAGTGTTGCATGGGCTTGGGAGACAGGAGGACCTGGGTTCTCTGTACCGACACCTTGCACACATCCTGCCTCTGGCCTGGAATGCCCGCTACCTTCATATATGACACACAATCGCTCACCCCACCTTCAAAGCCTTATTAAAAACACATCTCCTTCAGGAGGCCTTTCCTGACTAAGCCCTCATTTCCCCTACCCACTTTCCCTTCTTCATCCCTCTTGCACTTGGATTTGCACTCAGACCCAGGCACTGTTGTAACAATCTGATTTTTATTTCAATATCGGTCTCCCCCTCTCAACTGCAAGTTCATTTTGGACAGGGAACGTGCCTACAAACTCTGTTATATTGTACTCTCCCAAGCACTTAGTACAGTGCTTTGTAACCAATAAGCATTCAATAAATACCATTGATTGATTAATTATCTGCCTCCCCCTTTAGACTGAGACCTTCTTGTGAACAGGGAATGTGTCTACCAACTCTGTTATACTGTTCTCCCTCAAGCGCTTAGCGCAATGTTTTGCACCCAGTACGTGCTCCAGAAAGACCATTGATTGATAGATTGATTAAGTGATTTCTTTGCCTTCCCTGGTGTCCAGTCTTCCCTTTCCCTTCTCTCATTTCCCCTCCACTGACTTCCCTGATTTTGGTGGCCATTTGTCCTATTTCCTAATGAGCAGTGTGGATCTCATGCGGTCATCATTACTATCATCAA
Organism: Tachyglossus aculeatus; assembly: GCF_015852505.1. Lineage (NCBI taxonomy): Eukaryota > Metazoa > Chordata > Mammalia > Monotremata > Tachyglossidae > Tachyglossus > Tachyglossus aculeatus. The sequence continues at coordinate 666,837 of NW_024044847.1, forward strand.
TGGTATTTATTGAGTACTTATGAAACACTTAGAAGAGTACAACAGAATTGGTAAATATGTACCCTGCCTAAAATACATTTGTAGTCTATGGGGGAGACTTCTCTTCAGATTCCGTGGAATTGTCTGTTATTAGGTAATTCTGGTATATGCATCCATGTATTTTTCTTGGTAAAGATATTGCCTTCTTCCATGCAGTAAAAACTTGAGTCTCTTCCATTGTCTTTGATTAACGTTTTGATCACTTGATCACCCGCCTTTGACTCTTTCCCACACGACTGCTGCCTAGCACAGATGAAGCGACTTTGATGCTTCAGTTTAGACCTTTCCATTCATTCTTTCATTCATTCATTCAATCGTATTTATTGAGCGCTTACTGTGTGCAGAGCACTGTACTAAGCGCTTCCATTATGGATAACCCTATATGGCATAGCTCTGACCTTCATTGGCATACAAAAACACTCCTGCCACGATAAGATGTTGAGTCATAAGAGAGATGTGGGAGACATATATTAATTAATCAATGGTATTCATTGGGTGCTTACTGTTTGCAGAGTACTGTATCAAAAACCTGGGAGAGTACAATAAAACAGACATGGTAGATACATTCCCAGAACAGTGCTTTGCACATAGTAAGCGCTTAATAAATTATATTATTATTATTATCGAGCTTACGGTCTCGAGAGGGAGACAGGCATTGATTAATTATTCAATCAATGGTACTTGTTGAGCACTAACGGTGTGCAGAGCACTTGATGAGGTTCTTGGAAGAGTATGATACAGCAGTGTTGGTAATAACAATATTTTGCTATTTGTTTAATGCTTACTATGTGCCAAGCACTCTTCTACACACCTGAGTAGATGAAAGTCAATCAGGCTGCCCCACATAGGGCTCACAGTCTTAATCTCCATTCTACAGATGAGGTAACTGAGGCACAGAGAAGTTAAGTGGCTTACCCAGGATCACAGAGCAGACAAGCGGCAGAGCCAGGATTAGAACCCACGTCCTCTGTCTTCCACGTCCGTGTTCTTTTCACTAAGCCTCGCTGCCTTCCCAACTTCCTGCCCACAACGAGCTTAAAGTCCAGCCCCTGTCTGGTGTGGAGACAATGGTGAGGGAGATGAAGATGTCTTAATGGGGATGGACAAGGGAGAAGACCTGGGAGATTGGAGAGGGAGATTGTAAGCGACCAGACCAAGGGAGACTGCTCCTTTTTGAACAGCTCGTCATCGTGTCACCTTGGGTAAACCACTCAATGTATCTGTGACTCAGTTACCTCAACTGTAAAATGGGAGTTAGGACTGTGAGCCCCACATGGGACAACCTGATTACCTTATATCTACCCCAGCACTAGTGCTGGGCACATAGTAACTGCTTAGCAAATACCATAATCTCCTTGGTTGTGTGGTTCTCCGATCCCCTTGAACTCTGGCTCCAAATGCTTTAAGGAGATTGGGTGGCAAAGCAAAGGACACTGAGAGGTGGATGAAAGTGCTGGAGGCATCAGAGGACAAATCAAGGAGAAGAAAAGAGTGGGGATGAAGGAATGCAGATGGTTGTGGAAACCACTGGGCATTAGTCAACAGGAGTGACTGACTTTTGCATTCTTACATTCTGTGACTGGATTGAGAGTGGATCTGTGAGATAAAAATCAGACTATCTTTGCTTTGGGTAAAGGAAATATGGAATAAGCAAAATAAAAAAAACAAACCAAACGAGCAATAAAACCAATGATCAAAGCCTAGGTCGTACCCTGGGCTATTTATGCTGGTACAGAGCAGGGTTCAAGTTCACTTAGGCTGGCCAACAATGGCATACATAATTACTGAATACACAAACATATGTGACCGAGTGTATTATATAATAGGAATGTAACATAACCTAAGGACTCCAAATTAAAACATGATCTCAGTGGGGTCTCTGGACACCTCCATTCCTCCAAAACTGCTACGCTACCCCTAAACACACATGGGATTTTTTTGCCATGGCACCCGTCAGCATTTATTGAGTTTTGAGGGGAGGTGAGAGCCTGGCATTCATAATAAAAACACCAGACTGGATACAGACTAGGGGAAACCCAAACTCCTCAGTGTTAAATCATCCTCTAGGGCCACATGGGTGCATAAGGTAACACCAGTGGCACGGTCTGAGCCCTGAAGAACCTCAGGGATGATGCCACCAATGGGCTCCGGAGTCTCCAGGTAACGAGGCCTCTCAGGCAGAACTCAGGGCTGGCCCTCCCGGGGGAGCCCCCTCCCCCACCCTGCCTGGAAGAGCGGCTGCTTTAAGGGGACTGTGGGATCATCGGGGGACCATTAATGACAGTTACCTCTGGGTGCCTTTCCTATCACAGCTACGAATGTGCAAGAGGAGACAAGGAGAGGTGATCATCCAGAAACAGCAGGGACCCCTAACCCTAGACCTTGTCAGTGAGTCGGAGAGGGATGACTGTGAGCCCACTGTTGGGTAGGGACTGTCTCTATATGTTGCCAACTTGTACTTCCCAAGCGCTTAGTACAGTGCTCTGCACACAGTAAGCGCTCAATAAATACGATTGATGATGATGACTGGTGCCAAAAACAGATGAGAAAATTAATCTGTCCAATTTCTTCATCTCAAAGTGATATTTTCGTTTGGGGCATTTATTAAGGGCTTGCTATGAGCCAAGCATTATTCTAAGCGCTATGGGGGATGCAAGGTAATCCCCATTTTACAGGCCCCTGCTCTATCTCCTAGGTCACGTTGCTTCCCTTACCCTATTCCTGTGTTCCCTGCACTGGTTTCCTGAGTTCCTGCCCTGGCTCTGACCATGATCCTAGTTCATCAAGTTTTGTGACAGTTCCCTTCTCATCTCGATCTTCTCCTGTCTGCTGTGGAGGCAAGGGTGATGGGCATTTGAGATGTTCTGATGGGGTAGGGCAACGGGGAGGCCCTGGGAGTTGGGAGAGGAAGGGGGCAGCAGAGCGGAACAAGAAGAGTTGCCCCTCCACCTGACTCTCTCCACACTCATGCTATTTTTATAGTATTTGTTAAGTGCTTACTACGTACCAGACACTATTCTAAGCACTGGGGTAGATACAAAGTACTCAGGTCCCACGTGGGACTCGCTGTCCTAATCACTATTTTATAAAATGCCATTATTATTATTATTATTTTACAGATGAGGTATTTTATTAATGACAGTAATAATGGTATTTGGTAAATACTTACTACTGGGGTAGATACAATCTAATCGGGTTGGGCACCGTCCATGTTCCACATGGGGCTCAAAATCTTATTAAAATAGATAAATAATGATAATGATGATAATGTATTTGTTAATAATAACAATAATAACAATAATGGTATTTGCTAAGTGCTTAGTATATGCCAAGCACGATTCTAAGCACTGGGGTGGTTACAAGGTAATCCACACTTTACAAATGAGGTATCTGAGGTGCAGAGAAGTGAAGTGATTTGCCCTAGGTCACACATCAGACATGTTGTGGAGCTGGGATTATAACCCATGACCTTCTAACTTCCAGGCCCGTGCTCTATCGACTAGGCCATGCTCCTTCTCGTTGTGCTCCACCACCACCTCACACCCTGACTCTGCCACCACCTGACTGAACCAAGCCACTAGCTCTACACAGCTGTTTCCCAAATCCCTTTCTCCAATCCAGATCTCTCTCGTTTTTTCTTAAATGATATTTGTTAGGCACTTATTACGTACCAGGAACTATACGGAACTATGCTAGGGTAGATACAAGATAATCAGGTTGGACACAGTCCATGTCCCTCATGGGGCTCACAGTCGTAATCCCTAATTTTACAGATAAGGTAATTGGGGCACAGAAAACAAAGTGACTTGTGCACAGTCCCACTGCAGACAAGTGGTGGAGCTGGGATTAGACCCAGTTTCTTCTAACTCCCGGGCCCGTGCTCTATCTGCTGGGTTATGCTACTTCCCTCCTTTTGTACAGTCTCGCTTCAGAGAACACTTCAGATTTATTCCACCCAAAATCTGTCCTCCGGACGATTCCATCATTGTAGACAGCACCACTATTCTCCCTGACTCTCAAACTCATAACCTTGGCATTATCCTCGACTCACCACTGTCATTCAGCCCACATATTCAATCTGGCAATAAGTTCTACCTGAACCACACCACTAAAATTCTGCCCTTTCCTCTCCATCCAAACTACCACTACGTGTATCCAAGCATTTATCCTATCCTGCTTTGACTACTGCATCAGCCTCCTGGTTGACCCCCCTGCCTCCTGTCTCTTCCCACTCCAGTCCATACTTCGCTCCACTGTTTGGATCATTTTCCTAAAATGACATCCAATTCACATCTCCCCACTTCTCAAAAACATTTAGTGACTGCCTATCTAGCTTCGCAACAACAGAAACTCCTTACCATCGCCTTAAAACGCTCAATCACCTTGCCCCCTCTTACCTTACCCCCCGATTGCCTACTACAACCCAGTTTGCAAACTTTGCTTCTCTAATGCAAACCTATTCATTGTACCTCAATCTCGTCTGTCTCACCAGTGATCTCTTGCCCAGATCGTTGCTCTGGCCTGGAACTCCATCCTCCTTCATATATAACAGACAAACAGTCCCTTTTTATGGTATTTGTTAAGTACTTACTATGTGCCAGGTATGTACCAAGCGCTGGTGTAGATACAAGCTAATCAGGTTGGGCACAGTCCATGTCGTACATGAGCTCACAGTCTAAATCCCCATTTTACAGATGAAGTAACTGAGTCCCAAGAAGTGAAGTGACTTTCCCAAGGCGGCGCAGCTGCCTCATGGCAGAGCTAGGATTAGAACGAATGTCCTTCTGACTCCCAGGCCCGTGCTCTTTTCACTAGCCCATGCTGCTTCCAACTCTCTCCACCGATAAAGTTTTACTAAAATCACGTCTCTTTCAAGAGGTCTTTTCTAGCTAAACCTTCTTTGACCCGACTTCTTCTCCTTTGTAAGTCATTTTAAACTCAGATCTGTATCACTAAAGCACTTGATATTCATTTGCCCATCAGCACCAGAGCATTTGTGTACATATCCGCAATTTATTTTAATATCTGTCTCCCCTTCTAGACTGTAAGCTCTAGGCAGGGAACGTCTCTAATAGCGCTGTTGTATTGTACTATCCCAAGAGCTTCTTACAGTGTATGCACACAGTAAGTGATCAGTAAATACCACTGATTGATTGATAGGCATATTGTCCAGTCTGCCTATCATGGGTGCGGGAGGTAACAGTCGTGGCACAGTGTGAACTCTGCTGAACCTCAGGGATGATGTCACCAGCTGGCTCCGGAGTTTCCCAGGTAGCAAGGCGTCTAAGGCAAAGCTCAGGGCTAGTCCACCCGTGAGAGTCCCTTCCCCCATCCTGCCCGAACAGCGGCTGCTTTAAGGGGACCGTGAGGTTATCGGGGGAACATTGAGGGCAGTTTACCTCAGAAAGACTTTCCTGTCACAGCCACCAACGTACAAGAGGAGAAAAGGAGGGGTGAGAATCCAGAACCAGCTGGAACCCCTAACCCTAGATCGTTCCAGTGAGTCTGAGTCGGGGGACTGGTGGTAAAAATAGATGAGAAAATGAGTCGGTCCAATTTCTTCACCTCAAAGTGATATTTTTGTTCGGGACATTTATTAAAGGCTTATTATGAGCCAACGGGTGGGGCAGATACTGGATGAACAGAACAGACCTTCTGCCACTCAAGAGCCAAGCGATAGGAGAGCAGAGGCCATGTCCCCATTTTATAGAGAAGGAAAGTGAGGCCCAGCGAGGTTCAGTGAGGTGCCCAAGGACTGCCAATGGCAGAGCTGGTAGCAGAACCCAGGTCCTGTAGTCTTACCACTACCTCATGCTATCTCTAATGGAGAGATCTCCCCTGATGAAAATCTCAGACAGTTTCTTCGAGATGGATACAGGTTCACCAATTTTCTCATGGAGGAGATTCTTTTCTCACAGAGTAGATTCCTGCCCTGAACTAGGATCCTATCTTTATTCATTTTTCTCTTGGAAAGCTCGGTAGCAGCAGGCTGAGTTGTCGATCATCTGGGCCTATCTCTTAAGGGGTGTTAGGTTGGGACAGGGTGCAAGCCCTGACAGAAGGAAATGGGTCTGTCTTTCCCCACCCACTCTCAGAGAATGGAAATTCCCAGACACAGAAGGGAGAATCTAGCCATGCTTGGACACATGAACATTTTTATTTGTGTGAGAATAAGTATGTAGATGTATTGCTGTGCTATACCTACCCAAGCGCTTAGTACAGTGCTCTGCACACAATAATCCCTCAATAAATATGATTGAATGAATGTGTGTGTGTATTTCTGTGTCTGTGTGCAAATTTGTTGGTGTATTTGTATGTCTGTGCAAACATTTGAATGTATTTGTGTGATAAATAGGACGTGTTTACATATGAGTGCATGCATCTGTGAGATCATGTGTTTAAACTGATGTGTGTATGAGTCGGCATTATGTGTGCATGTATGTAGGATTGTGAGCAGAGGAAGAAGTGAAAAAGTATGAAACTGAATTTTTATCTGTATTCACATCAAACATCAGTGAATATTTGTCTATATATGAGTTTGAGTTTGTGCATGTATATGGAAGGGAGGCAGGGGACTCTAGTAGAAAGGTCCCAGGACTCATATTCTTTTAATGGTATTTGTTAAATGCTCACTATGAGCCAAGCACTGTATTAGGCTCTGATTAAATACAAACTAGCCAAGTAGGACACAATCCCCATTTTGCAGAAGAGGGAAATGAGACCCAAAGAAGATAAATGACTTGCCCAAGGTCACACAGCAGACAAGTGGGGGAGCAGAGATTAGAACCCAAGTCCTTCTGACTGCCAGGCCCCTGTTCTATACACTGAGCCATGCTGATTCTTATACCAGCCCTGTGACTAAGAGAAGCAGAGTGGCTCAGTGGAAAGAGCACGGGCTTTGGAGTCAGAGGTCATGAGTTCAAATCACAGCTCCACCAATTGTAAGTTGTGTGACTTTGGGCAATTCACTTAACTTCTCTGTGCCTCAGTTACCTCATCTGTAAAATGGGGATGAAGACTGTGAGCCTCCCGGGGGGCAACCTGAACAATTTGTAACTTCCCCAGGGCTTAGAACAGTGCTTTGCACTTAGTAAGTGCTTAATAAATGCCATTATTATTATTATTATATATGACTTCAAGAGAGTCACTTAACCTCTGGGTTGTGGGTTTCTGCATTCTTAAAAAGGAGATTAGATTCAAACACTTAGTACAGTGCTTTGCACCCAGTAAGTGCTCAAGAAATACGATTGAATGAATACTTGCCCTCTGCAGCTTTTGGATCATGAACCCTGAGTGGAACAGGCAAATTGTCCAACCCCAGCTGTTGGCTAAGTGCTTTAGCATGGAGGAAACACTGAATAAATAATTATTTATCCGTGTTAATGTCTATTTCACCTTTTAGGCTGTAAACTCGTTGTGGACAGGGAACATATCAACAGATTCTTTTGTATTGTATTCTCCAAAGCACTTAATACAGTGCTCTGCATAAAGTAAGCCCTAAATAAAAGCCATTGATTGACCGATATACTTGAGTTTTGTATTCTAGGACAGAGGTGAGCATGTAGGATTTTAGGTATACCTGATGGTTCTATGGATTTCCCGACACCCATTTGCCAATACACCTTTTGTGTAAGCCAGTCATGCATAACATTCTGTAAAACGTATACTATCACAGAGACATAACGATGCATACAAAAATAATTTCAGAAATGTGGAAGCAGCATGGCTTAGTGGAAAGAGAACAAATTTGGGAGTCAGAAGACCTGGATTCTAATCCCGGATCTTCCAAATGCTTGTTGTGTGGCCTTGGGCAAGTCGCTTCACCTCTCTATGTCTCAGCCCTCCTGTTCTCCCTCTTACCTGGATTGTGAGTCCCATATGGGACAGGGACTGTGTCCAACCTGATTAGCTTGTATCTAATCCAGTGCTTAGAAGTGTTTGACATGTAGTTAAATGCTTAACAGAGACCACAAAAAATGTATTTCCCCAGCAGGTTACCAAGGGACAATGACATCAGATCCCTTTCTACAGATCCAAAGCCTTCCTAGATTCCTGTGAAATTTGAGTGCTGATTTTGGAGAGCAGAAACTGAGAAAGAGGAAAGCTGGGTGCTCAAATTACAAGTGGTTTTCTTTTTTGTTTCTTTCTGATTCCTTTCTAGAAATTATGCCCATTCTCTAACCCTCCTTGGACAGTGCACAGAAGCAGCGTGGCTCAGTAGGAAAGATCACGGGCTTTGGAGTCAGAGGCCATGGGTTCAAATCCCGGTTCCACCAATTGTCAGCTGTGTGACTTTGGGCAAGTCATTTAACTTCTCTATGTCTCAGTTACCACATCTGAAAAATGGGGATGAAGACTGTGAGCCCCACGAGGGGCAACCTGATCACCTTGTAACCTCCCCAGCGCTTAGAACAGTGCTTTGCGCATAGTAAGCGCTTAATAAATAACATTATTATTAGTATTATTATTATTCTCCCTGAACATGACCAACTTCATCACTGTGACAGGATTCAATCAATCAATCAATCGTATTTATTGAGCGCTTATTGTGTGGAGGGCACTGTACTAAGCGCTTGGGAAGTACAAGTTGGCAACATATAGAGACAGTCCATACCCAACAGTGGGCTCACAGTCTAAAAGGGGGAGACAGAGAACAAAACCAAACATACTAACAAAATAAAATAAATAGAATAGATAAGTACAAGTAAATAAAATAAATAGAATAGATATGTACAAGTAATAAAATAGAATAGATATGTACAAGTATTTACAAGATTCCTCCTTCTGGGGTTCTCAGAGGTCCGGGAGCTGCAGCTAGCTCACGCTGAGCTGTTCCTCCTGGATTACCGGTGGCTCTAACGGGGAATCTCCTCATCGTCGCAGTCACTGCCCTCGATTGACGCCTCTGTGCCCCCATGTACTTCTTCCTCAGAAGCATCTCCTTTGTCGACCTCTGCCTCATCTCCGTCACAGTTCCCAAGTCCATCCACAACTCCCTGACCCATAGGTGATCCATCTCTTTCCTGGGCTGCTTATCCCAAGTCTTCATGGTGATTCTGTTAGTTGGTGCAGAACTTGTCATCCTCATGGTAATGTCCTATGCCAGTTATGTGGTTATCTGCCTCCCCCTGCACTATGATGTCACCATGAACCGAGAGGCCTGTGTAAAGTTTACCGCCGCCTCCTGGCTCAGCGGGGGTATATTTGGGGTGATATATATATATATCTAGCAGGGTCATTCTCCCTGCCCTTCTGTGGGTCCCCCATAGCTCTACAGTTCTTCTTTGAAGCTCCTTCCTTGTTGATGGTCTCATGTTCCGAGAGTCATGTGCTTTTTTAATTTCAGTTTGGCATCCGGGTTTGTTTGTGCTTTATTCTCCTTTGTCTCCATCGTCACCTCGTACATCCGCATCTTGTGGGCCGTGCTGAGGATGCCAGCCACCTAGGGCCGGGATAAGGCCTTCTCTACCTGCTTGCCCCACCTCGCTGTCATCACTGTTTTCCTCTCTACGGTTTCCATTGCCTATCGTAAGCTCCCTCTGACTTCCCATCAGCCGTGGACCTGCTGATGTCCCAGTTCTACATCAGGCCTCCCCCCACACACCGCCCTGAACCCCCTCATCTGGAACAGGGATGTGAAGGCTGCCCTGGAGAAGGTCCTGGAATGGGGGATCCATTCTGTCCGAGACGCAGTGTGTCTTAGTGGATAAAGCACTGGCCTGGGAGTCAGAATCATCTGGGTTCTAATCCCATCTCTAATATCTTCAAGGCCTTACTGAGAGCTCACCTCCTCCAGGCGGCCTTCCCAGACTGAGCCCCCTCCGTCTTCTCCCCCTCCTCCCCCCCTCCATCCCCCCCACTTTACCTCCTTCCCTTCCGCACAGCACCTGTATATACGTATATATGTTTGTACGCATTTATTACTCTATTTTTCAATTTATTTTACTTGTACATTTTTATTCTACTTATTTTATTTTGTTAATATGTTTTGTTTTGTTCTCTGTCTCCCCCTTCTAGACTGTGAGCCCACTGTTGGGTAGGGACCGTCTCTATATGTTGCCAACTTGTACTTCTCAGGCGCTTAGTACAGTGCTCTGCACACAGTAAGCGCTCAATAAATACGATTGAATGAATGAATGGATCTCTGCCACATATCTCTTGTGTGACCTTGGGTGAGTCACTTAACTTCTCTGCGCCTCCTTCCATCATCTGTAAAATGGGGATTAAGACTGGGAGATCTTTATGGGACAGGGACTGTGTCCAACCCGATCAACCTGATCAACTTTTATCTTATACTTGGCAAAGAGTAAGCGCTTAACAAATACCATAAAAAATCCCTTCCTGTTTGTTCATACACTGGTCTGCGTAGAATTTAATAGCTGCTCAGGCCATTGCCAGTTCCAATGGTTTGAACTAGTAATGGGATTTATCAAGACTTACCAAGTGGACTGGAGTAAATGGTTTTTTCATTCATTCATTCAATCAATCGTATTTATGGAGCACTTACTATGTGCAGAGCGCTGTACTAAAGGCATGGGAAAGTACAATATCACAATAGACACATTCCCTGCCCACAATGAGCTTACAGTCTAGAGAGGATACCGACATTAATATAAATAAATTACAGATATGTACACAAGTGCTATGGGGCAGGGGGAGGGAGGGGATGAATACAGGGAGCAAGTGAGACACAGAAGGAAGAAGGAGAAGAGGAAAGGAGGACATAGGGAAGGGAGGAGATTTGTCTTCAGTAGGGTTTTGAAGAGGGCTTTTACTTTCTCTGGTGGCAGCTTTTCCCTTTTCCGCTCACATGTACCCTCCCCCTTCTTGGTCTCCAGTTTCATTGTTTGTTTTGTTTCTCTTATGGTATTTGTTGAGTGCTTACTATGTGTCAAATATTGTTCTAAACACTGGGGTAGATAACAAGTCAATGAGGTTGGACACAGTCCCTGTCCCGCATGGAGTTCCCAGTATAAGTAGGAGCAAGAATGAGAGAACTGAGGCACAGAGTAGTTAAGTGACTTGTCCAAGGTCACGCAGAAAGCAATTGGCAGGGCTGGGATCAGAACCCAGCTCCTCCGACTCCCAGGCCCATGCTGTTTCTCCCTGAACAGTGGTGGACATTCATCCCGTTTCATACTGGACATTCCAGATCTCATATGGCCTGCCCCCATCCTGTGGGGAGACAACAGTGATGGAGATGGGCATACTCGAATGCGGATGGGAAAGGGATAAGCCCTGGGCTTTATGGGAGAGAGCCGACAGCAAGAATGGTTCCCCCCCCGCATCTCCCTATCATCTCTCCGCACTCAAACTCTTCTTTGTTTTGGGGTTCCCCCACTCCCGCACGCTCTGGAGCTAACCATCAGACTCAATCCAGCCATCTGAGAGAGGAAGGGGAATTTCTGATTAGTCCTCATGTATATATGTCCTCCCAGTTTATTTGTTTCAGCATTGCTATAAATATTCCTATATGAATCTCAGCTTTTAGAGTATAAGCTTCCCATCGGCAGGAAGTGCACCACTTTTCTCTTCTACTTCCCCGCACCAAATCCATACTTAATAAGTGTTGCTACTACTACTACTATCCTATAAATCAGTGCCTTATTTTGGCAGAAGAGTTTGCATAAGCTGATGAAGCTTAGAGCAATGCCATACAGGGTTACCTATAATGGAAAATTCTAAGCCGAAGCACCACAGTCAATTCACCTGTGCTGGGCAGTGGTGACATGGAAAAGAATAAAAGGCAGATGGTCAAGTTATCAAAGCAATGAACAAAGACAACGGCAGAGACTCAGGTTTTCCTGCTTAGAACGAGGCAACGGTAAACCACTTCCATATCTTTACCAATAAAATTTTATGGCTACACACACCGGACTTTATGGCAGAAGATGGGCATTCTGAAGCCCAATGTCCAAGAAGTTACTTCGGATCGGAAACGATTTGACACCATTTGAAGAAGAATACTGTTACTACTACTAGTAGAGAAGCAGAGAATCAGCAGAGAAGCAGCGTTGTTCAGTGGAAAGAGCCCGGTCTTTGGAGTCAGAGGTCATGGGTTCAAATCCCGGCTCCACCACTTGTCAGTTGTGTGACTTTGGGCATGTCACTTAACTTCTCTGTGCCTCAGTTACCTCATCTGTAAAATGGGGATTAAGACTGTGAGCCCCATGTGGGACAACCCGATCACCTTGTAACCTCCCCAGCGCTCAGAACAGTGCTTTGCACATAGTAAGCGCTTAATAAATGCCATCATTATTATTATTACTACCATTTCTACTACTACTACTATTACTGCTATTACCACTACTACTATTACTACTATACTACTACTATTATAGCTATTGCTATCATTACTACTGCTATAATTACCTGGATTTTCACCTTTTATTCACCCCAGCTTTAGCCCTCTCTTCTGGACTGGAAGCTCCTTATGGGCAGGAAGCTCTGTTATATACAGTACTCTCACAAACCCTACATACATTGCTCTACCAGTCCAGTGGAAGGTCGTGAGGCTGCCATCTCTGCAGGGTGCCCAGAAGTCCCGGGTGGGAAACAGCAGCAAGACCAGCCACAGGGTAATGTCAAGAGCCAGTTGACATACCTTTGACCAGTTCCTGTGGCTTTGACAGCTTCAGCTACCTCACTGTACGCATGACCTTGAGGCCTGCCCTCTCCAGCCATGAGAGGTCTGTGGACAGGGTCACTGACTGGAGCTTTCCCTCCAGACTGGCTAGAGGCATGTGGCTGGGGTCAAGGTCCAAAAGCTGCTGGGGAGTGTGAGGAGGGGACACTACCTGGGTAGAGGAAGAGTATTGTTTTAGCTGCGGAAGAAGATGTCTATGGGGAGAGAGGAGAGGACGGAAGAGGAGGAGAGGAGAGGAAAGAAGAGGAGAGTAAATGGAGGTGGGGGGCAGAGAGAGGAAAAGAGATGAGGAGGAGAGGAGAGAGGATAGGACAAAGGGGAGAAGAAGGATGGGGAGTGAAGGAGGGGAGAGGAGAAGATGGGAGAGGGGTTGAGAAGGAGAATTGTAATCTGTTGCTGAATTGTACTTTCCAAGAGATTTGTACAGTGTTCTGCACAGAATAAGTGCTCAATAAATATGATTGAATGAGTGAATGAATGAGAAGCAAGGAGAGGAGGAGAGAAGAGGGGAGGATAGAAGAGAAGGCGAAGAGAGGGGAAGGCAGGGGGAGAAGAGTGAAGAGGAAAGGATTAGAGTAGAGGGGAGGAGAGGGAAAGGGAAAGGAGGAGAGGAGGTAAGGATAAGAGGAGATTAAATGAAGACCGAAAAGGAGGGGAGAAAAGGGATGGGGGAGTGGAGCAGGAAGAGGGGAGAAGATAGGAGAGGAAGTGAGGAGAAGAGAGTAGAGAAGGAGGGAAGAGGAGAGGAGAGGAAAGGAAGGGAGGAAAGGGGAAGGAAGAGAAAAGAAGAAAAGGGAGAGAAGAACAAAGAGAGAAGATGGGAGGATAGAAAAGGGGAGAGGAGAAGAGGAGGCAAGGAGAAGAGGAGACAGAAGAGGAGAGGTGAGGGAAGAGGAAAGGAGAGAAGAAGGGTTTAGAAGGAATGCAATTCAAATCAATCATATTTATTGGACACATGTGCAGAGCACTGTACGAAGCTCTTCAGAGAGTACTATACAACAATTAACAGACACATTCCCAGCCCACAACCAGCTTACAGTCTAGTATGAGAGAGACAGACATTAATATAAGTAAATAAATTACAGATAAGTGCATAAGTGCTGGGGTGCTGGGAGGAGGGAAAACGAAGGGAGCTATTCAGGGAGACGCAGAAGGGAGTGGGAGAAGATGAAGGGGGCGGGTTTCATCAGGGAAGGCCTCTTGGAGGAGATGTGCTTTCAATAAGGCTTTCAAGGCGGGGAGAGTAATTGCCTGTCGGATTTGAGGAGGGAGGGCGTTCCAGGCCAGAGGCAGGATGAGGGCGAAGGGACAGTGGCGATATAGACAAGATCGAGGTATAGTGAGAAGGTTAACATTAGAGGAGCGAAGTGTGTGGGCTGCGTGGTAATAGGAGAGTAGCAAGGTAAGGTCGGAGCAGGCAAGGTGATTGAATACTTTAAAGCCAACGGTGAGGACTTTATGTTTGATGCGGAGATAGATGGGCAGCCACTGGTGTTCTGTGTGGAGTGGGGGTGGCACGTTCTGAATGGTTTTGTAGAAAAATGATTTGAGCAGCAGAGTAAAGGATTGGAGTGGGGTTAGAGAGGAGGTTTGGAGGTCAGCAAGGAGGCTGAAGCAGTACTCCAGGCTAAATAGGATGAATTAACGTATTAATGTGGTAGCAGTTTGGATGGGGAGGAAAGGGTGGATTTTAGCGATGTTGTGAAGGTGGGACCGACAGGATTTAGTGATGGATTAAATATGTGGGTTGAGTGAGAGAGAGGAGTTTTAAGTAAGATCCCTTTCATCCTGGACCTATTCCTTTCCAGCTCTCTACTCCTCCCCGCCCTAACTGAAACATGGTTGTCTCCGGACGACACGGTCTCTTCTGCTGCTCTCTCCAGTGGAGGCTTCTTCTTCTCCCACTCCCCCAGACTCACCGGAAAAGGAGGAGGTGTCGGTTTCCTTTTCGCCCCCCCAATGTCGCTTTCGCACTATCCCTCCTCCCCCTTCCCTTTCCTTCCCTTCCTTTGAAGCCCACATTATTCGCCTCTACCACCCCCTCCAGATTCTTGTAGCAGTCATCTACCGCCCTCCCGGCCCCATCTCCAACTTCTTTAACGACTTTGACCCCTTCCTCACCTTCCTTCTCTCCTTTTCCATGCCCACTCTGATCCTCGGAGACTTAAACATCCGCATGGATATTCCTGATGACTCCTCTGCCGCCCACCTTCTATCTCTCCTTGACGCTGCCAACCTCTTACTCCACCCCATCTCACCCACTCACCAGCTTGGTCATACCTGCGACCTCATCATCTCCTACCGCTGCACTGTGTCCACCCTCACCAACTCTGAAATCCCTCTCTCTGATCATAATCTTCTCACCTGCCTCCTCACTCACACTCCTTTCCCCTGTAAATCCATATTACTCCCTCACAGAGATCTCCGCTCTCTTGACCCCATCCATCTTTCTGAGCGCCTCACACCCCACCTCGCTGCCCTCTCCTCTCTACCCAGTCTTGATGATCAGATTACTGCTCTCAACTCTACCCTTTCTGCTCAGCTAGACTCCCTCATTCCCCTTTCCCTTTGCCGCTCTCGTACCACTAACCCCCGGCCCTGGATCACTGCCACTGTCTGCCTCCTTCACTCTTATGCTCGAGCTGCCTAACGCCGCTGGCGAAAGTCTAAACACCATGCCAACCTCGTTCCCTTCAATTTTATCCTTTCCTGCCTTAAATCAGCCCTCTCCTCTTCCAGACAAAACTATTTCTCCTCCCTTATTGACACCCATGCCCATCATCCCTGTCAGCTCTTCCGTACATTCAACTCTCTTCTCAGGCCCCCGGTTCCTCCCCCTCCTCTTTCCCTCACCCCCAACGATCTGGCCTCCTACTTCATTAATAAAACTAAATACATCAGGTCCGACCTCCCCAAAGTCACTCCACCCCCCTTCTCCAATCCCCCGGCTCTCAACACTCTGTGCTACTCTCCCATCCTTCCCAGCAGTATCCTCAGAGGACCTCTCCTCCCTCCTCTCAAGTGATACTCTGGCCACCTGTGCTTCTGACCCCATTCCCTCTCATCTCATTAAATCTCTCGCTCCGTCCCTTCTCCCCTCCTTAACTTCCATCTTCAACCGCTCACTCCCCACTGGTTCTTTCCCCTCTGCCTTTAAACATTTCCCATGTCTCTCCCATCCTAAAAAACCCTCTCTTGACCCCACCTCACCTTCTAGTTATCGCCCCATCTCCCTCCTACCTTTGCTTTCCAAATTCCTTGAACGAGTTGTCTACACCTGCTGCCTCGAATTCCTCAACACGAACTCTCTCCTCGACCCCCTCTGGCTTCCGTCCCCTACATTCAACGGAAACTGCCCCCTCAAAGGTTACCAATGACCTCCTGCTTGCCAAATCCAACGGCTCGTACTCTATCCTAATCTTCCTCAACCTCTCAGCTACCTTCGACACTGGACCACCCCCTTCAACTCAACACGCTATCCGACCTTGACTTCACAGACTCCGTCCTCTCCTGGTTCTCCCCTTATCTCTCCGGTCGTTCATTCTCAGTCTCTTTCGCAGGTTTCTCCTCCCCCTCCCATCACCTTACTCTGGGGGTTCCCCGAGGTTCAGTTCTTGGTCCCCTTCTGTTATCTATCTACACTCACTCCCTTGGTGACCTCAGTCGCTCCTACGGCTTCAACTATCATCTCTACGCTGATGACACCCAAATCTACATCTCTGCCCCTGCCCTCTCCCGCTCCCTCCAGGCTCGCATCTCCTCCTGCCTTCAGGCCATCTCCATCTGGATGTCTGCCCACCACCTGAAACTCAAAATGTCCAAGACTGAACTCCTTGTCTTCCCTCCCAAACCCTACCCTATCCCTGACTTTCCCATCACTGTTGACGGCACTACCATCTTTCCCATCTCACAGGCCCGCAACTTTGGTGTCATCCCCGACTCCGCTCTCTCATGCACCCCTCACATCCAAGCTGTCACCAAAACCTGCCAGTCTCAGCTCCACAACATTGCCAAGATCCGCACTTTCCTCTCCATCCAAACCGCTACCCTGCTCCTTCAAGCTCTCATCCTATCCCCTCTGGACTACTGCATCAGCCTTCTCTATGACCTCCTATCCTCGTGTCTCTCCCCACTTCAATCTATACTTCATGCTGCTGCCCGGATTGTCTTTGTCCAGAAACGCTCTGGGCATGATACTCCCCTCCTCAAAAATCTCCAGTGGCTACCAATCAATCTGGGCATCGGGCAAAAGCTCCCCACCCTCGGCTTCAAGGCTCTCCATCACCTCGCCCCCTCCTACCTCAACTCCCTTCTCTCCTTCTTCAGCCCAGCCCGCACCCTCTTTTCCTCCGCTGCTAATCTCCTCACCGTGCCTCGTTCTCGCCTGTCCCGCCGTCGACCCCCCGCCCACGTCATCCCCCTGGCCTGGAATGTCCTCCCTCTGCCCATCCTCCAAGCTAGCTCTCTTCCTCCCTTCAAGGCCCTACTGAGAGCTCGCCTCCTCCAGGAGGCCTTCCCAGATTGAGCCCCCTCCTTCCTCTCCCCCTCTTCCCCCTCTCTATCCCCCCGTCTTACCTCCTTCCCTCCCCACAGCACCTGTATATATGTATATATGTATATATGTTTGTACATATTTATTACTCTATTTATTTATCTATTTTACTTGTACATATCTATTCTATTTATTTTATTTTGTTAATCAATCAATCAATCGTATTTATTGAGCGCTTACTGTGTGCAGAGCACTGTACCAAGCGCTTGGGAAGTACAAGTTGGCAACATATAGAGACAATCCCTACTCAACAGTGGGCTCACAGTCTTAAAGGGGGAGACAGAGAACAAAACCAAACATACTAACAAAATGAATTAAATAGACTAGATATGTACAAGTAAAATAAATAAATAAATACAGTAATAAATATTTACAAACATATATACATATATACAGGTGCTGTGGGGAAGGGAAGGAGGTAAGATGGGGGGATGGAGAGGGGGACGAGGGGGAGAGGAAGGAAGGGGCTCAGTGTGGGAATGCCTCCTGGAGGAGGTGATCTCTCAGTAGGGCCTTGAAGGGAGGAAGAGGGCTAGCTTGGCGGATGGGCAGAGGGAGGGCATTCCAGGACCGGGGGATGACGTGAGTTTTGTTTTTGTTCTTTCGTTTTGTTCTCTGTTTCCCCCTTCTAGACTGTGAGCCCCCTGTTGGGTAGGGACCGTCTCTATATGTTGCCAACTTGTACTTCCCAAGCGCTTAGTACAGTTCTCTGCACAGAGTAAGCGCTCAATAAATAAGATTGATTGATTGATTGATTGAGTCAAGGATAATTCCAATGGTATGGGCTTTTGAGACAGGAAGAATGGTGGTGCCATCGACAGTGATGAGAAATTCAGGCTTTGGGTGAGAAGATAAGGAGTTCTGTTTTAGACATGTTTAGCTTGAGGTGACGGGAGGACATCCAAGTACAGATGTATTGAAGGCATGAGGAAATGGGAGACTGAAGAGAGGGAGAGAGATCAGGGATAGAGATGTAGATTTGAGTATCATCTGCATCGAGGTGGTAGATGATGCCATGAAAGAGAATGAGTTTTCCAAGGGAGTGGGCGTAGATGGAGAATAGAAGGGGTCCAAGAAATGAATCATGAGGGACCCCCTCCAGTTAGGGAGGTAGAGGAGGAACCCGCAAAGGAGACTGAGAATGAATGGCCAGAGAGATATGAGGAAACCATGAGAAAACAGAGCCAGTAAACCAAGGTTGGATAACATTTCCAGAAGTGGATGGCCCACGGTGTCGAAGGCAGCCTAGAAGTAGAGGAGGATTAAAATAGAGTTGTGGACGTTGGATTTGGCAATAGAAGGAGATCATTGGTGGCTATTTAAAGGGCTACTTCTGTGGATTGAAGAGGTCAGAAGCCAGGGAAGGAAGGGAAGAAGAAGGGAGAGAAGAAGATAAGGTAAGAAGAAGAGGGGAGAGGAGAGGAGAGGGGAAGGACGATGAGAGGAGGGGAGATGATTGTGTAGGAAGGAATGAGGATGCAAAGAAAGAAAAGAGAAAGAGACAGAATTCAGCACTGTTCTACATATATTTTTAAAAAATATTTTATGTATCTATTAATCTGAAAAAATCTGCTGTTTCGTCCTGAAGTTTTTTTGGTGTGGGGGAGAGATGCTAATCACTTTATCTTTTTTCATTGTCCAGCTTTCACTGTCGTGAATTATTTTTCTCTATGCATCTTCTCTGTTAGATGGTAAGTTCCTTGAGAGCAGAAAATGTGTATCTTGCTACTACTATACGATTTCATGTGTTTATTTCAGTGACTAGCCCTCAAGAGGCATACAGTAAATCATCATCATCAATAGTATTTATTGAGCAGTTACTACCTACAGAGCATTGTACTAAGCACCTCAGAAATTACATTACAATGGAGTTGCTAGACCCATTCCCAACCACTGTGCCTTTTCTCCATCTCCCGCTCTACCTTCTTGCTACCTGGGTCATGATAGGCATGATGACATCTTGGTACCCCTTCACCCTCTCCACCATGTCCATTCCCTGGGGAATAGGACAGTCCCCTTCCATATACTCTTCTTGCACCAGCCGACCTATTTTGCGGTTAGGGAGACAATAATGATAATAATGATGATAATAAAGGTAATAATAATAGTAATGGTATTAGTTAAGCACTTACTATATGCCAGGCACTATACTAAGTGCTAGGATGGACACAAGATAATAGGGTTGGACATTGTCCCTGTTTCAGATGGGGCTCACAGTCTCAATCCCCATTATACATTTGATATAACAGAGGCCCAGAGAAGTTAAGTGACTTGCCCAAGGTCACAGAGCAGTCACGTGGTGGAACCTAGATTAGAACCCCTGACCACAAAAGGGCAAGTGTCAAATCAATTTTCCCGAGACCATTCTGGTCACTCCTGTTCATACCTATGCCCCCGATCTTGTATATATTCCCTGTAACAATAATGATAATAATTGTGATATCTTTAATTGTTTATTATGTTCCAAGCACTGTACTCAGTGATGGGGTAGATACAAGCTAATCAGGTCTCACACTGGGCTCAAAGTCTAAGTAGAAGGGAGAACAGCCATTTAATCCCTATTTTTCAGAAAAGGGAACTGAAGCAGACAGAAGGGAAGTGACACGCAAAATTTCACAGCAGGCAGGTAGTGGGACCAGGATTAGAACCGAAGACTTCGGACTCATAAGCCTGGGTTCTCTCCACAAGGTCATATCGCTGTTCATTGCAGCCATGGCCCAACATAGCTCCAATAGCGATGGTATTTATTAAAAGTCTGAATAAGTGCCAGGGCATTGGAGTAGTTGCAACATAATCCTATCTGATACAGTCCCTGTATCACATGGGGATGCCAGGCCAAGGTGAAGGGAGAACAGGTTTCTTATCCCCATTTTAAGGATGAGAAAACTGAGGCCCAGAGAAGTTCTATCCAAGGGCACACAGCATGCCATTGGCAGAGTTGGCACTAGATTATGGGTCACCTGAATCCCAGGACTATATGTTTATTGCAGTATATGCTGGCTTTCTTTCTTCCCCGTCTTTACTCTCTTGCCTTCAAAGGAGCAGGATATCCCGTGTAATAATAATAATGAAAACTGTAGCATTTGTTAAACACTGTGTGCCAGGCACTCTACCAAGTGTGGAGGTTTATACAAAATAATACGTTTGGACACAGTCTACATCACACATGGGGCTCACATTCTTAATCCTTATTTTACAGATGAGATAACTGAGGCCCAGAGAAGTTAAGTGAGTTCCTTAATGTCACACAGTAGGCAAGAAGTGGAGCTGGGTTTAGAACCCAGGTCTTTCTGACTCCCAGGCACGAGCTCTATCCAAGAGACCACACCATTTCTCCGCTATGGTGGGGCGACTGCCCTCAGGCAATGCTGGAAACCTGGATACCTCTTTCATCCACCTCCTTAGTCCAAGCTCAGTCTTGGACATGTTGAGTTTTAGATGGCGGGCAGACATCCAGATGGAGATGTCCTGAAGGCAGGAGAAGATACTAGCCCGGAGGGAGGGAGAAAATGGGTAGAGATGTAGACTTGGTTGTCATCAGCACAGAGATGACAATTGAAGCCGTGGGAGTGAATGAGTTCATTAAGGGAGTGAGTATTCATTCATTCAATCGTATTTATTTTCTTCCCTTATTTATTTTCATTCTGTCATTTATTCATTCAATTCACCTCAAGTTTAACGTCCCCAAAACTAACTCATCTTCCCACCCAAACCCTGTCCTTCCCTTGACTTTCCTATGACTGTAGATGGCACCAACATTCTTCCTGTCTCACAAGCTCCTAACCTTGGCATTATCCTTGACTACTCTCTTTTAACCCACATATTCAATCCATCACTAAATCCTGTCATTCATTCTTTTATTCAATCACATTTATCTCCAGAGCACTCTATTAAGCACTTGGGAAAGTACAATACAAGAATAAACAGTGACACCCCCTGCCCACAACCAGCTCCCACCTTCACAACATCCCTAAAAATCTGCTTTTCTCCCCGTCCAAAATCGCTACCACATTAATGCAATGACTCATGCTATCAAGCATCAGCCTCATTTCTGACCTCCCAATCTCCTGTCTTTCCCCACTCCAGTCCATACTTCACTCTGCTGCCCCGATAATTTTTCTACAAAACGTTCAGGACATGTTTTCCCACTCCTTAAGAAACTCCAGTGGTTACCCATCCACTTCTATATCAAACAAAAACTCCTCATCATTGGCTTTAATGTACTCTGTCACCTTGCCCCCTCCTACCTCACCTCACTACCCTCTTTCTCCAACCCAGTCCACACATTTTGTTCCTCTAGTGCTAACCATCTCTCTGTACCTCGCTCTCTCTTGTCCTGTCATGGACCCCTGGCTCATGTCCTGCCTTTGTCCTGGAACGCTCTCCCTCCTCACACCTGACAGACAATTACTCTCCCCCCTGTTCAAAGCCTTATTGAAGGCACATTTCCTCCAATAGGCCTTCCCAGACTAGACCCCTCTTTTCCTCTTCCCCACCACCTTCTGCTTCATCCTGACATGTTCCCTTTGCTCTTTCCCTCTCCCAGCCCCAAAGGACTCAATTACATACCCGTAATCTATTCACTGATATTGATGTCTGCCACCCCTCTCTAATAATAATAATAATAATAAATGATGGGATTTGTTAAGAACTTACTATGTGCCGAGCACTGTTCTAAGGACTGGGGGATACAAGGTAATCAGGTTGTCCCAAATGAGGCTCACAGTCTTAATTCCCATTTTATAGATGAGGTAACTGAGGCACAGAGTAGTTAAGTGACTTGTCCAAAGTCACACAAGGTGCCCAGTGCCCACACAGGGTGCACAGTGGCAGTGCCGGGATTAGAACCCATGACGTCTGACTCCCAAGATCGGGCTCTTTTCACTGAGCCCCGCTGCTAGCCTGTAAGCTCACTGTGGATAGGGACTTTGTCTGTTTATTGTTGAATTGTACTTCCTTAAGCGCTTACTCTAGTGCTTTGCACACAGTAGCGCTCAATAAATGTGATTGAATGAATGAGTAAATGAAAAGCAACTCTCTCCTGCTATATCATCTGAGAGGCTCTGAGGCCAAGTGGAAAGAGCAAGGGTGAGCCAGAAGAACCAAGTTCTAATCCTGGCTCTTTCATTAGCCTGCTGCGGAACCTTGGGCAAGGTTGTATATGCCCCAACATTTAGTACGGTGCCTGGCACATAGTAACCATTTTTTAAAAATAGGGTATATTGGAAAATTCACCAGCCTGAGGGCCAGAGGACCAGGGTTCTATTCCCTGCTCCACCACTTGTCTGCTGTGTGATCTTGGGCAAGTCACTTCACTTCTCTGGGCCTCAGTTACCTCATCTGAAAAATGGGGATTAAGACTGTGAGCCCCATGAGGGACAGAGACTGTGTTGTCCAATCTGAATAGCTTGTAATCAGTGTTCAATAGAGTACCTAGCACACTGTAAGCACTTTAGAAATACCACAAAAAAACCCCAGAGCCATAGTTTTTGTCACTCATTGGCTCACAGTTTAAGTAGTGGGGAGAGCAAGCATTTAACAATGTGGACAGGGAATATAGCTACCAAATCTGTCGTATTGTACCCTCCCAAATGCTCAGTTACCACTTAAGAAATAACATTGATTGAGGAAACTGAGGCCCAGAAAAGTGAAGTGATTTGCCCAAGGTCACACAGCTGGCAATTGGCATAGCTGGAATTAGAACTCAGCTCCTCTGAGTTTCTACTAGGCCATGCTGGATAGAAACTGGGAAATTTCCAAGTCCTTTGTTGGGGGGGGGGCGCTGCCCTGTCTCTCCGTGGGTCAGTCATCACCACCTCATATCAGGGGGAAAAATCTCAGGGATTACTGTGCCCCAGATTATTAGGCAGAGGGGAGGGGATTCTGGGAATTGCCACAAATGTCCCACTGAAACTGTCAGAATGGATTCATGCTTCAGCAGTGCACTTATTCACACACACACACACACACACACACACACACACACACACACACACACACACACACACCCCATAATCATCATCATCAGCAGCAGCATCACCAGAAGGAAGGGAGATATGAGAATGGAAGCTTACAAATGCCACCTCACCCTTCTTCTGCCAAAGTCTGACTATCTTTGAGTTGGCCCTCACAGCTAGCAGGAGCAATGGAGACATGTGAATAGGAGTTATTTGTCATCATCATTATTTTTATTATTATTGTTGTTGTTATTATAATATTTGTTAAACACTATGTGTCAAGCACTGTTCTAGGTGCTGGGGTAGATATGTTACCCCTGTTCCACATGGGGTTCACAGTCTAAGTAGAAAAAATAACAAGTATTGATTTACAGATGAGGTAACAGAAACATAGAAAAGTTCATGACTTGCACAAGGTCATATGACAGAACCAGGATTAGAACCTAGGTCCTTCTGACTCTCAGGTCCATAATTTGTTAAGTACTTACTATGTGATAAACAGTGTACTAAGCACTGGGGTAGAAACAGGATAATCAGATCTCACATGGGGATCACAGCCCAAGTAGGATGAAGAACAGGGATTGAATCTCCATTTTACGGATGAGGGAATTGAGGCACAAAGAAATGGAATGACTCGCTTAAGCCATATAACAAGCTCATTATGGGCAGGGAATGTGCCTGTGATATTGTTGCCTTGTCCTCTACCGAAGGCTTAGCACTGTGCTCTGCACACAGTAAGCGCTCAATAAATGCAACTGACTGACAAGCGGTGGAGCTGGAATTAGAACCCAGGTTTCTCGGACTCCCAGGTGCTAGCTCTTTCCATTAGTCCCTGCTGCTTCTCAAAGAGACGGCATCTCTCTGTTAGAGAAATTTCACGGTCGGGAGGAGGAAGGGAGATGATTGAGCAGGATACAGTAGTAGTCTATGTTCTGGGCTCAGTGTGTGGTTGAACTGGGTAGGGTCTCCAAGAAAGGGGCATGACTTGGAGGGGTGGAGAGTGAGAGATGGGAGGTGGGATGAAGATGAAGGATTTAAACCTCAGGATGCGTTGATCCTACCTCCTTGTTCCACAGAATTTCCTGCTACCCCTCCCGAATACAAACAGTAATAATAATAATGATAATGGCACTTATTAAGCGCTTATTATGTACCAAGCTCTGTTCTAAGCACTGGGTTAGATACAAGGCAATCAGGTTTCCCCACGTGGGGTTCATAGTCTTCCTCCCCATTTTACAAATGAGGTACCTAAGGCACAGATAAATTAAGTGACTTGTTATTAAAAGTATTTGTTAAAAACTAACTATGTGTCAAGCACTGTTCTAGGTGCTGGGGAAGATATGTTCCCCTGTCCCACATGGGGCTCACAGTCTAAGTAGAAAGAACAGGTATTGAATCCGCAATTTGCAGATGAGGTAACTGTGGCACAGAAAAGTTCATGACTTCTGCAAGGTTATCTCACAGAACCAGGATTACAAACTAGGTCTTTCTGACTCTCAGGCCCATACTTTGTTAAGTACTTACTATGTGCCAAACAGTGTACTAAGCACTGGGGTAGATTCAGGATAATCAGGACCCACATGGGTATCACAGCCTAAGTAGGAGGAAGAACATGGATTGGGAATCCCCATTTTACAGATGAGGGAATTGAGGCACACAGAAATGAAGTGGCTTGCCTAAGTCATACAGCAGAAGCTCATTATGGGCAGGGAATGTGTCGGTGATATTGTTGTATTGTCCTCTACCAAGGGTTTAGCACTGTGCTCTGCACACAGTAAGTGATCAATAAATACGACTGACTGACTGACAAGCTGTGGATCTATGATTAGAACCCAGGTTCTCGGACTCCTAGGAGCTGGCTCTATCCACTAGGCCATGCTGCATTTCAAAGAGGAAGGCATCTCTCTCTGTTAGAAGAATTTCAGGGTCGGGAGAAGGAATGGAGATGATTGAGCAGGATACAGTAGCCATGTTCTGAGCTCAGTGGTTGGTTGAACTGGGTAGGATCTCCAAGAAAGGGGCCTGACTTGGAGGGGTGGAGAGTGAGAGATTGGAGGTGGGATGAAGATGGAGGATTTAAACTCCAGGACACGTTGATCCTACCACCTTGTTCTACAGAATTTCCTGCTATCCCTCCAGGATACAAATAATAATAATAATAACAATAATAATAATATTTGTTAAGTGCTTATTAAGTTCCAAGCTCTGTTCCAAGCACTGGGTTAGATACAAGGTAATCAAGTTCCCCCACATGGGGCTCACAGTCTTCATCCCCATTTTATAAATGAGGTACCTAAGGCACATAGAAGTTAAGTGATTTGCCCAAAGTCACATAGCTGACTAGTGGTGGAATTGGGATTAGAACCCACATCCTCTGACTCCCAAGCCCTTGCTGTTTCCACTAAGCCACGCTGCTTCACAAATGAGGAAGAGTCGTCTAAGGAAGGGGCTGAGATTCATTCATTCATTCAATCGTATTTATTGAGCACTTACTGTGTGCAGAGCACACAGTGCTTGGAACGTACCATTCAGCAACAAATAGAGACAATCCGTGCCCACAACGGGATCACAGCCCATACGGGGAGAGACAGGCATCAAAACAAGTAAACAGGCATCAGTGACATCAATATAAATAAATACAATGATAAATTAATATAAATAGAATTATAAATGGAATTATAAATATGCACATATATAAAGTGCTGTGGGGAGGGGAGTAGAGCAAAGGAAGCTATTCGGGGTGATTGGCAGGGGAGGGTGAGATGTTTGGGTTTGCTTTGTTTGCTCAGCCTGCCCCCCCCCCCCACACACTTTACTGTGCCTTCTAATAATTTACCTTCTAATAATTACCCTCAATAATAATAATATTATAGTATTTATTAGGTAATTACTAAGTTCCAAGAACTGTTCTATATACTGGGGTAGATACAATTAATTAGGTCAGATATTGCCCTTGTCCCACAAGGGGCTCACACTCTAAATCCCCATTTTACAGTTGAGGTACCTGAGGCACAGGGAAATGAAATGACTTGCCCAAGGTCACAGAGCAGATAGGTGGCAGAGCCAGGATTTGACCCCACGTCATTTGGACTCCCAGACCCGTACTTTATCCACTAAGCCTCACTGCTTCTCACCTGATTCCTCTATGCTATGGAAGCATGAATATGTCTCTCCTAATAATTAGGTTTATAGAAATATTGCCAGGGATAGATTTCACCAGTGTGGCTTAGTGGCAAGAGCACGGACTTGGGAGTCAGAGATCGTGGGTTCTAATACCGACACTGCCACTTATCAGCTGTGTGACAAGTCATTTAACTTCTCTGTGTCTCAGTTAACATCATCTATAAAATGGGGATTAAGACTGTGAGACCCATGTGGGACATCTTGATTACCTTGTATCTACCCCAGTGCTTAGAACAGTGCTAGGCAAATAGTAAGCGCTTAATAAATACCATAATTATTATAATGTGAAGAGGGAGGGCCAAAGACAGGATGTTGGCAACGAGATATTCATTCATTCATTCATTCATTCATTCTTTCATTCAATCGTATTTATTGAGCTCTTACTCTGTGCAGAGCACTGTACTAAGGGCTTGGAAAGTACAATTCGGCAACATAGACATTCCCTGTCCAACAACGGGCGCTAATTCTAGAAGGGTGTGGGGAGATGCCCCCCAAGTCAGCTGGGGTCGCAGACCAGATGGCGGCTCTGGGTTCTTTAAATTGGGCGACGACGAGCCAAAGACGAGACACCGAGCCGGAGTGATCAGTTCTGCCTCTTTATTGGGTGTACTCACATAGCTATAGCGCAGCAAGCAGGTGAAGGAGGGGTTCTGAGTCCTAATCAGCAGGGCAGGCTATGCAGGGCTCGGTCTAAACACCTACAACAAAAATAGCAGCAATGCCTCGTATACGAAGGCCCCTCGTACCAGTTAGCCCTCCCCGTATTGCCTGGTTGTCTGAGTGGGACAGTTCCCATTCCACAACCTTGCAGTGTAGCAGTTCTGTGTCCTTGCTGTGGGTTGCTCAGGTGGCAGGAGGGGGTAAATTCACAGATAGGGCACTCTTCCCGAAAGATGGAGACAGACAGCAAAAAAAAACAAGTAGACAGGTGTCAATACGATCAAAATAAATAGAACTTTAGATATATGCACATCATTAATAAAATAGAGTAATAAATATGTACAAATATACACAGGTACAGTGGGGAGGGGAAGAGGTTAGGGCAGAGGGAGTACATGGGAGTGATGGGGAGGGGAGGAGGAGCAGAGGATAAGGGGGGCTCAGTGTGGGAAGGCCTCGTGGAGGAGATGGTCTCTCAGTAGGGCTTTGAAGGGAGGAAGAGAGCTAGTTTGGTGGATGTGTGCAGGGAGGGCATTCCAGGACAGAGGTAGGACGTGGGCCAGGGTTCGAGGGCAGAGGCACCACAGCATAGAGCCCGGCAGCAACAGGTCCGGCGTCGAGGGCGAGCGGGACGGCGGCTTCAAGTGGGAGGAGAAAGCTGTGGTGAAGAAAAACAGCGGTTACGGCGAGGTGGGGCAGGCAGGTGGAGAGGGCTTTGACCTGGCCCTAGGCGGCCGGCATCCTCAGCACGGACCAGAAGATGCACGCGTACGAGACGACGATGGAGGCCAAGATCACCATCCCCAGGGAGATACCGCTGGTCATGATCGCTTCAAGGGCCGCATGTATGACAGAGTAAGAGACCTTTACTAAGGAGGGGACATCACAGAAGAACTGGAGAAGCGCGGTGGATCTTCAGAAAAACAGGGAAAAGGTACCAGCTGAGAACAAGCCTCCAAACACTTCCCCGCTGAGCCAGGAGGTGGCGGCCATCTTCCCACGGGCCCCTAGGGCCATGAGGACCTCGTAACGCAGAGGGAGGCAGATGGTGGAGTAGCGCTGTTAGGACATCACTGTGAGGACGAACGGCTCTGAACCATTCATATTTGTTCAGATCTCCTTTAGGTTGAAGAGTGTGATATGTGAATCCTGAGGCTGACTGGCAACCGATACTGATTTCATTAAAGGAAAGTATTGTCCCTAATTTACTCTGCTGTACTCCGTCTCTTCCCTTTTTCCTTTATCCCATCCCCCCTGCTGCCACATCCTCCTCCAACCCCAAGCTTCCTCCTCCAACCCCTAGTTTCCTCCTCTAACCCCGAATTATCCCCTCCTCAGCTTCCTCTTCCAAGCCCCAGCTTCCTCCTCCAACCTCCACCTTCCTCCTCAAACCCCCATCTTCCTCTCCCTCCTCTCCCCAACTTTCTCCTCTCAGTCGTCTTCTCCCTCTCCCCACAACCTATTCCTCTTTCTCCCAGCTGCTTCCTCCACTGTCCTAGGAGTCAAAAGGATCTGCGTTCTAATCCTTCCTCCATAACTTGTCTGCTGTTTGGCCTTTGGCAAGTCACTTTACTTCCCTTTGGCTCAGTTACCTCAACTGCAAAATGGGGATTAGGACTGTGAGCCTCACGTGGGAAATGGATTGTCTCCAACCTGATAGAATTGTATCTAGGCCAACATTCAGTAGAGTATCTGGTGCCCAGTAAACAATTAATACCATAAAAAATTAGTCTTGCAGACTGCTTTTTCCTGGGTCACCTAAAACTCCTGAGATTTAGGCCTCCCCCACCAACCCAAAATTAGGAATCCAGAAACAGTAAGAAGAAATGCTAAACATGGTTGACCCCTCACCTATATCCTGCCTCTAGCCTGGAATTCCCTTCCCCTTTATCACTGAGAGATGATCACTCTCTCTGCCTTCAAAGTCATCCTCAAATCACATCTCCTCTAAAAGACCTTCCCTTTCTAAACTCTGATTTCCCCTTCTGCCTCTCTGTTCTCCATCACCCTTGCACATGGATTTATAACCCTTTATTCACCCCTCTTCAGCACTTATACCTATATCTGTAATTTATTTTACTGTCAGTTTTCCCCTCTAGAGTATAAGTGCCTGTGGGCAAGGAATGTGTCTACCTGCTATGTTGTATCACACTATCCCAAGTGCTTAGTACAGTGCTCTGTGCACAGTAAGTGCTCAATTACTGCCACTGATTGATGTCCACTCCTCCCTCAGCACTTATGTACACATTCTTATAACCTGCCATTTCCTCATCTGTACTTTATTTCAATATCTGCCTCCCCCTCTAGACTCTAAGCTCACTGTGGACAGGGAATATGTCTAACAACTCCGTTATATTGTACTCTCCCAAGTGCCTAGTACAGTGCTCTGCATACATTAAGTGCTAAATAAATACAGACCGACTGATCTCCTGAGGTTGGGTTTTCAATACAAGAAAATGAAACTTTTAAAATGAATAAAGAAAAGAAGTGCTATTTCGTACCCGGTCTTCAAAACTTGAGAATCAGCATGGCTTAGTAGACAGAGCGTGGGCCTGGGAATCAGAAGAACCTGGGTTCGAATCCTAACTCCTCCACTAGTCTGCTGTGTGACCTTCGGCAAGTTACTTAACTTCTCTATGCCTCATTTCCCTCATCTGTAAAATGGGAATTAAGACTGTGAGCCCCGTGTGGGACAAGAGACTGTGTCCAACCTAACTACTTGTATCTACCCCAGTGCTTGATAAAGTGTTTGATACATAGTAAGTACTTAACAAATGCGATAATTGTAAGCATGATAATAATGAGCTCACACTTGTTCTTATTCTGGTTTATGGTTCTTATATTGTGGTTTATATATCTGAATGTTCATTTAATCATCAAGCAGAAAAACAATGACCCACCCCTCCTTTCATTCTTTTCTCCTCTGGCAACAGAAATAAAAGCTACTGAAAAAAAGGTGAATTCATTCTATCTAAATTTGAGTTTGATGGAAGGTGAACCTCAGCTGCTGCCTTCTTTACATTCCAGTAACACGGTATGAGCAGATCCATGAAAGATACAGTAGTAATAAAGCTGATAATAAATGAAGTTAATAAGAGAAATAGTTAATAAATTGTACAAGGTACTGAACAACAGGGCAAGCAGAGAAACGAGGGGGGCAGAGGACCCCCCCGCCCCCCTCTGTGCCCTGCTCTCTCCCAGGCCAGAATTATGTTTACTATTTACTTTGTGCAGAGTACTGTACTATGCACGGAGGGAGGAGCAGTGCAACAAAGACTGCCACCTCCGCCATTATTATCCATCAATTGAAAGTATTATTGAACTATTACTGTACTAAGCGATTAGGAGAGTGCAATACAACAAATACTGCTAGAACCACCATCACTACTATTCCTCTATTACTACCAATTGATAGTATTTTTTGAATGCTTGCTGAGTGCAAGGCACTCTACTAAGTGCTTGAGAGAACACAATACAACAAATATTGCTACTACTACTACCATCACTTTAATTATTACTACAACCTCCTTTCTCTTATTAACTACTGCTACTACTATAAATATTATAATAGTACTTGTTAAATGCTTGCCAAGCACTGTTCTAAGTACTAGGGTAGATTCAAGTTAATCAGTTTGGACATAGTCCCTGTCCCACATGGTGCTCACAGCCTTCATCCTCATTTTGCAGTTGAGGTAACCGAGGCCCAGAGAAGTGAAGTGACTCTCCCAAGGTCACACAGCAGACAAGTGTTGGATCCGGGATTAGAACCCAGGTCCTTCTTACTCCCAGGCCCGTGCTCTATCCACTAAGGCATGCTTCTACTACCTCACCTACTATCAATCAATAAGTAGCAGTTATTGAACACGTACTCTGTGCAAAGCACTGCACTAAGAGCTTGGGAGAGTACAATGCAGAAATGCTGCTACTATTACCACTACTATTGCCACCTTTACTACTACCACCACTACGACTATCTCACCTACTATCACTCGGTCAATCAGTGGTATTCACTGAGCTCTTACTGTGTGCATAACACTACTAAGTGCTTGGGAAAGTACAATATAGGAAATACAGCTACTGTTCATTCATTCATGTATTCAATCGTATCTATTGAGTGCTTACTGTGTGCACAACACTGTACGAAGCACTTGGGAAGTACAATTCAGCAACAAATAGGCAATCCCTGCCCACAGTGGGCTCAGTCTAGAACGGGGGGAGGCAGACATCAAAAGAAGTTAACAGGCAACAGTTCATTAATATAAATGAATGCAGATATATACACATCATTAGTAAAATAAGTGGAATTATAATTATAAATATGTGCAAATATACAGAAATGCTGTGAGGTGAGGAGAGTGCTGTCTATCACCTTCTTTATTACTACCATCACTACTACTACCTCAGGTACTTTTAATCAATCAATGGCATTTATTGAGTACTTACTGTATGTGGAGCATTGTACCTAGCACTTGTGAAAGTACAACAGTGTTGGTAGACATATTCCATGCCCACTACAAGCTTACAGTCTAGAGAGGGAGATAGACAGCATAAGTAAACCTGAATGATTTTTACCGCTATCCCAAGAGAAGCAATCAATCGATGTTTACTTACTGAGCCCTACCCATGTGCACAGCACTGTTTTAAGTGCTTGAGAGAGTACATTGCAAGAGAATGATCAGACATGTTCCTTCCCATAATGTTCCTTCCCTCTAGCTTACAGTCTAGAGGGCGAGACAGACATTAATATGAATAAATAAGTAACATAATAAATAATTTAAAGGTAAATACATAAGTGATGTAGGGTTGAGGCTGGGGTGAATATCAAATGTCCAGTGGTTACAGACCCAAGTTCATATATGACACAAAAGGGAGAGTGAGCCGTGGAAAAGAGGGCTTAAACAGGGAAGCCTTCATGGAGAAGATGTGACCTTAATTGTGCTTTGAAGGTTGTGGTCTGGCGTATGTGGATGGGGATGAAGTTCAGGCTAAGAGGAGAACATAGTAAAGGAGTCAGTGGAAAGATAGAAGAGATAGGGCACAGTGAGTAAGCTGGTGCCAGAGGAGCAGAGTGTGTGGCCTGGGCTGTAAAAGGAGAATACTGAGGTGAGACAGAATGGGGGAAGGGACTTGAGTGTTTTAAAGCCAATGGTAAGGAGTTTCTGTTTGATGGGGAGGTGGATGTCCTCCCATTACCTCAAGCTTCACAGTACAAAACAGAACTCCTTAACCTTCCCACTCAAACGCTGTCCTCCCCCTGACTTTCTCATCATTGAAGACAGCACCTCCATCCTTCCTGTGTCACAAGCCCGTAACCTTGGCATTATCTTTGACTCCTCTCTTTCATTCAACCTACATATTCAATCGGTCACTAAATCCTGTTTGTTCCACTTTCACAACATCACTAAAACCAGCCCTTTCCATTCCCTCCAAACTGCTACAATGGTAACACAATCACGCATCCTATCCCACCTGGATTACTGCATCAGCCTCCTCGCTGACCTCCCAGTCTCCTATCTGTCAACACTTCAGTCCATACTTCACTCTGTTGCCTGGATCATTTTTCTACAAAAACGTTCAGGACATGTTTCCCCACTCCTCAAAAAACTCCAATGGTTGCCTATCTATCTCCGCATCTAACAAAAACTCCTCACCATTGGCTTTAAAGCAGTCCATCTCCTTGCCCCTTCCTAACCTACCTTACTTCATTACTCTCTTTCTACAACCCAACCTCAAACTTTGCTCTTCTAATGCTAACCTTCTCACTCTGACTCGATCTCATCTGTCTTGACATCGACCCCTCCCCCATATCCTGCCTCTGGTATGGAACCCCCTTCCTCCTCAAAACTGACAGACAATTATTCGCCCTCCCCCCACTTTTCAAAGCTTTACTGTAGGCACATCTCCTCCAAGAGGCCTTCTCTGACTATGCCCCCCTTCTTTTCCCCACTCCCTTCTGCATCCCCCAGACGTGCTCCCTTTGTTCTTCCTCCTCCCAGCCCACAACACTTATGTACATATCTGTAACTTCTTTTTATTAATGTCTATCTCCACCCCGTCTAGACTATAAACTCATTGTGGTCAGGGAATGTGTCTATAGTTGTATTGTAGTCTCCCAGCACTTAACGTGGTTTAGTGGAAAAATCCCGGGCTTGGGAGTCAGAGGTCATGGGTTCTAATCCCGGCTCTACCACATGCCTGCTGTGTGACTTTGGGCAAATCGCTTCACCTCTCTAGGGCTCAGTTACCTCATCTGGAAAATGGGGATTGACTGTGAGCCCCACGTGGGACAACCTGATTACCTTTGCATCTACCCCAGCGCTTAGAACAGTGCTCAGCACATAGTAAGCGCTTAACAAATGCCATTATTATTATTATTAGTAGTAGTAGTACTAATACAGTGCTGTGCAAACAGTAAGTGCTCAATAAATACAATTGAATTAATGAGTGACTGGATGGATGGGCATCCATTGTATGCTCTTGAGAAGTGGAGAGACATGAACTGAATGTTTTTGTTGATAAATGATCCGGGCAGCAGAGTGAAGTATAGATTGGAGTGGGAAGAGATAGGGGGCTGGGTAGTCAGCGAGGAGGCAGATACAATAGTAAAGGCAGGATAGGATAAGTGCTTGGATCCGCATGGTAGGAGTTTAGGTGGAGAAGAAAGAGCAGATTTTAGCAATGCTGTGAAGGTAGAACTGACAGGATTTGGTGACAGATTTGAATTTGTTGTTGGAATGAAAGAGCTGAGCCAAGGACAACACTACGGTTAGAGACCTGTGAGTCATGGAGGATGGTGGTGTTGTCTACAGTGGTGGGAAAAGCATGGAAGACAGGGTTTAGGTGGGAAAACGAGGATTTCAGTTTTAGACATGTTTAATTTGAGGTGTCAGTGGGACATCCAAGTAGATATGTCGGAGGCAGGAGGGAATGCTAGATTGCAAGGAATGCCTCCTCTTCTGTCACCTCAAGGAACTATGACATTTGAAAGATTTGTTCAGGCTTTGTCAATATTCACCCAAAGGAAGTTGAAGGAAAACAAATGCACCCCAGAAATAAATTGCTTCCAATATCTGGTTAATTTGCCAGTTTGAAGCCTCTTCCAAGCTGCAATTTATTATGGTCTCCTGCAAGAATCAAAGGAGGACCCAGGCCTGTTTATAACAGTGCTCTTAAGATGAGTACAGGCTCAGTTCCTACAGTGCCAGTTCAGCAAAGCAAGCTACCTTAATACCATCTTGCAGACCTGGTACATACTTCTTGAAGCTAAACTCCGTGAGTTGACAGTATTAGAAAACAGTATTAGAAAACTGGATTTACAAACTGGAATAGTGCTATTGCCCTCATTATTATTATTTCATTTTTTATAGTCTTACAGGTAAAGAAAATTAAGTTTGTATTAAGCACTTGGAAGAGTATACTGTAGCAGAGATGGTAGGCACGTTCTCTGCCCACAACGAGCTTATGGTATAGAGGGGGAGACAGATGATCAAACAATCAATCAATCAATGGCATTTATTGAGTGTTTACTTTGTGCAGAGCACTGTATTAAGTGGTGGGAGAGTACAATACATGGCATAGTGGATAGAGCATGGACCTGGGAGTCAGAAGGGTAGAGATTCTAATCCCGACTCCATCACCTGTCTGCTGTGTGATCTTGGGCAAGTCGTTTCACTTCTCTTGGCCTCAGTTAACTCATCTGTAAAATGGAGATTGAGACTGTGAGTTACAGATGTGACAGGGACTGTGTCCAACCCGATTTTCTTGTACCTACCCCTGAATTTAGGAAAGTGCCTGGCGCATAGTAAAAGCTTAACAGATACTTTTATTATCATTATTATTATTAAATATACAACAGATTTGGAAGACATGATCTCTACCCACAGTGAGCTTACAGTCAAAAGGAGGAGACAGACATTCATATAAATAAATACATGATGGTTATGTACATAAGTGATGGGCTGAGGGAGAGTTGCCAATCTAAGTGCAAAGGTGACTCAGAAGGGAGAGGGAGAAGAGGAAAGAAGGGCTTAGTCAGGTAAGGCCTCTTGGAGGAGGTGTGCCTTCAATACGGCTTTGAAAGTGGGAAGACTGATTGTTAGATATGAAGGGGGAATATGAAGGGGGACGTGTCTCTAGTCCCTTTTATGATGTTATGAAGCCAGAAGGCTGTTTCTCCAGAGTGTTAATGCCTTACCTAATTACAGAAAAAGTAGGGAATATTTTGAGGGTCAAACAGAAGGAGTCTACAGTTTGTGTCAATTTGACTTGAATTAGGAAGCCAGGGCCCCTGGGAACTGGTAAGAGACCAAGGTGTTCATGTCTTCTGAGAAATTCCTCCATCAGCGGATAACAATCAATGGTTTTTCTTGAGCACTTACCATGGACAGAGTACTGTACTAAACACTTGGGACAGTACACTCCACAACAGTTGGTACACACATTCCCAGCCTACAATGAGATTACAGTCTAGAGAACACTTCTCATTGATTTCCAAAATTGCATCCTTTGGTAATCAAGCAGTGTGCCCTCATGAAAAGAGCATGGGCCTAGGAGATACAGAACCTGAGTTCCAATTCCAGTTCTGCAAATTGCTTTCTGTGTGACCTTGGGCAAGTCATTTAACGTCTCTCTGCCTCAATTTCCACAGATATAAAATGGAGATGTGATACTTATTCTCCCACCTACTTAGACCGTTGGACAGAGAGTGTGTCCAACCGGATTCCTCTAAATTGTAAGTTTCCTGTGGACAGGGAACATGCCTCCCAGCTCTGTTATATTGTACTCTCCTAAGCACTTAGTACAGGGCTCTGCCCACAGTAAGTGCTCAATAAATACTATTGATTAATTGGTTGATTGGGTTCCATCACGATTTTCCAGGCTGGGGATGCCTGCCATTTTTCTCCACTGCTCCCAGGGGAACCATTTAAGAACTATCTCTCCAGTGCACCCAGGGGCTTAGTGGATAGATCACGGGCCTGCGAGTCAGAAGGACCTGGGTTCTAACCAAAGCTCTACCACCTGTCTGCTGTGTGACCTTGGACAAGTCACTTAACTTCTCTGGGCCTCAGTTCCCTCATCTGTGAAATGGGGATTAAGACTGTGATCCTTATGTGAGACAAGGACTGCATCCAACTCGCTTAGCTTGTATCTACCCCAGCACTTAGAACAGTGTCTGGAACATAGTAAGTACTTAATAAATATCACAATTATTATTAACCATATGGGAACTCTCTCTCCAGTGCTCCCAGGGGAGCCATGTGAGAACAGGTAATGTCCCTGGGATTCTATGAGGAATCCTTGATGTAAACAAGAGATTATCTTTTCCACAGCGTCCTCATTCTTTGGTTACTGTATATAATCAGGAACGGATTCAGGTCAGTGAAAAAACATCATGGCTGTTCACCAGCGCCAGAGAATTCTCTTTCCTGTTTAGCAAAACACTGAACATGATTGACTGCTGTCCGTAGAGGAGGACGTAGAGGGTGACCAGGGCCATGATTCTTTTGACTGATCTGACCTTGGGCATCGTCCCGGGCACCCGTCCGGGCACGTGGAGGTGTTGGACCTGACGGTTATGCCTGTGCAGGACCAACTCCATATAGCCGCTGGTCGTGCACATCAGAGTCACGAAGAAGAGATCTCTGAGAG
This sequence comes from Tachyglossus aculeatus, assembly GCF_015852505.1. NCBI lineage: Eukaryota > Metazoa > Chordata > Mammalia > Monotremata > Tachyglossidae > Tachyglossus > Tachyglossus aculeatus. The sequence goes on from NW_024044847.1 coordinate 703,522, forward strand.
AGAGAGAACAATTGCGTTTATCAGGGTGATTGCTGCACTGACAGGGATCTCTGTGCAATATTTCAGATCCAGCACATTTCGAACGCTGGAGCCATTCTGGAGACCTATCACATATATCGGCACGCCCACTCCTACAAACAGATTGAGGATCCAGGAGGAGAGACAGGAGGAGGACTGCCTCTCTGTAACTTTGACTTGGTCCGGGCCCACCCGGAGGTGCTGTGGCTGATGGTGACCGTTTGGAACACGCTCAGGGGGCAGGTGGTGCAGATGGAAAGTCCGCAGGCCACTCGGTACAGGTACATGAGGAGTTTACAGTCGACATCATCCAGAAAATTCCCCAGCCCCCAAACCGACATGCTGTCCGGGACCCCAAGGGTAAGATTTGGACCTGAAAGGAGAATAATACTAATAAATATGGTATAATAATAGCATTTTTCAAGTGCTTACTGTGTACCCAGCACTGGACTAAGCACTGAGGAAGATATATAAGAATCAGGTCCCACACGGGGCTCACAGTTTAAGTTGGAGTGATAATGGGTATTGAATTGCCATCTTACAGACGAGGGAGCTGAGGCACAAAGCAGTGAAGTGACTTTCCGAGGGTCACACATCAGGCACGGGGTAGAGCCAGGATTAGACCCCTGGCCCTCTGAATCCACAGTCTGCGCTTTTTCTGCTAATCCACACTGCCTTTCCTGGAAGGGGGTTTTGTGGGACAAGAAATTGATCAATCAGTGCTAATTATTGAGTGCTTGCAATGTGCAGAGCACTAATCTAAGGGCTTGGGAGAGTACAATGTGACAGAATTGGCAGACACATTCTCTGTCGATAATGTACTTACAGCCTAGAGGAGTAGACAAACATTAATATGACTAAATAAATAATTTATAATGAATAACAATAAGGGCAAAGGGGTTGGTGGGACAAATATCAAATGTCCAGAAGTCACAGATCCAAAGGCATAGATGATGGAGAAGGGAAAGTGAGCAGGAAAAAGAGGGATTAATCAAGAAATAATAATGAAGGTATTTGCTAGGCTCTTACTATGTGCCAAGCACTGTTCTAAGCGCTGGAGTAGATACAATCAATCAATCAATCAATCCATAGTATTTATTGAGCGCTTACTGTGTGCAGAGCACTGTATTAAGCGCTTGGGAAGTACACGTTGGCAACACATAGAGACAGTGCCTACCCAACAGGGGGCTCACAGTCTAGAAGGGGGAGACAGAGAACAAAACCAAACATACTAACAAAATAAAATAAATAGAATAGATATGTACAAGTAAGATAAATGAATAAATAAATAAATAGAGTAATAAATATGTACAAACATATATACATATATACAGGTGCTGTGGGGAAGGGAAGGAGGTAAGATAGGGGGATGGAGAAGGGGACGAGGGGGAAAGGAAGGAAGGGGCTCAGTCTGGGAAGGCCTCCTGGAAGAGGTGAGCTCTCAGTAGGGCCTTGAAGGGAGGAAGAGAGCTAGCTTGGTGGATGGGCAGAGGGAGGGCATTCCAGGCCCGGGGGATGACGTGGGCCGGGGGTCGATGGCGGGACAGGCGAGAATGAGGCACGGTGAGGAGATTAGCGGCAGAGGAGTGGAGGGTGCGGTGTGGGCTGTAGAAGCAGAGAAGGGAGGTGAGGTAGGAGGAGGCGAGGTGATGGAGAGCCTTGAAGCCGAGGGTGAGGAGTTTCTGCCTGATGCGCAGATTGATTGGTAGCCACTGGAGATTTTTGAGGAGGGAGTAACATGCCCAGAGCGTTTCTGGACAAAGACAATCCTGGCAACAGCATGAAGTATGGATTGAAGTGGGCAGAGACACGAGGATGGGAGATCAGAGAGAAGGCTGATGCAGTAGTCCAGACGGGATAGGATGAGAGCTTGAACGAGCAGGGTAGCGGTTTGGATAGAGAGGAAATGGCGGATCTTGGCAATGTTGCGGAGCTGAGACCGGCAGTGTTTGGTGACGGCTTGGATGTGAGGGGTGAATGAGAGAGTGGAGTCGAGGAAGATACCAAGGTTGCGGGCTTGTGAAACGGGAAAGATGGTAGTGCCATCAACAGAGATGGGAAAGTCAGGGAGAGGGCAGGGTTTGGGAGGGAAGACAAGGTTGTCCGTTTGCCCAACGAGGGACTCACAGAATTAATACCCATTTTACAGATGAGGTATCTGAGGCACAGAGAAGTTAAGTGACTTGCCCAAAGTCACACAGCTGATAAGTAACATGGTCAGGATTAGAACCCACAACATCTGACTCCCAAGCCCGTGCTCTTTCCACTGAGCCACACCGATGAAATCTACCCCTAGCAATATTTCTAAACCCCTAATTATTAGGGGAGACAGATTCCTGCTTACACAGCATGGAGGAATCAGGTGAGAAGCTGTGTGGTTTAATGGATAACGTAAGGGCCAGGGAGTCCGAAGGACCTAGGGTCTAATCCTGGCTCTGCTATTTATCTGCTCTGTGACCTTGAGCAATTCATTTCATTTATCTGTGCCTCAGTTACCTCAACTGTAAAATGCGTATTAAGAGTGTTAGCCCCTTGTGGGACAGGGGAAGTAGGTGACCTGATTAATTTGTATGTACCCCAGTGCATAGAAAACTTCTTGGCACATAGTAAGTGCCTAACAAATACTATATGATTATTATTATTATTATTATTATTATTATTATTATTATTATTATTATTTAGGAGGAATTATTAGAAGGTAGAGGTGGAGTAGAGTCAGGGCGTGGGGCTGAGCAAACAGAACAAACCCAAACTTCTCACCCTCCCCTTCCAATCACCCCGATTTGCTCCCTTTGCTCTACTCCCCTCCCCACGGCACTTGTCTATATATGTACATATTTATAATTCTATTTGTAATTCCATTTATTTGCATTGATGCTACTGAAGCCTGTTTATTTATTTTGATGCCTGTCTCCCCCCTTCTAGACTGTGAGCCCGTTGTGGGCAGATTGTCTCTATTTGTTCCTGAATGGTACTTTCCAAGCACAGTGTGCTCTGCACACAGTAAGCACTCAATAAATACGATTGAATGAATGAATGAATGAATCTCGGTCCCTTCCTTAGACAACTCTGCCTCATTTGTGAGAAGCAGCGTTGCTTAGTGGAAACAGCATGGGCTTGGGAGTCAGAGGTTGTGGGTTCTAATCCAAAATCCACCACTTGTCAGCTATGTGACTTTGTGTAAATCACTTAACTTCTCTGTGCCTTAGGTACCTCATTTGTAAAATGGGGATGAAGACTGTGAACCCCATATGGGGCAACCTGATTACCTTGTATCTAACGCAGTGCTTAGAACAGATCTTGGCACGTAATAAGCGCTTAACAAATACTATTATTATTATTATTATTATTATTATTATTATTATTATTATTATTATTTGTATCCTGGAGGGATAGGAGGAAATTCTATGGAACAAGGTGGTAGGATCAACGTGTCCTGGAGTTTAAATCCTCCATCTTCATCCCACCTCCCATCTCTCACTCTCCACCCCTCCAAGTCAGGCCCCTTTCTTGGAGACCCTATCCAGTTCAACCACACATTGAGCCCAGAACATGACTACTTTATCCCACTCAAGCATCTCCATTACTCCTCCCGACCCTGAAATTCTTCTAACAGAGAGCGATGACTTCCTCTGTGAGATGCAGCATGGCCCAGTGGAAAGAGCTAGTGCCTGGGCGTCCGAGAACCTTGGTTCTAATCCCAGATCCACTGCTTGTCAGTTAGTCATATTTATTGAGCACTTACTGTGTGCAGAGCACAGTGCTAAGCCTTGGTAGAGGACAATGCAACAATATCACAGACACATTCCCTGCCCATAATGAGTTTCTGCTGTATGACTTAGGCAAGTTACTTCATTTCTCTGTGCCTCAATTCCCTCATCTGTAAAATGGGGATTCAAGCCCTGTTCTTCCTCCTACATAGGCTGTGATCTCCATGTGGGTCCTGATTATCCTGAATCTACCCCAGTGCTTAGTACATGCTTAGTACACTGTCTGGCACATAGTAAGTACTTAGCAAAGTATGGGCCTGAGAATCAGAAGGACCTAGTTTCTAATCCTGATTCTGTCATATGAACTTGCGCAAGTAATGAACTTTTCTGTGCCATAGTTACCTCATCTTTAAATTGTGGACTCAATATCTGTTCTTTATACTTAGACTGTGAACCCCATGTGGGACAGGGGTAACATATCTACCCCAGCACCTAGAACAGTGCTTGACACATAGTTAGTTTTTAACAAACACTTATAACAACGACAAAAGTAATAATAATGATACTGATAATGATGATGATAAAACGCTCCTCCTTATGTGTCTCCATTGCTCCTACTAGCTGTGAGGGCCAACACAAGGATAGCCAGATTCTGGCTAAAGAAGGGTGAGGTGATATTTATTAGATTCCATTCTCATCTCTTCCCTCCTTCTCGTGATGATTAGTGTGTGTGTGTGTGTGTGTGTGTGTGTGTGTGTGTGTGTGTGAATGAGTGCACTGCTGAAGCATGAATCCATTCTGACAGTTCTAGTGGGACATTCGTGGTGATCCCCAGGATCACCTCCCCACTGCCTGATAATCTGGGATACAGTAATCCCTGAGACTTTCCCCCCTGACATGAGGTGGAGATGATTGACCCACAGAGACCCAGGGCAGGGCTGCCTCCGAATGGACCTGGAAATTTCCCAGTTCCTATCCAACATGGCCTAGTAGAAACTCAGAGGACTTGGGTTCCAATTCCAGCTTCGTCACATGCCAGCTGTTTGAATTCGGGCAAATCACTTCACTTCTCTGGACCTCAGTTTCTTCCATCAGAGCTATTTATTAAGTGGTAACCAAGCTCTTGGGAGAGTACAGTATGATAGATTTGGTAGATACATTCCCTGTCCACACAGTTAAATGCTTTTTCTCCCCACTACATAGACTGTGAAACCAGTGAGTGACAAGGACTATGGTTTTTTGTGATATTTGTTAAGGCCTTACAGTGTGCTAGGTACTCTACTAGCACTGGGATAGATACAAGCATATCAGATTGGACACCACAGTCCCTGTCCCTCGTGGAGCTCGCAGTCTTAATCCTTATTTTTCAGATAAGGTAATTGAGTTCCAGAGAAGTGAAGTAACTTGCCCAGGGTCACATAGACAAGTGGTGGAGCCAGGATTAGAACCCTGGTCCTCTGTACCTCAGGCCAGTTCTCTTTCCACTAAACCACACTTTTTTGGAAGGGTATTTGCTAAACGGTTACTATCATCATCAATCGTATTTATTGAGCACTTACGATGTGCAGAGCACTGTACTAAGCGCTTGGGAAGTACAAATTGGCAACATATAGAGACAGTCCCTACCCAACAGTGGGCTCACAGTCTAAAAGGGGGAGACAGAGAACAAAACCAAACATACTAACAAAATAAAATAAATAGAATAGATATGTACAAGTAAAATAAATAAATAAATAAATAGAGTAATAAATATGTACAAACATATATACATATATACAGGTGCTGTGGGGAAGGGAAGGAGGTAAGATGGGGGGATGGAGAGGGGGACGAGGGGGAGAGAAAGGAAGGGGCTCAGTTTGGGAAGGCCTCCTGGAGGAGGTGAGCTCTCTGCAGGGCCTTGAAGGGAGGAAGAGAGCTAGCTTGGTGGATGGGCAGAGGGAGGGCATTCCAGGCCAGGGGGATGACGTGGGCCGGGGGTCGATGGCGGGACAGGCGAGAACAGGCACTATACTAAATGCTGGGTTAAATATAAACTAATCAGGTTGGACCCAGTTCCTGTCCCTCATGGGGCTCACAGATTCCATCCCCATTTCATTGAAGTGATAAGTGAGGAACAGAGAAGTGAAGTGACTTGTTCAAGGTCACACAGCAGACAAGTGGCAAAATTGGTATTAAAAACCAGGTCCTCTTGCCTTCAGGCCAGTCCTCTTTCCACCAGACCACACTGCTTCCCTAAATCCAACCTGATTATCTTCTATCGACCCCAAACCCAGCTCTTAGTATAGCCTTTGTCATAAAGAAAATGCTTAACAATTACCACATTGTTAAGACAGCGTTTGCTGATCTCCAAGAAATTAGCCTCCAAACCTGAGTTCCTGCTACCATGACAAATACCCCAGACTGTGTCTCTGCAGGTCAGACACTCCAGAGTTCATTTCCATGACTATCTAGGTATGCTGTTGAGGACTGCAGGAAGCACCATGGTCTAGTGGATAAAATGCAGATCTGGAAGTCAGATGACCTGGGTTCTAATTCTGGTCCTCCACTTACTACTGTGTCAACTTGGACAGGTCACTTAACTTCCCTATGCCTTAGTTTCTTCAACTGCAAAACGGGGATACAGACTGTGAACCCATGAGGAACCGGCACTGTGTTCAACCTGACTAGCTCGCATCTACCCTGGCGTTTAGTGAAGTGCCTGGAATATAGTAAGCACTTATGAGAAGCAGTGTGGCTTAGTAGAAAGAGCATGGACTTGGGAGTCAGAGGTCGTGGGTTCTAATCGCAGCTGCGTTACTTTGGGCAAGTCACTTAACTTCTCTGTGCCCTCAGGTACCTCATCAATCATATGGGGATTAAGACTGTGATCCCCATATGGGACAACATGATAAACTTGTATCTACCCCAGCGCTTAGAAAAGTGATTGGTACATAGCAAGTGCTTAACAAATACCACAATTATTATCATTATTATTATTAACAAATGCCATAAGAAACAGTGTGGCTTTGTGGAATGAGTACCAGCCTGAGAACCAGAGGACCAGCACCTAGCACGGTGCTTGACAAAGAGAAAGTACTTAACAAATACCATAAAAAAAGACAAGTTGGGAGAGAGAAATTTACATAAATTGAGAAGCAGTGTTGCCTGTTTCACAGTCTAAGGCTGAGGGAGAAGTAGAACAGTGCAGCCTAGTTATAAGAGCCCGGGCCTGAGATTCAGAGGACCTGGGTTCTAATCCTAGCTCCATCACGTGTTTGCTGTGTGACCTTGAGCAAGTCACTTTACTTTTCTGTACCTCAGTTACCTCATCTGTAAAATGGGGGCCAAGACTGTGAGCCCATGTGAGATATAGGTTGTATTCAACGTTATTAGTTTGCATCTACTCTAGCGCTAAATACAGTGTCTGGCACAAAATAAGCAGTTGACAAATGCCACAACTGCTATTACTACTATTAGTTCAGGGTCTCGCATTTCCTGGGCATGTTCTTTCCCCAAACCCACATCAGGGATTAACTGAAACTGATTTAAACGCTTAACTAACACCACTAAAAAAAGATATCGAGAGCCTAGTGTGTGCAGAACACCGTGTTAAGCACTTAGGAAGAATACAGTATACTGTAATACAATTCAGTCTAAGTAAAGTATACTGTAAGTTTCTTGTGGACAGGGAACGTGTCTGCTAATTCTGTTGTATTGTACTCTCCCAGGCTCTGAGTACAGTGCTCTGCCCACAGTAGCACTCAATAAATATCATTGATTGATTGATTGATTTGCATTTTAGAAACCCCAGACAGAAGGTGACGTGATCGGCCCTGAAGTTCTGAGGAATAGGGAGATAGAAGAGAGATAGAGAATAATACTAAGTCTCAATTAATGTCAGTATAACTTGAAACCATGGAATCCCTTCGACGGAGAGCTGGATCGATCATACTTACCCATCTCAGACCTTCCAATCAGTGAGAAGGCAGCTCTCAGGGCGAACAAGGCTCAAGGAACATTCATCAGAGGCCTCCTTCTTTCTCCCGTCTCTCGCAGTGAATGTGCAGCTGACTGGATCACTTGGCATTTATTCACTCTGACACTCTACCTGGGAAATCTCTGGCTTCCCTTCCCTGATCTCCAAATCCTGGGACTCTATTGATCCTAAATATCTCCCCTCTACTATTTCTTTCTATTTCTTTATTTCTGACAGAGCCCTGGAGAGATTTGCCCATGTCAGTGCCGAGTCCTGCAAATTTTAGAGGGATTACAACTCCATTCCAGGGTCCAGCTCTGTCAGGAGGCAAGCCTGTTCCTGTAGTGCATGTTTGACACACTCTCTCTCGCTCCTTTTATGGTATTTAATAATAATAATAATGGTATTTGTTAAGTGCTTACTATGTGCCAATCACTGTTCTAAGTGCTAGGGTAAATACAAGATAATCAGGTTGTCCCACGTGGGGCTCATAGTCTCAATCCCCATTTTACAGATGAGGTAACTGAGACACAGAGAAGTGAAATGACTTGCCCAAAGTCACACAGGTGACAAGTGGTGGGGCCGGGATTAGAACCCACGACCTCAGACTCCCAAGCTCATGCTCTTGCCACTAAGCCACAATGCTTCTCTATTTGTTAAGCACTTACTAGATGCCTGGCACTGTACTAAGCACGGTAGCACATACAAGCTAATACGATTGGACACAGTCCCTGTCCCACGTGGGACTCATAGTCTTAATCCCCATTTTACAGATGAGGGAACTGAGGCACAGAGAAGTTAAGCGATTTGCCCAAGGTCACACAACAGACGAGTGTCAAAGCCAGGACTTCCAGATCCAGGCTCTGTCTGCTAGACTGCTCTGCTTCTCTATGCACTATCTTGTCCTCATCGCTTTCCTTCATGACAGGGAGGAAAACCCGGAGAGGGAGCACTATGAAGGTCGATTGCAGGAGGGAGCACTGACCTTGGAGAGTGGTATGCATCTTCACATCCTTGCCTGACAACGGGAGAAAATCTAGGAGTGGGAAAGGCTGTTTTGGTGACTGGATTTGATTTTAATTTTTTTGGACTTTGAACTTTATCAACTCTGATAGAAAATAGCTAAATTCCAGTAGCTGAAGCCTAACTGGGGAAGCATCATTCAGTGGCATTCATTGAGCACTTACAGTGTGCAGAGATCCATCCTAAGCTCTTGGAGGAGTACAAGAGTTCTAGACACATTTTCTTCCCATAGTACACAGTAATCAATCAATTAATAGTATTTTTTGAGCACTTAGTCTGTGCAGAGTGCTATACGAAGCACTTGGGAGAGTACAATACAACAGAATTCACAGACACATTCCCTGCCCATAACTAGATTACAGTCTGGAGGAGGGGTGACAGACATTACCATAAATAAATAATTTACGGCTGCTGTCTAAGTGCTTTGCTTTGTTATCTGTCTCCCCCTTCTAGACTGTGAGCCCGTTGTTGGGTAGGAACCGTCTCTATATGTTGCCGATTTGTACTTCCCTTGTGCTTAGTACAGTGCTGTGCACACAGTAAGCGCTCAATAAATACGATTGATTGAATGAATGAATGAATGAATGTGTGCATAAGTGCTTTAGGACTGAGAGTGAGGTGAATAACAAGCACCCAAATGGTATATACACATCCAGGTGCAGAGATGACACAGAAGGGAGAGCAATTCAGGGCAAAGTCTTCTAGACTGTAAACTCATTGTGGGCAGGGAATATGAATGTGTCTATTGTTGTATTGTACTTTCCCAAGCACTTCGTCCAGTGCTCTGCACACAGTAAGCACTCAATAATTGCTACTGAATGAATGAAAAGAGAGCTTAATCAAGAAAGGCCTCTTGGAGGAATTTGAGAAATATTACTGATTCGTGTACCAGTTCAGGGAGCTAAAATTGAACTTAAAAAATGGTGGTGGAGGTGATTACCAAGAAATCACCAAGCTCTAGCTGATCATGTTCCGTGTCCAGTCGAAGTCACTTTTTTTTTGCTTTAATGGTAGTTAAGTGCTTACTGTGTACCAGGCACTGTTCTAAGCACTGGGGTAGATAAAAGGTAATCAGGTTATTCATTCACTGTTGTATTTATTGAGCATTTACTGGCTGCAAAGCACTGTACTAAACGCTAGGGAAGTACAAATCAGCAACATATAGAGATGGTCTCTACCCAACAACGGGCTCACAGTCTAGAAGGGGGACACAGACAACAAAACAAAACATTTAGAAAGCATCCGTAAATTATTTATTTAAGGTAATGTCTGTCACCCCTCCTCCAGATTGCAATCTAGTTATGGGAAGGGAATGTGTCTGGGACTTCTGTTGTATTGTACTCTCCCAAGTGTGTAGTATAGCACTCTTCACATAGTAAGTGCTCAATAAATGCTATTAATTGATTGATTACAGTGTACTATGGGCAGAAAATGTGTCTAGAACTCTTGTACTCCTCCAGGATCTTAGTATAGAGCTCTGCACACTGTAAGTGCTCAGTAAATGCCACTGACTGATGCTTCTCCAGCTAGGCTTCAGCTACAGGAATTTAGCTATTTTCTATCAGACAAAGCTGATAAAGTTCATAGTAAGTGCTCAATAAATACTAGTAATTGATTGATTACAGTGTATTATAGGTAGAAAATGTGTCTAGAACTCTTGTACTCCTCCAAGATCCTCAAATGGTGGGTACCATTTGACAATAAACAGATACATTAGATACAGTCCATGTTCCAGATGAGGCTCTCAGTCTTTAAGAGTAACTGAGGTTACTGAGGTAACTGAAGCACAGAGAAGTGAAGTGGCATGCCCAAGGTCATACAGCAGACAAGAGGCAGAGCTGGGCTTAGAATCCAATCCTCCTGACTCCTAAGCCCGTGCTCTATTCACTAAGCCATGCTGTGTTTTAGGCAATGGCCATCTCTCTTGAGTTTTTATGTTAACATATCAATCAATCATATTTTTAGAGTGCTTACCATGTGCAGAGCACTGTACTAAGTGCTTGGGAGAGTAAAATATAAGCCATGTTCTATGTCCAGTCAGAATCACCACGTAAGGGTGGAGCTATTGGCAAGTCTTCCTTTTTGTGATTTGTATGTTGTATGTTACAGGTCGAGGTGAAGTCACCTCTTAAGCATAGAGCTATGGGTTACAGTCTTTGCTTTTATGGTTTGTATGTTGGACCATGTTACGTGTCCAAAGTCACCTCTTGACGATGGAGCTGTGAGTGACCTTTGTCGTCTTTTCTCTACTGCATTTGCTCTCACTCTCATAACGACCCTTTAGTATGCTTGTTAGCTCTTTGTTTCTTAGCCTATCTCCTCTACTCCCCACAGTCTTTTACAGTTTCCCATCTTAGCCTAGCTTCCTTATCTTGTGTCACTGTCTGTCACTCACTCACTGAATTAATCAATTGCATTGATTGAGTGCATACTGTGTTCCAAGCACTATGCTAAGCGCTTACAAGATTACAATACAACAGAGTTGGTAGACGTGTTCCCTGTCCTAAAGGAGCTTCCAGCCTACAGGGGGAGACGGGCATTAATCAGTTAGTCAATGGTATTTATTGAGCGCTTACTATTTGTAGAGCACTGTAGTAAGAGTTTGGGAGAGAACAATAAAACAGAATTAGCGGACACAGTCCCTGCCTATAACGATCTCACAGATGAGAGGGGGAGCGAGACATTAGAACTGAATTACAGATATGTATACGAGTGATGAATGGCTGAGTGTGGGGCGAACTTCATGCTGTTGCCTGGATTCCATACTTCATGCTGCTGCCCGGATTGTCTTTGTACAGAAACGCTCCGGGCATGTTACTCCCCTTCTCAAAACACTCCAGTGGCTACCAATCAATCTGCGCATCAGGCAGAAACTCCTCACCCTCGGCGTCAAAGCTCTCCACCACCTCGCCCCCTCCTACCCCACCTCCCTTCTCTCCTTCTACAGCCCACCCCACACCCTCCGCTCCTCTGCCGCTAATCTCCTCATCGTGCCTCGTTCTCACCTGTCCCGCCATCGACCCCCGGCCCACGTCATCCCCCGGGCCTGGAATGCCCTCCCTCTAACCATCCGACAAGCTAGCTCTATTCCTCCCTTCAAGGCCCTACTGAGAACTCACCTCCTTCAGGAGGCCTTCCCAGAGTGAGCCTCTTCCTTCCTCTCCCCCTCGTCCCCCTCCCCATCCCCCCATCTTACCTCCTTCCCTTTCCCACAGCACCTGTATATGTGTATATATGTTTGTACATATTTATTACTCTATTTATGTATTTATTTATTGTACTTGTACATATCTATTCTATTTATTTTATTTTGTTAATATGTTTGGCTTTGTTCTCTGTCTCCCCCTTTTAGACTGTTAGCCCACTGTTGGGTAGGGACTGTCTCTATATGTTGCCAACTTGTACTTCCCAAGCACTTAGTACAGTGCTCTGCACACAGTAAGAGCTCAATAAATACGATTGATTGATTGATTGAATAAAGGGTAGAAATTCAAACGCATGGGTGACAGGGAAGGGAGAGATAGTAGGGAAAATGAGGGCTTAGTTGGGGAAGGACCCTTTGAGGAGGTGTGATTTCAATAAGGCTTTTAAAATAGGGAGAGTGAAGATCTGCCAGACATGAAGTGGAAGGGATTTTGAGACCAAAGGGAGGACATGGGTGAGGGGTTGGCGTTGTGATAGAAGAGATCAAAGCAGACGTGATACAGTCAATAAGGTAGAATCAGATCAGGTACAACCCCAGTCCTATATGGGATTCACTGTCTTTCACTTTTTTCCCTTGAAAGTTTGACCAACCTTTCAATACCAATGTTATTTTGGAAGGATTGGTCAGCCTTGATTAAGTCTGTGAGGAGAGCAAGGCAATGGAAAACAGAAAAATACTTTTATTTCAGCCTACCAGGAATCTCCATACAATAGCCAAAGGACAAATTTTCAAGCGGACCTGTTTCCCTCCCAATATCCTCAACATGGCGGCCTTCATGCCCCTATTCCTCAAGCTGTAGATGAGGTGGTTCAGGGAGGGGGGCAGCACGGTGTAGAACACGGACACCAGCAGGTCCAGCGCTGAGGGCGATTCTGACACGGGCTTGAGATAGGCAGCATCACCGGTGGAGACAAATAAAGTGACGACGACGAGGTGTGGCAGGCAGGTGGAGAAGGCTTTGGATCGGCTCTCTCCGGATGGCACCCTCAGCATGGCCTCGAACATGCGGATGTAGGAGATGACGATGGAGACAAAGCAGATGAAAGTCAGACTTGAAGAGAAGGCAGTTGCTATGAGCTCCCAAATCTTCCCACTGGAATTGGAGAGTCTGATAACCTGGAGGATCTCACAGAAAAATTTGTGGATCACATTGGACCCTCCCAAGGGGACTGAAAATGTGGTGAAGTATGCAAGATGGCAGACAGGGCCCCGCTGAGCCACGAGGCGGCCGCCATCTCCTCACAAGCTCCTCGGTTCATGATGATGTCATAGCGCAAGGATAGGCAGATGGTGACCTGGCGGTCATAGGAAATCATTGTGAGGAAGCAGAGCTCAGCACAAGCACACAGTAATAAGAAAAATACTGGGAAGACACACTCCAGGAAGGAGATGGGATTGCACTTGGTCAAGGATTTGAAGGTGGACTTGGGGACAGTGACGGAGATGAGGCAGCGGGCGAGAAAGTACAGGTTCCTGAAGAGGTACATGCGGGTGTGGAGGCGCCGATTGGGGATGGTGACGGCGACGATGAGATTCCCCATCTGGGCCACCAGGTAGGCCAGGAGGAACAGCGTGGCATGGACCAGCTGCAGCCCCCGGACCCCCGAGAAACTCAGCAGGAGGAATTCCATCACCACCGTGTGATTGGCCTTTTCCAGTAAAATACAAGGAGTTTCAGGGGAAGAACCAGAGAAAAGAGATGATCATGGACAGGAGATCTAATGGATCAGAAGGACCTGGGTTCTCATCCCGGCTCCACCATGAATCTTCTGTGTGATGCCGGGTAAGTCATTTGACTGCTCTGTGCCTCAGTTACTTCACCTGTAAAATGGAGATTAGGACTGTGAGCCCCAAGCTCGTTGTTGTCAAGGAATGTGTCTCCTTGTTGTTATACTGTACTTTCACAAGTGCTTAATGTACAGTGCTTTACACACAGTAAGCACTCAATAACTAACTCAATAACTATGATTGAATGAATGAATATGGGCCATGGACTGTGTCCAATGCTAGTAGCTCGTATCTTCCCCAGAACTTAGTACCGTGCCTGGCATTGTACTAAGCACTTAAAGCACTTACAAACACTTAAAAATAAGCACTTAAAATACCATAAAAAAGGTGAGGGAGAAAAGTATTTTTCTGTGTCCTTGCTATGAATTCATTCATATCAAACAACTTGCATTCTCAAGAATTTTAGCAGAACACCTCCTCCTCCCTCCTCCAGTTTCTGACTTTTCATTCCTCAGCCCCGGGATATCTGTCCCCTTCAGATGCCTGATCCCGATATAAAACCACCCCTCATGCCTGCCCAAGGGAAAGAGCCTAAGACTGGAAGCCTCCACTGGAAGCCAGGGTTCCAGCTCCTGCTCTGTTCTCTCTGTGTTTGGTGACCTTTGTGACCTTGGGAAAGTCACTTACCTTCTCTGGGCCTCAGTTTCGTCATCCACAAAATATGGAGAAAAATCCCTGTTCCCCCTCTCTCAAACTGTGAACCCGATGTAGGACTGGGACTGTGTCCATTATAATTATTTTGAAAACTGCCTAAGTGCTAAGCAAATAAAAAACGACTTAATACACATACTTATCATTCCCTCATCCTCATAGCTCAGGGATTTTTCCATCTTCCTTCTCCTCATCTCCTGCTAAACCCCGTTCCTTATCTCCTAGACTCTCTCAGACTCCTTGATCCTCTCAGCCTTCTCTTCTCTGAGCTCAACAACCCCAGCTTATACCTTTTTCCCCAGAAGGACCTGTTTCTAATCCTTGATCCGCCAATTTTCTGATACATTATCTTGGGCCAATCGTTTAACTTCTCTGTGCTTCAGTTACCTCATCTATAAAATGGGGATTAAGACTGTGATCCTCATGAGGGACATGAACTGTGTCTGATCTGATTAGCTTGTATCACCTTCAACAATTAGGACTGTGCCTGGTACATGGTAAGTGCTTAACAAATACGATAAAAAAGGGAAAGGGGACTGACCCTCCCCAACCCCGAGTTCTCACGACCTCAGACAGTACCCAACCTGAAAGAATGATTATAGTAATTTTAATAATTGTGGTATTTGTCACACACCTAGTATTAGATTGCAAACTCATCTCTAAATTGTAAACCCATTGTGAGCTGGGAATGTTTCTGCTAATTCTGTTGTATTGTACTCTCCCAAGTGTTCTGCACATAGTAAGTGCTCAGTAAATATGATTGAATGATTGAGTGATGTTGCAAGTACTGTACTAAGCACTAAGGTAGATAAGAGATAATCAGGTTGAACTTAGTCCCTGTCTACATGGAGCTCACAATCTTGTAAGAGGGTGGAGGATTCAATCCTACACTTTACAGATGGAGTAACTGAGGCATAGAGAAGTGAATTGACTTCCCCAAGGCCACCTGCCGGACAAGTGGCAGAGCCAGAGTTAGAACCCAGGTCCTCTGACTCCCAGGCCCAGTCTCTTTCCATTAGGCCATCCCCATACTCTCTGGACTTTGGTGACTTTGTGTTTTGGGGATGGGTGGTTGGGGCCTTCCTGCCAGTGGTGGGGAGATGGGGTGGGAGCAGAGTGCGGGGCTGAGACTCAATCTGGGAATGGGATGGAAGAGAGAAACAACATGGGCTAGTGGATAGAGCACAGACTTGAGAGTTTAAATTACCTGGATTCTAATCCTGGCTCTGCCACTTGTCTGCTGGGTGAACTTGGGCTAGTCACTTTACTTCTCTGTGCCTCAATTCTCTCATCTGTAAAATGGGGACTAAGACTCTGAGCCCTACGTGGGACAGGGATTGAGTCCAACCCTATTCGCTTGAATCCAACCGAGTACTTAGTATGGTTCTAGGCACCTAGAAAGAGTTTAACAAATATCACAATTATTGTTATTATTAATATTATCATTATTACCCTTATCATTATATCACCACCATTCCTGAGAGCTCACAGCACTTCCATCCACTTATACACTCACCTGGAAGGGTCTGGGGCAGTTGGCATCTTCACGGCCCACCTTTTTCTGCTCGCTGGTGCATCAAGAGGACTAGAGATTTTCTCCTGATCACACATAATCTCTCCCCAATTCTCTTCTTTCCCGGGGACCCAAGCCATAGAACACCCCAAGAGGTGATGTTGTTGCCAATGCAGGCTCCTGAATAATAATCCTTTCAGGCCATGGTGGAGGGAGGGGACCAGTGGTCTCCAGGAGCCAGCTGGTTCCTTTGTCGTCTCTGCATAGTTCTCCCACCTCCATTGCGATGGTTCTCTGAACGACCCAGTGGAAAGGCCTGGACAATCCCAAATGAGATATTGGCACAGTCATTCCTCTCTGTCTCTCCCCCCTTCAAACTTCCAAACTTCACTTCATTTTTCTACAAAAACTTTCGGTCCATGTTTCCCCAATCCGTGAAAACTTCCATTGGCTGCCCATCCACCGGCACAGCAAACAGATCGTTACTACTGGCTTTAATTCACTCAATCATCTCACTCCCTCCTCCCTTCCCCGCACTGATCTCCTACTACAGCCCAGTCTACACACTTCGCTCCTCTAATGCCACCCAACTCAGTGAACAACGATCTCGCATATCTTCTGTCCAACCTCTCGCCCATGTCCTGCTTCTTGTCTGGAACTCCTCTCTCCTCGGCTTCACACCCATATACACCAGACTACCACTCTCCCCACCCTCAAAGCATTATTGAGGTCATATAATAATAATAATAACAATAATAAGAATAAGAATAATAATAATGTTGGTATTTGTTAAGCGCTTACTATGTGCAAAGCACTGTTCTAAGCGCTGGGGTAGGTACAAGGTAATCAGGTTGTCCCACGAGGGGCTCACAGTCTTCATCCCCATTTTACAGATGAGGGAACTGAGGCCCAGAGAAGTGAAGTGACTTACCCAACGTCACACAGCTGGCAAGTGGCAGAGCCGGGATTTGAACCCACGACCTCTGACTCCAAAGCCCATGCTCTTTCCACTGAGCCAGGCTGCTTCCCCATATCTCTTCCAAAAGGCTTTCCCCAATTAAATCCTCTTGACTTCGACTCCCTCTCCCTTCTACTTCGTCTATGAACTTGAGTCATTGACTTTTGGGCATTTGCTATTCACCCACCTTCAACTTCACAACGCTTATGTACATAGCCATAAATTATATATTATCAACGATTTACTTATATTGATGTTCAAGCTCGTTCAAGCTGTCATCCTATCCCGTCTGGACTACTGCATCAGCCTACTCTCTGATCTCCCATCCTCGTGTCTCTCCCCACTTCAATCCATACTGTATGCTGCTGCCCGGATTTTCTTTTTCCAGAAACGCTCTGGGCATGTTACTCCCCTCCTCAAAAATCTCCGGTGGCTACCAATCAATCTGCGCATCAGGCAGAAACTCCTCACCCTGGGCTTCAAGTCTCTCCATCACCTCGCCTCCTCCTACCTCACCTCCCTTCTCTCCTTCTACAGCCCACCCCGCACCCTCCACTCCTCTGCCAGTAGTCTCCTCACCGTACCTCGTTCTCGTCTGTCCCACCGTCAACCCCCGGCCCACGTCATCCCCCGGGCCTGGATTGGCCTCCCTCTGCCAATCCGCCAAGCTAGCTCTCTTCCTCCCTTCAAGGCCCTACTGAGAGCTCACCTCCTCCAGGAGGCCTTCCCAGACTGAGCCACTTCCTTTCTCTCCCCCTCGTCCCCCTTTCCATCCCCCCATCTTACCTCTTTCCCTTCCCCACAGCACCTGTATATATGTATATATGTTTGTACATGTTTATTACTCTATTTACTTATCTTACTTGTACATATCTATTCTATTTATTTTATTTTGTTAGTATGTTTGGTTTTGTTCTCTGTCTCCCCCTTCTAGGCTGTGAGCCTACTGTTGGGTAGGGACCGTATCTATATATTGCCAACTTGTACTTTCCAAGCGCTTAGTACAGTGCTCTGCACACAGTAAGTGCTCAATAAATCCGATTGATCGATTGATTGATTGATGTCTATGTCTCCTGTATCTCTCCGCTCTAGTCCATACTTCACTCTGCAGCCTGCATCATTTTTCTACAAAAATGTTCAGTCCATGTTTCCTCATTCTTCAAGAAACTCCGATGGTTGCCCATCCACCTCCTCATCAGCAGAAACTCCTTACTATTAGCTTTAAAACTCTCAATCACTTTGTCTCCTCCTTCCTCACCTCACTACTCTCGTACTATAATGTCGCCCACACACTTCACTCCTTTAATGCCCAACTTCTCACTGTACCTCAAAATCATCCATCTCATCACCAACCTCTCATCCACATCCAGCCTCTGGCCTGGAATTCCCTCCCTCTTCATATCTGACACCTCTCTACCCACCTCTCCCCAGTTTCAAAGCCTTATTAAAGACACATCTCCTCCAAGTGGCCTTCCCTTACTAAGTCCTCCTTTCCTTTTCTTCCACTCCCTTCTGCGGCACCATGACTTGCTCCTTTTATTCAACCCTCCTCTGAGCCCCACGACACTTATGTACATATATGTAATTAATTTATTTACATAACTGTCTGTATGTCCCTCTAGACTGTAATCTCGTTGTGGCCAAGGAATGTGTCTGTTTATTGTCATAGTGTATTCTCCCAAGTGTTTCCCACAGTGTTCTGTACACAGTAAGTGCTCAATAAATATTCATTCATTCATTCATTCAATCGTATTTATTGAGGGCTTACTGTATGCAGAACACTGTACTAAGCGCTTGGGAAGTACAAATTGGCAACATATAGAGATGGTCCCTACCCAACAAAGGGCTCACAGTCTAGAAGCGGGGAGACAAACAAAAAACCCCAAAACAATCATACAAGATTCCTCCTCAGGCAACCTCTGGGATTTGTTTGACTCCGAGGCAGTGATAGTGAGTGAGTGAGTGAGTGAGTGAATGAGTGTGTGTGTGTGTGTGTGTGTGTGTGTGTGTGTGTGTGTGTGCGTGTGTGTGTGTGTGTTGAGGGCGAGTAGATCGGGGTGCAATCAGTCCTGAAATCTGATGGTGACCTCAAATTAACAGGATCTAGCTTGGATGTGGAGATTTTAACATTTAAAATGAGTAAGAGCAGGAAAAAAGGTACAAAACACTGACACCCTCTCCATGAAGGAAGCAGAAAAAGGAAATTATTAAACACGTACTGTGGGCAGTGCACTATGCTAAATGTTTCGTACATTCCAGTACAATAGAGTTGGTAGATAGGGTTCCTCCACGCAAGGATCTTTTAGCCTAGTGGGGTGAGTAACAACCAAGATAGTCCTAATCCTGGGAAATATTGTAGCAGTCTGAGGCACTAAATCCAAAAAATACGCCATAAACTTTGGCTAGTGATGATAAAAAGGAACTGGGGACTTGGTAGGGGGTGTGTGTGTGTGTGTGTGTGTGTGTGTGTGTGTGTGTGTGTGTGTGTGTGTGTGTGTGTGTGTGTGCTTCTTATAGAGCATGAACAGATTCCCAAGACAGAACACCTGCCTAAAAAATTAGGGTGGGAGGTAGGGAGGAGGTGATAGGAAGGAAAAAGTCAACTAATCATTGGTCTTTATTAAACACTTATTGCGTGCAGAACACCATATGGGGCACTTGGGAGAGGACAATATGATAATAATAATAATAATAATAATGGCATTTATAAAGCACTTACTTTGTGCAAAGCACTGCTCTAAGCGCTGGGGAGGTTACAAGGTGATCAGGTTGTCTCACAGGGGGCTCACAGTCTTAATCCCCATTTTACAGATGAGGTAACTGAGGCACAGAGAAGTTAAGTGGCTTGCCCAAAGTTACACAGCTGACAATTGGCAGAGTCGGGATTTGAACCCATGACCTCTGACTCCAAAGCCCGTGCTCTTTCCACTGAGCCACGCTGCTTCTCAGCAGCCAGGCTGCTTAACAGAGTTGGTAGACACATTCCTTGCCCACAGCGAGCTTATAGTCTAGAGGCTTTAGATGCAATTTTTACAAAGTGCAATATACACAATGCTTTGTTTAAATTCAACTTATATACGTTCCCCTCCTATTTAACCACTAGCTCATATACAACTCCCCTTCTTCATCTTCCTCCTATCCATACATCACTTCAGTGTCAGGGCAGGGATCAGTGTTAGGGATCATGTCAACTAATTGTATTTGAGTCTTCTAAGAGCTTAATTCAAGCAATTATATTTATTGAGAGCTTACTGTATGTAGAGCACTGTACTAAGCGACTGGGAAGTACAATTCAACAACAAATGGAGACAATCTCTGCCCACAACAGGCTCACAGTCTAGATGGGGGGAGACAGACTTCAAAACAAGTAAACAAGCATCAGTAGCACCACTATAAATAAAACGAATTATAGATATATACACATCATTAATAGAAATAAATAGAATTCTAATTGTGAATACGCACATATGTACAGAAGTACTGTAGGGTGGGGAGAGGGGTAGAGCAAAGGGGCGATGTGGAGGGGAAGGGGAGCAGAGGAAAAGGGGGGCTTAGGCTGGGAAGGTCTCCTGGAGGAGGTGAGCTTAATACTATACCTAGCACACTGTAGGTGCTCAGCATGGCTCAGTGGAAAGAGCCCGGGCTTGGGAGTCAGAGGTCATGGGTTCGAATCCCAGCTCCGTCACTTGTCACCTGTGTGACCTTGGGGTAGCCACTTAACTTCTCTGTGCCTCAGTTACCTCATCTGTAAAATGGGGATTAAGACTGTGAGCCCCACGTGGGACAACCTGATCACCTTGCATCCCCCCAGCGCTTAGAACAGTACTTTGCACATAGTAAGCACTTAACAAATATCATTATTATTATTATTATTATTATTATTATTGTTATCAGCAGCAAAAAGATTCATTCAATCGTATTTACTGAGCCCTTCCTGAGTGCATAACACTGTACTAAGCGCTTGGAAAGTACAGTTCGGGAACAGATAGAGACAATCCCTACCCAACAACATGTGCTGGGCCTCTTCCAGAATCCTTTGCTTCTGAATAGCTAGCTGACTTTCCTTTTGATGCTTTCCCCAGGGAAAGCCATTGTGCTACACCTTTTCTCCCATTTATTCCCTTTCTGGGGCTTTCCCAGGCACTTTCCAGGAACATCCTGCAAGGTTCAGGTCTCTTCCAAGTTCAGATCAACACCTTTACAGATCATTCAGGCCTAGATTCTCTGGACTCTGACCAAATTGGCACCTTCTCATCCTCTGACTATCCCCAAGCCTGAGCCACAAAACAACTGATGAGCTGCCTTCCTAGGACCTTTCTGGACCTTCCATTCAAATGGATCGTCAACACACGTGCTCAGAACACCTTAGTACCACCCCTCCTATCAATCATTTGTATTTATTGAGCGATTACTGTGCACACAGCATTGTACTAAGCGCTTGGGAGAGTATGACATAACAAAGTTGCCAGACACGTTCCCTGCAGGTGACAGAAATGCATCCCTTAGCTTTACCGAGTAAACTTATTCAGGCTCCAATCAGAACGGAATCACAAGTCTAAAGTGTCTGTTCATTGCTGTATTGTACTCTCCCAAGCACTTAGTACACCGTTCTGCACACAGTAAGCGCTCAATAAATATGATTTAACGAATGAATAAATGAAGATACAAGACCTGTTGTCAGTATCAAATGCCGAACAATAAGTAGAAGTTACAGAGAAAACTACTGGTTTCACTGCTTGAGAGGGACCTGCCATGCCTGCCTGCCTGCCATGGGGTTCAAATCTCGACTCCGCCAATTGCCAGCTGTGTGACTTCGGGCAAGTCACTTAACTTCTCTGTGCCTCAGTTCCCTCATCTGTAAAATGGGGATTAAGACTGTGAGCCCCACTTGGGACAATCTGACCACCTTGCATCCCCCCAGCGCTTAGAACAGTGCTTTACACATAGTAAGCGCTTAACAAATGCCATTATTATTGTTATTGTTATTATTATTATTATTATTATGCTGTCTGATCTGCAGTGTTCTTGGAAGAAGCATTTTTGATGTCCTCAGGGAAAGGTGGGAATGGAGGAGAGGGTAGAAAAAATGAGAAAAAAATTAAACATGGAGGAGGAAAGAGTTAAAAGAAATCCAACAAGAATGACCTCTTTCCTAGTTTCCAGAAAGCAATTCCTCAGTGAACAGAAGGAGTAGAATGCAGAGGTGAGTGAGCTGACCAAGGAATATCTGACCTCTTCCCTTGTCAGATCCTGGTTGGTGCTACTCTCTTACTTTCACCAGGCTTCCTGAATTGCAAGTTAAATTTGGCCAGAGAAAGGGTTAAGTTTAATTTATACTGATTTCTATTTAATATCATTCTCTCCCGTAGGAGCCAGCAGCTATGAGCTGATTGTACACTCTCATTATGCAGTCTGTATCGCTAATTGCCTGTGACAAAGGCATGTCATCTTCCAGGCCTTATCCCCGAGAGCCAATTAAAAACACATACTCCCTTCCTGTTTGCAGCACATTACAATGAAATTAAACTGAATTTCAAAATTGTTTTCTCTTAAAGACATCTCTTTACAATAATTAAAGCATGCTATTTCTTTTCAACTGAAATATTCATCAGGAGGGTTGACTGAGAATGTTTTTAAAGCTGACTGCCCCACATTTTGCATTGCTTGCTGCCATCATCAACTCAGTGAATTTTGCTGCTGGAAAAAATCACAGGGTTTTTAGTTCTTGTGTTTCTTAAATGAAGAAAAAGAGATATTTGCAGCTTGGTATCCCAAATTAAATATAAACGAAGCTGGTCACAGTAGGAAGAAAATTGGGAAGTCGGATACTAACCCCAGAGCAGGTATGATCCCATAACATGATTCAATAAACGAGAAATGGGAAATAGTTCAAGTGATGTGGTTTTTAATATACTGATTTTTTTTTTAAAAAATACGTGGCTTTGTAACCCCCAAATTAGCTAGCTTAAATGTAGTTGGATAAACGAAGGAGAAACATGTTCAACAAGTAGAATGTGCGTCAATACTCAAATTTCAACAGCATACCTCCAGTAACAGAGGCATTGGAAAATAAAATAATACGAAAACAACTTACAGCAAGTTCTCTATAATAAAATAACAAAGATGAGTGTCAACGTATTCTGAGAATCATTTTGAAATGAACTTAAATTACAATATGCGATCACATCAGATAGTATATTCCATTTTCAGAAGTTCAAAGTATATATATATATATATATATATATATATTCATATATATATATATATATACATATATATATATATGAGTATGCCTGTGTGATA
Source organism: Tachyglossus aculeatus (assembly GCF_015852505.1). Lineage (NCBI taxonomy): Eukaryota > Metazoa > Chordata > Mammalia > Monotremata > Tachyglossidae > Tachyglossus > Tachyglossus aculeatus. The sequence goes on from NW_024044847.1 coordinate 726,646, forward strand.
ATCCACATCTCAGCTTTCTCAAAACCCCTCCAGAACTTGGTCCACCCTCTCTCTGTCTTGCAGATAAGAAAATGCAGCTCAACCTGCAGGTGAAGAACAAGCACACTGATTGCTCTTCCCTCCCCTGAAACTCACAAAACTCTTGTTCTGTTGAGTGGAAGAACAGAGGTTAGAGGGTTGAAAGATGGGGAAGGATGGAATCTATGTGACTGCATGTAACTAATTGTGTGTGTGTATGTGTGTGTGTGAGAGAGAAAGAGAGAGAGAGAAAGAAGAAGACGATAATGAAGAGAGAAAACTTTTAAAAATATTAAATGCTTTGAGACAGTTTCAGATTTGGGGGTGCGAACCCTGAGGCTTCAGCAGCGTGAAGCTCAGTGGAAAGAACCCGGGTTTGGGAGTCAGAGTTTGAATCATGACTCCTGCAATTGTCAGCTGTGTGACTGTGGGCAAGTCACAACTTCTCTATGCCTCAGTTACCTCATTTGTAAAATGGGGATTAAGACTGTAAGCCCCCGTGGGACAACCTGGTCACCTTATATCCTCCCCAGCGTTTAGTACAGTGCTTTCCACATAGTAAGTGCTTAACAAACGCCGTCGTTATTATTATTCAGCAACAGGTCACAGCCCCGACAGACTAGCCACCAGTGGCAGACACTAAGAATGGTGGGCAGGATGATCACCCCACAAACACAAGGTTGTCTCCAGACTCCAGTTTGCAGAGAACAGCAGCAGACTTTGCTAGCAGCAAAAGGAGTGGAGAAAGAGGAATGCTTTTTCTTAGCTTACGCCTCATTTTTTCCCCTTCAACATTCTTCATATATATGACAGTTTCCCCTGTATTCACATGAATAGAAAGCTGTGTACCAACAGCCTAGTCAGAATGGAAACGACCTAGGCTAAAATGTGATTGACCAACTGACTCTAGACTGTAAGCTCTTTGGGGGCGGAAATGTGTCTATGAACTTTGTTGTATTGGACTTTCCCAAGTGTTTAGTTGAGTGGCTTGAACACAGGAAGTGTTCAATAAATGTCATTGGTCTATTTAGGAGGGTTTTGAAGATGGGGGAGAGTGTAAACTCATTGTGGGCAGGAAACATGTATGCCAAATCTGTTCTATTGTACTCTCCCAAGCAACCTGTCCAATGTTCTGCACACAATAAGTGCTCAGTAAATACGACTGATAGTTTAATTTTCACATGGTTTCAAGTCAATAGGGCAAAACCAATTCTCGGACCCTCAGCTTGCTGACTATGGACTTGTTGCAAAGGTGGCAACACCAAACCTCTTGTGTCTCCTCAAACCTAGGACACCTGCACTACGATGCAATCGTTTGACTATCTACCAAGCATGGTGACTCAACACGAACTCATTCGAAGATAGTCATACCAGCCTGTGAAGCACGTGTCACTAAATTGTCCTCAGTTTCTCTTCTCCCACTCCACCCTTCTCACCTTCACACTTGGATTTGCATCCTTTATTCACCCCACTTTCAGCCCCACAGCCGTTGTATGCAAATCTCGAAGCAGCATGGCTTAGTGGAAAGAGCACAGGCTTGGGAGTCAGACGTCATGGGTTCTAATCCCGGCTCCGCCACATTTCTGCTGTGTGACTTTGGGCAAGTCACTTAACCTCTCTGAGCCTCAGTTACCTCATCTGTAAAATGACCACCCAAGCACTCAATGTACTCCATACCCCAGAGGAAATAGAATTGACAGGGACAAATAGGACAAGTGTACACTGTGCAGAGGCTGGAGTTATAATCCATTCAGGCAAGGTGGTCCTTGATCCTGAAGTCTCAGAAACTGTGCCAGCCATCTTTCTCTTTGGAAGACTCCACGGACACCAGTGATTCTCGTGTGACTGATGCCAAGGGGCGGGAACCCAACATCCCCCGGGCAAGAAGTGTCCATGACCTCATGGAGAAGGAGGTTCTACCGACATTTTAGAGGCATTTCCCCACTATCATTCATTCTCCTCAGGCCGGCCTTCATTTCCTGGCTCCTCAGACTGTAGATGAGAGGGTTCAGGGTGGAAGGCACCATGATGTAGAACACGGACACCATCAGGCCCAGGGACGAAGGGGAGTCATTGAGGTGGGGAAGGGGGCTGTTGGCTATGAATAAAGTCACGACAGCAGTGAGGTGGAGAAGGCTTTAGCCCGGCCCTCAGTGGCTGACATCTTCAGCACGGCCCAGAAGATGCACACCTATGTGACAATGATGGCAAGGAAATAACCAAAGATGAGGCCGGCAGCGGAAGTTTTAGCCACAAATTCCTGAAGATTTCCATCAGGTCCCATAAGTCTGATGAGCTGGAGGATATCACAGAAAAACCGAGGGAGGACGTTAGATCACCAGATGGGGACGGAGAAGGTGGAGTCAGTGTATGTCATGGCGCTCAGTGTGCCAAAGAGCCACGAGGTGGCCACCATTTTTACACAGACCCCATTGTCCACGATAACCTCATAGTGCAAGGGGCAGCAGATGGCCACGAAATGGTCAAAGGACAATCGCTGTGAGCAGGGGTGTCTGTGCTCAGGAACACAGCATGAATGCAAACATTTGGAAAGCTCAGTTCAGAAACGAGATGGAGCTTCTGTCGGTCAGAGTTGAGGATGGATTTGGGGGTGGTGACATAGATGTAGCAGAGGTCGTGGGTGGACAGGTACCTGAAGAAGTACATGCAGGTGTGGAGGCTCCGGTCAAGAGTAGTGATGGTGATGATGAGGAGATTCCCCCTCAAGGCCTCCGGGTAGACCAGGATGAACAGAGTGGCATAGGCATTAGTACAGTGCTCTGCACACAGTAAGTGCTCAATAAATACAATTGAATAGGCCAGCTTCAGCTCCTAGACCTCCGTGAATCCCAGGAGGACAAATTCCGAAACCACCATGCTATTGGCCTTTTTAGGAGGAAGATGTTTTTCAGCCTGAGGAAACTAAAGGACAGTGGAGAATGAGAAGCATGGTGGAGAACAGGAAGATCAAGGGGAACCATTCTGGCTCCCATGTGCACTCACATAGTTTTGATCCTTCCTGCTTCTGTTGTGCTTAAGAATTCCTGACATTCCTTTACTGACCTCATCTTTGTGTGTCCACCAAGAAGCAGCATGGCATAATGGTTATATCACGAGTCTGAGTCAGAAGTAATCCCACTCTGCCACTTTGCTGTGTGGACTTGGGTGAGTCATTTAACTTCTGTATGCCTCACCTCTCTCATCTGTAAAATGGGGATTGAGACTGTGAGCCCCATGTGGAACAGGGACTTTGTCCAACCCAATTTTCTTATATCTACCCCAGCGTTTAGTGGCTGGCACTTAGTAAGTGTTTAACAAATACCACTAGACACTTTCTGGGTTGATTTTTAAGTTGTGGAGGAGGAATCACATGAGCAGGCTGGAGTTGCCTCTATAGTCTATTGAGGGCCTTCTTTAAATGTTATTTGTTAAGCACTTCCTATGTGCCAGCCATTATACTAAGTCTGGGGTAGATATAAACTAATTAGGTTGAACGTAGTCCAAGTCACACATGGGGCTCACAATCTTAATCCTCATTTTACAGATGAGGTAACTGAGACATAGAGGAGTGAAGTAATTTACCAAAATCACACAGCCGACAAGTGGCGGAGCTGGGAATAAAACCCATATCCTTCTGATTGCCAGATTCCTGCTCTCTCCACTAGGTCACCCTGATTCCTGACCAGATAGAAAAACTGGAAGCCACTGGACACAGAGAGGAATGCTCCCTATGGTCTCCACCTGCATCAGTTTGTATCCCTTCCACTACTTACTGGATACAAACTCACCGAACTTTGGTCATTCCAGGAAGAGGAAGGAGTGGGAATCCTGCTAGGAGACAGACAACCCAGGTACCCTACTTTTTTGTAAATATGTTTAAAACTGTCCCACCTCTAAGAGTATAAACTCCTTGCGAGCAGGAAATGTGCCTTATGACTCTTTTGTTCTTTCATAAACGCATTGTACAGCACCTAGTAAGCAATATATAAATTGCAATTATTATTACTGCTTCTACTACTACTACCTCTGTTACATCAGCCACTCTATTATTACTACATCTACTAATACTGCTACCTTTACTATACCTACCATTAGTATAATTCCTATTACATTTATTAATGCTACTACCTCCACTAAATCTACTATTAATCATTACTATTACCTCTATTAATGCTACTGCTTTACTACATTTATTATTATTAATATCATTATTATTTACAGCAATAATAATAGTATTGATAATAGTGTTTGTCAAACACTGTTCTAAATTATGAGGCTATTGCTCATCATTTCCTTAAATTCCTTATATTCCTTAAATGACCAGTTAATTGGTTTGGATACACTCCCTGACCCAGATGGGACTCACACTCTAAGTAGAAGGGAGAACGGATCTTGAATCCCCATTTTCCAGTTGAGGAAACTGAAACATAGACAGGTGTCTTGCCCAAGATCACACGGCAGAACTGGGATTCAAACCCAGAATCTCTGAATATGTATTGTATTCTCCCAAGTAGATTCGAGCTAATCATGTTGGCCACAGTCCATGTCCCACGTGGACACAATATCTTCTTCCTCGTTTTACTGATGAGAGAACTGAGGCACAGAGAAGTGAAGTGACTTGCCCAAGGTCACACCACAGACTAGTGGCAGAGCCAGGATTAGAATGCATCTACCAAGCAGCCGGTGCCCGCAGGAGCAGGAGGTGGAGGAGGAGGAGGAGCAGCAGGAGGGGACGGAGCCCAGCCCGGCCACGGCAAGAGGCCCATGACCCGGGACGAGGACGAAGAAGAGGTGGAGGAGGAGGAGGAGGAGGAGGAGGCATCTGCAGAAGGAGCCGGGGCCGGGATGCAGACTGTGACCCCGCTGTTGGGTGGGGACCGTCTCTAGATGTTGTCAACTTGTACTTCCCCAGCGCTTAGTACAGTGCTCTGCACACAGTAAGCGCTCAATAAATACGATTGAATGAATGAATGAAAATGTTGTATGTACTTTCCCAAGTACTTTGTACAGTGCTCGGCAAATGGTAAGCACTCAATCAGTATGACATTGATTTGTGGACGATCACCAAATATATTTCCAGGGGGACCCCTGACCTATGTTTCAGAATCACTGCATTCTCCTCCGGAGCACATAAGAGCCTCCAGTGACATATCAATCAATAAATCAATTAAAACAATTGATTAAATCAATTAATCAATTTATCAATGGATTATTGTTTTTTATAGAGTGTTGAATGAGTGTGGAGTATGGCATTAAGTGCTTCGGACATCAATCAATCAATCAATCAATTGATTGACAATGAGCTTACAGTCTAGAAGAATTAGACAGTCAAAGGTATTCATGGAGTGCTTACTGTGTGTAGAGCACTGTACTAAGCACAGGGGGAAGACAGTACAGCAAGATTTGGTGGACAAATTCCCTGCCCACAATGAGCTTCCAGTCTAATGTCTATTCTGACCAGTAGGAAGCCAGGCTGTACAATAAGAAACTACAATAATGACCATCCTCTGGGACAGAAAGCTAGTTGGAAAGATTATGGATGTAACTATAATCAATCAATGATACTTATTGAGTGCTTGCTGTATGCACACTGTTGTAGTGAGTACTAACTCTAATCCCCACCTCTAAACTGCAAGCTCCTTATTGACCTACTCCATCGTATTATACTCTCCCAAGTGCTTAGTACACAGCTCTGCACACAGGAAGTCCTCAATAAATACCATTGATTGACTGAATAATTTCTCTAAACTGTAAGCTCGTTGTGGACAGGGATCATAAAAATGATAATAATGTTGATATTTCTTAAGCGCTTACTATGTGCTAAGCACTGTTCTAAGCGCTGGGGTAGATACAAAGTAATCAGGTTTTCCCACATGGGGCACACTGTCTTCATACCCATTTTACAGATGAGATAATTGAGGTACAGAGAAGTTAAGTGACTTGCCCAAGGTCACACAGCTGACAAGTGGTGGAGCTAGGATTAGAACCCACAACCTCTGATTCCCAAGCCTGATTCCTCTAACCCACACTGTGGATCATGTCTGCTACTTCTATTATATTGTACACTCTCAAGCACTTTGTACAGAGCTCTACAAACAGGACATACTCGATAAATGTCATCGATGATTGATTGGTGTTAGAGCGCTTAGTATAGTGCTAAGCACTTAGTACAGTGCTCTGCACGCAGTAAGCGCTCAATAAATATGATTGAATGAGTGAATGGCTCTAGAGGGCAACCATAATCTGTCACCACTATAGAAGACAGAATACTGGACTGGAGGAAGTATCAGCCTAACTCACGTGGCCATTTCTAATAGTCCGTGGCTTTTTGGAATCTCCTCAGGAATTACAATCATGCAACCAGGGGAAAAAAAGCCTAACGTGGTGGTATTTGTTAAGCACATACTTTGTGCCAAGCACTGTACTAAACACTAGGGTAGATGTTGATTGGACATAGTCCCTGGTCCAAATGTTCAGAGAAATCAATATTTTCGGTATAGACAGTGGGGAGGATTTTGGTGATTATCATATAGGTTAGGCACACAAAGGTGCCCAGGACTGTGATAAGTGCCGGGGAGAGGTAAGATGATAAGGGAAATAGTATGGCCTAGTGGATAGAGCATGGGCCAAGGAGTCAGAAGTATCTGCGTTCTAATCCTAGTTCTTCCACTTCATTCATTCATTCAATCGTATTTATTGAGCACCTACTGTGTGCAGAGCACTGCACTAAGCGTTTGGGAAGTACAAGCTGGCAACATATAGAGACGGTCCCTACCCAACAGCTGGCTCACAGTCTAGAAGGGGGAGAAAGACAATAAAACAAAACATATTAACAAAATAAAATAGAATAAATATGTATAAGTAAAATAAATAGAGTAATAAATATGTACAAACATATATACATATATACAGGTGCTGTGAGGAGGGGAAGGAGGTAAGGCGGGGGGGATCGGGAGGGGGAGGAGGGGGAGAGGAAGGAAGGGGCTCAGTCTGGGAAGGCCTTCTGGAGGAGGTGAGCTCTCAGTAGGGCTTTGAAGCGAGGAAGAGAGCTAGCTTGGCAGATGCGCGGAAGGAGGGCATTCCAGGCCAGGGACTGCTATGTGACTGCTGTGTGACGTTGGGCAAGTCATTTCACCTCTCTGTGCCTCAGTTCCTTCATCTGTAAAATGAAGATTAGGACTGTGAGCCCCATGTGGGACAGGGACTGTGTCCAACCCAATTACACTGAATCTACCCCAGTTACATTTTAACTACCCCACTGCTTAGTACAGTGCCAGACAATATTACAATTGACCAATATTACAATTATTATTATATCAGACACCATTCCTCTTGTTCTTGGGGCACCCAGTCTAAGAGGTAGGGCAAGTAGGTGTCATTCCCATTTTACAAATCAAGAAATAGAGGGGCTGAGTGGATGTGACTTGCTCAAGGTCACCCAGTCTGTCAGTGGCAAAACTGTGATTAGATTAATTGGGTCTCATACCCATATCTGTGGCCTCAGTCTAACCTGCTGGGAAATCCAGATTCCATCTCTCTCTTTCCTGAAGTCCTGTTCTCCCTCTGCCAAGAGGACAGGGAGCAATGAAGAGTTCTGCGGGGATTGAGGAGAGGAAGGAAGGGAGTGATCGGAGTGACCAAATTGGAGGTACTTGAGTCACCTATCTCACTGCTGTTACGTAAATGCTGGGATTTTCTGGACCCACTCTGAATAGGTCACTTATCAGAAGGACAAACTCTAAGTCTCTGCATGGGCAAGGGCCTAATGGTACATGGGGGAAACCTTGGAATTTGTCCTCCAGAAGCCTTCAGGGACAAGGGTGCTGAAATCCCCTGAAGTCAGCCCAGAATTCATCTCTATAAAGACCCAGGGGACATTGCAGTGGAAACACAGTCACCAGGGAAGAGAGGAGGTGATGTCAGCCCTCAAAATCTCCCAGCCCAAACTCCCAAACTGAGGGGCTCTGGGGTGACGGGAGTGAGAGGAGTGAGGGGGAGGGAATGAAGAAGCTGTGGCAGTTTCTGACTTGAAGGCAAATAATATCAATCTATCAATCAGTCGAATTTCTTGAGTGTCTACTTGGAAGCGGTATGCTCAATGAATAATATTTGTTAAGTGCTTATTATGTGCCAAGCATTGTACTAAGTGCTTGGGTCCCACATGAGACTCACACTCTAAATAAGAGGGAGAACAGGCACTCAGCACCAGACAGTTGAGGGCCTCTTATTCCATCTACCTTGCCCCCACTTCATCTTTCCCAACTCTTCTCTAATTAAAATCACATCTCTTCCAAGAGGCCTCCACCAATTATGCCCTCTTCTCCACTACTCCCTTTCCATTTTGTGTTGCCTATGCACTTAGAACTATCTCCTTTAAGCCCTTGATATTCCCCCATCCTCAGCCCCACAGCAGTTATGTACATATCTGTAATCCATTTATATTAATGTCTGTCTCCCCCTCTAGAATGTGAGTTGTGGGCAGGGAATGTATCTACTAACTCTGTTCTACTCTCCCAAGTATTTCCTGCAGTGTTATCCACATAGAAAGCACTCAATAAATAAAATTGATCAGTTGGTTCTCTCTCTACCTTTAGAGACTTTTATACCTCCGCTAAATAATCTTTTCCTGGTGAGGATTATTTAGGAGTGATTCTTTGCCTGAATTGCTCTTCCCTTTCTTTTGTGTGGAACTAGTTTTGGGTTTTCTTTTTTTTAAATATAATTTGGTAAACATTTTCTATGTGCCCGGCAGTGAACTCAGCTTTGGGGTAAATACAAGCTAATCAGATTGAACACAGTCCCTGTCCTGCATGGGGTAGTTTTTGCATTGACAACATTTATTGTTATTATTAGTAGTATTATACTAATAATAACACTACTACTACTAATAATGGCATTTGTTAAGTGCTTATTATGTACTAAGTTCGGGGATGGATACAAGTAAATCGGGTTGGACAGAGACCCTGTCCCACATGGGGCTCCCAGTCTTAATCCCCACTTTACAGATGAGGTAACAGAGGCACAGAGAAATGAAGTGACTTGCCCAGGGTCACATAGCAGACATGTGGCAGAGCTGGTATTAGAACCCATGTCATTGTGACTCTCAGGCACATGCTGTACCTACTAGTCCTCATGGCTTCTCTATTTGCCACTTCTGAGAATATTATTAGTAGTAGTGGTAGTATTAATAGGCTCTCCTTGGGCAGGGAATGTGTTATATAGAGCATAAGCCTGAGAATCAGGAGGACCTGCGTTCTAATCCCTGCTCTGCCATTTGTCTGCTGTGTGACCTTGGGCAAGTCCCTTCACTTCTCTGTGCCTCATTGACTTCAAACGGAGATTAAGATTGTGAGCCGCATGAGGGATTGGGACAGAACAATGTTTGACACATAGTAAGTGCCTAACAAGTACCGTTATTATTAGTAGTAGTAGAAGTAGTAGCAGTAGTAGCACTCAGTGAATATACTCAAATGAATGAATGAATACTGGTGAAGTAAAAGGTAGGAGAGATCATATTACTTCAGCCTCTTGCAAGCCTCAAATGAAATGAAGCTAAATCCCAAAGTGTCCAGCAAAGGTAAGCAGGTGAGACAGGAGGCTGAAAACATATCAGCCAATCTTCTTCGTCTTCAAATGCTGTCGAATTATATCCGATCCAGAGCAACTCCATGGACACATCCTCTCCAGAACATCCCAACTTCTATCATAAAGTCGTTCTGGCATGTGTATACATATTCTTGGTAAAGAAATAGAAGAGGTTTTTCATTGACTTCTTCTGCACCATAAAAAAAAAACACCATAAAAAAAAACTTGAGTCTCGCTGTTGTCTTTCATCAACATTTTGATCACTCGATCATTCACCTTTGACTATTTCCCAGGGCTCTACTGCCCAGCACAGGTGAATTGACTTTGTTAACTCTTCATCTTAGATGTTTTCATTATGGGAACCGTACATGGAATAGCTGTAAGCTTCACCAGCATACACAGGTTCTCCTGCCACAATTCATAGGAGAGATCAGTCAATCGGTCAATCATATTTATTGAGCACTTACTGTGTGCAAAGCACTGTACTAAGCACTCGGGAGAGTGTAATATAATATAATTGGTAGGCACATTCCCTGCCCACAATGAGCTTACAGTCTGAAGAGAAGCACAGACATCAATAGAATTGAATAATCTAATAATAATAATGCATAATTATTATTGTTATTATATATCAATTGATGGCATTTATTGAGTGTTTTCCGTGTGCAAAGCACTGTACTAAGTGATTGGGAGAGCACAACACAACAATTAATAGACACATTCCCTGCCTTCAATGAGCTTACAGTCTAAAGAGTATCATGACCTAGTATCACATTGAGCAGGTCCCAACATGGAGGCCCCCAGGGGGTCTGGACCTCTTTTCTACAGGACTTCAGGGTCCCCAGGAGCAGTGTGGCTTAGAGGAAAGATCACGGGATTCAGAGCCAGAGATCATGGGTTCTAATCCCTGCTCTAACCACTTGTCAGCTGTGTGACTTTGGGCAAGTCACTTATCTTCTCTATGCTTCAGTTGCATCATCTGTAAAATGGGGATTAAGACTGTGAACCCCACTTGGGACAGCCTGATAAACGTGTATCTCCCCCAGCGCTTAGAACTGTGTTTGGCACAAAGTAAGCACTTAATAAATACCTTTATTATCATTATTATTATTGTTATTAAGGATTGGATGGACTTCCAGGAAATGCCACTCCAAGGCAGAACTCCCAGGAGATGCCCTCCGGGAATCCTCCAAGGAGCATCTGGTGTTTTGTCAGAGGAGATGCCAGAGTCGACAGGAAAGTATTTCAGCCTTATTACAGGAAGAGAGAGGGAGCAGGAAATTATACATCTACACTGGAGCATCTCAGTAGAGCCACAAACAGCTGGAAGACTAATGGAAATGTGAATATTTGGGACCAGCAGGGATTGACACCCTCAATCAATCAATCAGTGGTATTTATTGAGCACGAACTTGCACTGAACTAAGCGCTTGGGGTGTGGTACAATGCAACAGAGTGAGTAGACACGTTCCCTGTCCACAGTGATTTTACGGTCTGAGGGGTTATAGATTATTATTATTATAATTATAGATTATAAAGGATTATACAGTCTTAAACCTTCATCTCAAAGCATCCCCTGTGAGTTTAAAGGGGAGCACTTAGTATAGTGGTCTGCAGATAGTAAGAATTCAATAAGTGACATAGATTGACTGATTCAACTCTCCTAAGTGCTTAGTACAGTGTTCCTACACACGGTAAGTGCTCAATGAATATATTGATTTAGTGTACAGAAAGTTACAGATAGATATCTTGTCAGTAACTGCTCTCTTCTCTCACTCTCTCCTCTCTTTTCTTCTTGTTTTCCCCTTTATCCTATTGCCCTCTATCTCTCCTGCTCCTGCTCTTTCCCCCTCTTTTCCTCTTGCTTCTTCCTCTCTTCCTCTTTCTCTCCCTCTCCTTGCCTTGTCTTGCTCACATTCTTCCTCTTTCCTTTCTCTATTTCTCCATCTGACTGTCTTTGCCTTTGTAGCTGACCATCTATGAACTCGGTACCTCTACCCCCAAGGGCTTATTTATTATTAATTGAGTGCAGAATTTCTTATTATTATAATTTATTATTTATTGAGTGCACATAGTAAGCACTCGATAAATATGGTTTTTGGATTGATTGCTTCCTGGTGGTTCTTTCTCTAACTCTGTTTCTCTGACCCCTTCTCTGCCACATTTCCTTGCCTTTCTTGGTTCCTGTGTATTTCCAAATGCCTATTTCTCCATCTCGCACTGTTTCTGTCTCTGACCTTTCTCTTTCTGTCTTCCTCAAAGTTTGTTGTACTCTCCCAGGTGCTTGCAACAGTGTTCCATAAGTGGAGATGGTGCTTACTATGTATCAAGTACAGTACTAAGAATTGGGGTATATACAAGATAATCGGGTTTGACACAGACCCTCTCCCACATAGGGATCACAGTCTAAATCCTCATTTTACAGATGTTGAAACTGAGACACAGAGAAGTGAAGTGACTTGTCCAAGATCTTGCAGCAGACAAGCAGAGCCAGAATTAGAACCCGGGTCTTCTAACTTCTAGGCCGATACTTTATCCATTGGACCATGCTGCTATATTCTCACTCAATACAGTAGCCTTTGTCCTATTTGCTCGTTTCATAACTATGGGTCAAATCCCCCAAACTCCGCATTGTACTGTTTAGGAATATCAATATGATGGGACAAAATACTTGCCTGGAATGGCAGGAATGCAGAATAACAGTAATGAACAAATAAGAAATATTTCAGAAGAGTTAGAGTGAGACAAAAAATGATATCGATTCTTGTCAGAGAAAGAAAAGGCAATGTATAATGCAAATCTATTAGCTTTTTAAAAATGGTATTTGATAAGAAGAGGCATACATTAAGTTATGTCTCAAGCACCGTTCTAAGCACTGGGGTAGATACAAGATACTCAGGTCCCACATGGGGCTCACAGTCTCAGTAGAAGGGAGAACAAGTATTACATTTTGTATTTGAGGAAACCGAGGCACAGACATGTTATGTGCCTTGCCTAAGTCACACAGCAGGCAAGTGGTGGAGCTGGGATGAGAATTCAGGTCCTCTGGCTCCCAGTCCCATAGGAGCTTATAGTCTAGAGGGGGACCAAGACATTAATATAAATAATTTATAATGCATAATTTATAGATATATACATAGGTGATGTGGAGCTGAGGGTGGGGAGGATATCAGATGTCCAAAGATCACAGATCTACTCGCATAGATGACACAGAAGGGAGTGGGAACTGGGGAAAAGAGGGCTTAATCGGTGAAGGACTCCTATAGGACATGTGACCTTAATAAGACTTTGAGGGTGGGCAGAGTGATGGTCTGGCATACGTGGAGGGGGAAGGAGTTCCAGACCAGAGGGAGGAGGGGTGCCTGGTTTGACAACATAGGATGAGCATCAGGGATCAAGGAGGGGACCTTATGCTCACTTGAAGACCAATAAAATCATCCTCTGACTATGTTTGCTTCGGATGTTTCACAATCTTTCTTGGTAACCTCAGGAAGACTATAGACCAAATGGCTAACCTCACCACGCTGACAGGATTCATCCTCACAGGGTCCTAGGAGGTCTGGGAGCTGTACCTGGCCCACACCACACTGTTCCTCCTGATCTACCTGGCGGCCCTGATGGGGAATCTCCTCATCGTCACCATCACTGCCTTTGACCAGCACCTCCACACCCCCATGTACTTCTTCCTCAGGAACCTATCCTTCATCGACCTCTGCCTCATCTCTATCACCATCCCCAAGTCCATCACAACCTCCCTGACTGACCAACGCTCAGTCTATTATTGTGGCTGTGTGACACAAGTCCTGTGCGTAATTTTTTCCATAGGTTCAGAAATGTGTGTCCTCATGGCGATGTCGTATGACAGCTACGCTGCCAACTGCCTTCTAGAGTGAGCCTGTCTTCTTGTAGACTGGAAGCCCGTTGTTGGGTAGAAACGGTCTCTATATGTCGCCGACTTGTACTTCCCATGCGCTTAGTACAGTACTCTACACACAGTAAGCACTTAATAAATACGATTGAATGAATCTTCCGCCCCTCGCACTATGACATCATTATGAACAGATGGGCCTGTGGGGAGATGGCGGCCGCCTCCTGCCTCAGCTGGGGCCTGTTTGGGTGATTAAATCCACCAGGACGTTCCTGTTAAAATTCTGCGTGTTCAACACGGTCCAGCAGTTCTTCTGTGAAGATTTCTTGCTGAAGATTTCTTGCTCCAAAGCACACCTTGTCATCAATGTCGGCGTGGCCTTTAGTACTGTCTTTGGTTCACTCTCCATTTTCACTATTGTCACCCCTAACTTCCGCATATTCTCCATCCTGCTGATGCTCCCGTTCACTGAGGGCTGGGCCAAAGCCCTCTCCATCTGCCTGCCTCACCTCTCCATAACTAATGTATTCATCTTCACTGTCGGTTTTGTATATTAAAAGCCTCCCTCTGACTCCCCCTCAGCGCTGGATCTGCTGGTGTCCGTGTTCTACACGGTGGTGCCCCCCACCCTGAGCCCCATCATCGACTGCCTGAGAAACCGGGAAATGAAGGCTGCCCTGAGGAAGATTTTCTCTGGCAACTTCATTTCTGGGAACTGATCCCCTCTCTCAGTTTCCTCATTTGTAATTTATTTATATTAATGTCTTTCTCCCCCTCTAGAATGTAAGATCGTGGTGGGCAGGGAATGTGTTGGGCAGGGTATGTGCCTTTTCTACTGCACTCTCCCAACTGCTTAGTACATCAAACACTAAACAAATACAATTAAATGAATTAAGGAATGAAGGAATGTATCTGTAAAATGGGGATTAAATCCTACCCACTCCCAACTAGACTGTAAATCCCATGCGGACAGCGTTTGTGTCCAACTAGATAACCTCGTATCTATCCCAGTGATTAAAGCAGTGCTCGGCACATAGTAACTGCATAACAAATATAATAATAGTAATAATAATAATGATATTACTACTTTCCCTAGGACTTAGTACAGTGAATGGTACCCAACTGGTGCTAAATAAATACTGCTACTCTATTTTTACCATTCCTCCTCCAATTGCAACAATTTGAGGCAGTATAAAGAATGGAATACAACTTCATTGTATTGTACACTCCCAAAAGCTTAGTGCAGTGCTTTCTACACAGTAAGTGCTCAATAAGTACCATTGAATGACTGATTAATGTCTGTCTACCCCTCTAGATTGTAAGCTTCTTGTGGGCAGGGAACACATCTACCAACTCTGTTATATTGTACTCTCCCAAGTGCTTAGTTCAGTACTCTGCATTAAGTAAGCACTCAATGAACACCACTGATTGATTCATAAATGTCTATCGCCCATTGTGTAATGTAAGGTCCTTGTGGTCAGGGAACATGTCTATCCACTCTGCTGTAGAGAATCAGCATGGTCTAGTGGATAGAGTATGGACCTGGGAGTCAGAAGGACCTGGGTTATAATCCTGGCTCTGGCACCTGCCTGCTTTGCAACCCTAAGTCACTTAAGTTCTCTGTGGCTCAGTTACCTCATCTGTAAAATGGGGATTAAGACTGTGAGCCCCATGTGGGACAAACTGTTTACCTTGAATCCTGAATCTACCCCAGTGCTTATAACAGTACATAGCACATAGTAAGCGCCCAACAAATACCATCATAATTATTTACTGTTACTGAGCACAAAGCACTATATTGAGCACTTGGAAGAGAAAAATACAATGGAGTTGTTAGACACATTCCCTGTCCACTGGGAGCTTATAGTTAACAGGGGGAGGCAGACATTGAAATAAATTCCAGATGGGACAAATGGCAGGTGATAAAGATAGAGACATAAGCGTTGTGGGTCTGAGGGTGGGATGAATTCCTGTCTCTATCTTTGTATATATCTGTAATTTATTTATATATTTATTAAATATATTTATTTATATATCAGGGTTTCCCCCTCTAGACTATAGAGGGCAGTGAATGTGTCTGTTCATTGTTGTATTTTATTATCCTAATCAGTTTGTACAGTGCTCTGCACACAGTAAGTATTCAATAAACACGATTGAATGAATGAATGATAATGCCAAGGATATAGGCTTGTGAGACAGAAAGGATGGGAATTTCAAGGGGAGGACAGAGTTTGGGAGGGAAGGTGAGAAGTTCTGTTTTGGACATGTTAAACTTGAGGTGATGGGAAATCATCCAGGTAGGGCTCTCTTGAAGGAAGGAGAAAATGCAAAAATGCAGAGAGGGAGGGAGATCAGGGCTGGAAATGTAGATTTGGACATCATCTGCATAAAGGTGGTATTTGAAGCCATGGGAGCGATTGAGTTCTCCAAGAGAGTTGGTGTAGATGAAGGATAGAAGGGGACCCAGAACTCTAGGTTTAGAGGGACCCCCATAGTTAGGAGGTGGGAGGCAGAGGAGGAGCCCATGAAGGAGACTGAGAATCAGCGGCCAGTGAGATAAGTGGAGAACCAGGAGGGGACATTGTCAGTGAAGGTGAGGTTGGATAATGTTTCCAGAAGAGAGGAGTGGTTGACAGTGCTAAAAGCAATGGAGTGGTTGAGGAGGATTAGCATGGAGTAGAGGCCATTGGATTTGGCAAGTAGGAGATCATTGGTGACATTTAAGAAGGTGGTTTCTGTGGAGTGAAGGGAATGGAAAGCAGGTTGGAGGGGGTTAAGGTGAGACTTGGAGGAGAGGAATTTGAGATGAGGGTGTTGACAACTCTCTCAAGGAGTTCGGAAAGGAATGGTAGGAGGGAGTGCTTAAAGGGAACAGAAGAAAGAAGCAGCATAACCTAGTGGGTAGAGCACGGTCCTGGGATTCAGAAGGACCTGGGTTCTAATTACAGCTCCATCATTTGTCTGCTTTATGACCTTAGGCAAATCACATCTCTTCTATGGGCCTCAATTTCCGCATCTGTTTTGTTTTGTTATCTGTCTCCCCCTTCTAAACTGTGAGCCCGTTGTTCAGTAGGTACCATCTCTATCTGTTGCCGACTTGTATTCCTCAAGCGCTTAGTATAGTGTTCTGCACACAGTAAGCGCTCAATAAATACGATTGACTGAATGAATGAATGAAAATGAGGAATAGGTCTGTGAGGCACATGTAGGACATGGACTTTGTATCTACCCCATTGCTTAGAACTGTGTCTGGAACACAACAAGTGCCTACCAAATACCACTAAAGAAAAAAATTAGGGCTTAGTCTGTGAAGGACGTTTGGAGGAGATGGGTGTTTTAAAATGTCTTTAAAGCTGGGGAGAGTGGTAATATGTTGGATGTAAATGGAGAGGGTGTTCCAGACCAGAAAGAGTACATGGGCAAGAAGGAATGAACTACAGTGAGTGTTTGGGTTTTTTGTTTTGTTTTGTTTTGTTTTTGTTTTTGTTTTTATGGTATTTGTTAAGCCCTTACTATGGGTCAGGCATTCTTCTAAGTGCTGGAATAGATACTAGGTAATGAGGTTGGACACAGTCCATGTCCCACCTGGTGCTCAAGGTCTTAATCCGGATTTTACAGATGAGGTAATTGACACACATATAAGTTAAGTGATTTGCCCCAGATCACACAGCAAACAAGTCGCAGACTCAGGACTAGTACACAGGTCCTTCTGACTCCCAGACCCGCATTCTAAAATTACTTTCATTAGAGAAACAAAACGTGCATGTTGGGTTGTAATAAATCAGCAAGGAAAGGTAGGAGGGGTAGAGCTGTTGGAGTGCCTTAAAGTCAATGACAAATATATTTTAATAATCATAATAATCATGATGGTATTTCTTAATCGCTTACTATGTACCAAGCACTGTTCTAAGTGCTGGGAATGATACAAGGTTATCAGGTTGTCCCACATCCCACGTGAGGCTCACAGTCTTAATCCCCATTTTACAGATGAGGTAACTGAGGCAAAGAGAAGTGAAGTAACTTGCCAAAAGTCACACAACTGACAAGCAGTGGAGTCGGAATTAATAATAATAATAATAATAATAATAATAATGGTATTTGTTAAGCACTTACTATGTGCAAAGCACTGTTCTAAGCACTGGGAAGTTTACATTGTGATCAGGTTGTCCCACGGGGGCTTACAGTTTTAATCCCCATTTAACAGATGGGGTAACTGAGGCACAAGGAAGTTAAGTGACTTGCCCAAAGTCACACAGCTGACAGTTGGTGGAGCTGGGATTTGAACCCATGCCCAAGTCCGTGCTCTTTCCACTGAGCCTCGCCGCTATGGATGGCCAACCACTTCAGGAGTGGGGAGATGTGGACTCTTCTATTTTGTAGAAAAACAAGGCAGGAAGTGAAGTGAAGTATGAACTTGAAGAAGAAACCAGAGGCAGGGAGGTCAGCAAGGAGGCTGATGCAGTAGTCGAAGTGGGATAGGAAAAGTGCTTGCATCAGTGTGGTAGCAGTTTATTCAGAGAGTAAAGGGCAAATTCTACAGACGTTGTGAAGGTTGAGCTGACAGAATTTGATGACAAACTGAATATGTTGTTAGAATGAAGGAGATGAGTCGAGAATAAACCCAAGGTTGTGGTTATATGAGACAGGGACGATGGTGATCTTGCCTACAGTGATGAGAAAGTTTGGGATAGAGTTTTGTGGGGAAGATGATGTACACTGTTTGGGACAAGATAAGAAGCAGCGTGGCCTAATGGAAAGAGCATGATACTGGGAGTTAGAGGACCTGGGTTCTAACCCTGGTTCTGCCACTGGTCTCCTGTGCTGATTCTTGGCCAATTCATTTCAGCGTGGCTCAGTGGAACGAACATGGGCTTCTAGACTGTGAGCCCGTTGTTGGGTAGGGACCATCTCTATATGTTGCCAACTTGTACTTCCCAAGCGCTGAGTACAGTGCTCTGCTCAATAAATACCATTGAGTGAATGAATGAATGAATGAGTCAAAGTCATGGGTTCTAATCCCGGCTCTGCCACTTGTTAACTGTGATTTTGGGCAAGTTACTTAATTGTTTTGTGCCTCAGTTACCTCATCTGTGAAATGGGGATTAAGACTGAACCTCATGTGGAACAATCTGATTACCTTGTATCCCCCTAGTGCTTAGAACAGTGCTTGGCACATAGTAAGCGCTTAACAAATGCCATTATTTTTATTATTATTTTTATGTCACTACACTGTGCCTCTCTTTCCTCACCGGCAAAATGGAAATTAGATCCTACTTCCTAGACTGTGATACCAATATGGAACAAGGACTGTGTCCAACTTCATTATGTTGTATCTATTTCAGCACTTAGAACAGTGCTTGACATGTAGTAAGTGCTTAACAAATGGCCTTATTATTATCATTATTATTTGTACAAGGATGAAGTTGGATGCCTACAGTTTGTAGACTGTAAGGTCGTTGTGGGTAGGGGCCATGTCTATTAACTCTGCATGGCTTAGTGAAAAGAGCACGGTCTTGGGAATCAGAGGTTGTGAGTTCTAATCCAGGCTCTTGCACTTGTCTGCTGTGTGACCTTGGGCTAACCACTTAACTTCTCTATGCCTCAGTTATCTCATCTGTAAAATGGGGATTAGGACTGTGAGCCCCATGTGGGACAACCTGATTAGCTTGTATCTACCCCAGTACTTAGTACAGTGCTTAGCACATACTAAGTGCTTAACAGATACAATTATTTTTATTATTATTATTAGCCTTCCAAATGCTTAGTACAGTTCTCTGCACACAGAAAGCACTCAGTAAATATCGATCGATTGAGGAATAGTTGGAATTGTTTTGTCTCTATGTCCTGAGTTCTGTTGGGTTCTGAATTCTGTCAGATTTTTCCTAGAGACCATTGCACAGTATCTCTTACTTTCCTTTACATATTCTGTTCCTCTTTAGATTCTACCTAACAACTCTGAGAAGTGAGAATGCTGACTTTCTCCAATGATGTGGTCCAAGGAAGCTGCTTTCTCTTCCAAACAGGAGTGAGTCATGGAAAACGTACTCCTCATCACTCTTCTCGTTTCTACGATCCTCCTGGAACCCCATGGACCTGGTCATTGTCCACCTGGTACTGGTCCACACCGTAATGCTCCTTACCAGAGTGGTCACTGTGTCAGCATCAACTCAGCATCTACGGCTCCTGCAGACGGATGTCGGATGTCAGACGCTCACCGCTGTGTACCGGGTGACCAGAGGCCTCTCCATCTGCACCACCGGCTTAATGAGTATAGTCCAGGTCGTGATCATCAGTCCCAGTTTCTCTTTCTGGGCCCAGCTCAAAGCCCGGGTACAAAAGACAATCTTCCCAATATTTATCCTGCTGTGGCTTCTCAACTCGATCGTGGACATCAACCTCCTGTTCGACACCATTGCATCTCCCAACGTGATCAACCGCGAGCCCAGATTCAGTGATGACTACTCTTCTATCAAGCCCATCAGCAGCCTTGTGGGCTGTTCCTCTTCTTTATGTCACTCTGCGACCTCCTCTCCTTGGGAATCATGGGAAGCTCCAGTGGCTACATGGTCTTCCTCCTCTTCTGACACAGCCAGAAGGTCCAGCATCTCCAAGGCCAGGGCTCACCTCCTCAGAAATCCCCGGAGACGAGAGCAACCCAGACCGTCCTGTTGCTGGTCAGCTGCTTTATGACCATCTACTGCAAGGATTTACCGTCTCTATGTGTTGCCAACTTGTACTTCCCAAGCGCTTAGTACAGTGCTGTGCACACAGTAAGCGCTCAATAAATACGATTGAATGAATGAGTGAATATGTCACTGTTTCTGAGGAGTTCCCTTAGGAACAACGTCACCCTCCTGAATTCTA
The DNA here is from genome assembly GCF_015852505.1 of Tachyglossus aculeatus. NCBI lineage: Eukaryota > Metazoa > Chordata > Mammalia > Monotremata > Tachyglossidae > Tachyglossus > Tachyglossus aculeatus. The sequence goes on from NW_024044847.1 coordinate 746,981, forward strand.
ATGTTTGTGGTCAGCGGTTATGCCATGGTCAACTCCTTCTTTCTGCTAAGCAGTAACTCCAAGTTTGCCAAATTCTGGGAGGCCCATTTCAGGAAGACAAGGCTCCATCTCCGTGAGGATCCTACAGTCTTCCTAGGTTCATATTTTATCCCGAGGGATTCTTCTTGTGGTAGCAGCATGGCCTAGTGGAGAGCACACACCTGGGTTCTAATCCCAGCTCTGCCACTTGCCTGCTGTGTGGCCTTGGGCAAGTCACCTAACTTCTCTGTGCCTCAGTTACCTCGCCTGAAAGTAGGGAGTAAGACTGGGAGCCTCAGGGTGGTCATGGACTATGTCCAACTTGATTAATTTGTATCTACTCCAGCGCTTGGTACTGTACCTGGCACATACTAAGCACTTAACTAATACCATTAAAAAGAAACAGCACCCACCACAATCTGCAACTCAAATGCAGGACTATCAGATTGTAAGATGAACGCACTGTCTCCTATGATAAGAAAGCTAAGGCCCGTGCTACAGTGCATAAATAAGAAGGAGCGAGTGAGCTCAAGGGATTGAATAGAGAGGAATAGAGTCAGAGGACTTGGGTTCTAATCCCTGCTTTATAATAATAATAATGTTGGTATTTGTTAAGCACTTACTATGTGCAAAGCACTGTTCTAAGCGCTGGGGGGAACACAAGGAGATGAGGTTGTCCTATGTGGGGCTCACAGTCTTAATCCACGTTTTACATATGAGGGAACTGAGGCACAGAAAAGTGAAGTGACTTGCCCAAGGTCACACAGCAGACATCCTGGGGGAGGCAGGATTCGAACCCATGACCTCCGACTCCCAAGCCCGCGCTCTTTCCACTGAGCCACGCTGCTGCTTTGCGACTTGTCTGCAGTGTGACCTTGGGCAAGTCACTTCAATTCTCTAGGCCTCAGTTTCATCAACTGTAAAATTCAGTACTTAGACTGTGAGCCCTTTTTGGGGCAGAGATTGTGTCCAACTTGATGAATTTGATTAAGTAATTAATTATGGTATTTGTTAAGCACTTACTATGTGCCAAGCACTGTTCTAAGCGCTGAGGTAAATACAAGGTCATCAGGTTGTCCCACGTGGGGCTCACAGTCTTCATCCCCATTTTCCACATGAGGGAACTGAGGCCCAGAGAAGTGAAGTGCCTTGCCCTGAGTCACCAGCTGATCAGTGCAGGAGCCTGGATTAAAACCCATGACCTCTGACTCCCAAGCCGGGTTCTTTCCACTGAGCCTTGTAACTAACCCAATGTTTAGAACACATAATAAGTGCGTAACAAATACAATTTTGATAAAGTAGTGGAGCAGAAAGGATTGGTGAAATAAGGATGTTGCTCTTAGGAATGAAATTCTGGGGCTCCTTGATGTGCCATTTCTATATGTCCCTCCATAGAGGAGTATAACTCTCTTCATATGAAAGTCTGGAGCTCTTGCACTTTTTAAATTAGAACAGTGCTTCGTATGTACTAAGTGCTTAACAAATGCTATTATTATTATTATTACAAGGATGAAGCTGGATGCCTACAGTTTGTAGACTGTAAACTCGTAGTGGGTAGGGGCCATGTCTATCAACTCTGAGTGGCTTAGTGGAAAGAGCACGGGCTTGGGAGTCACAGGTTGAGGGTTCTAATCCCGGATCTGCCACTTGCCTGATGTGTGACTTTGGGCAATCCACTTAACTTCTCTATGCCTCAGTTATCTCATCTGCAAAATGGGGATTAAGACTTTGAGTTCCATCTGAGACGACTTGATTACCTTGAATCTACCCCAGTGCTTTAAAGAGTGCTTAGCATACAGTAAGCGCTTAACAAATACTATTATTATTATTACTCTCCCAAATGCTTAGTACAGTTCTCTGCACACAGTAATCACTTAGTAAATATGATCGATTAAGGGATAGTTGCTATTGCTTTGGCCCATGCCCTGGGTTCTTTTGGGTTCTGGATTCTGTCAGATTTTTCCTAATAACCATTGCACAGCATCTCTTACTCTACATATTCGGATCCTCTTTATTCATTCATTTATTCATTCAATCATATTTATTAAGCGCTTACTATGTGCAGAGCACTGTACTAAGCGCTTGGGATGCACAAGTCAGCAACATATAGAGACAGTCCCTACCCAACAACAGCCTCACAGTCTAGAAGGGGGAGATAGACAACAAAACAAAACATGTAGACAGGTGTCAAATTCTTCAGAACAAATAGAATTATAGCTATTATTATAATTATAATTATATAACAATAATAATAGCTATAATATAGACTCTACCTACCAACTCCGAGAAATGAGAATGCTGACTTTCTCCAATGATGTGGTCCAGGGCATCTTCTTTTTCTTTCAGACCGGAGTGGGGGTCATGGGAAATTCTCTCCTCATCAGTCTCCACGTTTCCACGATCCTCCTGAAACCCAAGCTGAAGGCCACAGACCTGGTAATTGTCCACCTGGCCCACACTGCGATGGTCCTTACCAGAATGGTCACTGTGTCATCATCAGCTCGGCGTCTGCGGCTCCTGAAGATGGACACTGGATGTTAGACGTTCGCCTATGTGTACAGGGTGACCAGAGGTCCCTCCATCTGCACCACCGGTCTCCTGAGTACGGTCCAGGCCATGATCATCAGCCCCAGTTCCTCTCTCTGGACCCAGCTCAAAGCCCGGGTCAGAAAGAATATCTTCCCAATCTTTATCCTCCTGTGGCTCTTCAACTCGATCGCGGACATCACCCTTCTATTCAACACCGTTGCATCTCCCAACGTGACCATCCACGAGCCCAGATTCAGTGATGACTACTGTTCCATCTAGCCTGTCGGCAGCCTCATTGGTCTGTTCTTTTCCTTATGGCACTCCTCAACGTCCTCTCCTTGGGAATGATGGGCTACAGGGTCCTCCTCCTCTTCTACATAACCAGAAGGTCAGGCATTTCCACAGCTAGCGCCCACCTCCTCGGAAATGCCAGGAGATGAGAGCAACCCTGATCATCCTGTTGCTGGTCAGCTGCTTCGTGGCCTTCTACTGCACGGACTTCATACTGTCACTGTTTATGGGAAGTTCCTTCGGGAACAACAACACCCTCCTGAATGTGGATATGTTTTTGTTCAGCGGTTATGCCATGGTCAGTTCCTCCTTGCTGCTAAGCAATAACTCCAAGTTTGCCACGTTGTGGGAGGCCCTTTTAAGGAAGACAAGGTTCCATCTCCATGAGGAACCTATGTTCTTCCCAGATCAGCTTTTTTTCCAAAGGATCCTTCCTGAGGTAGCAACATGGCCTAGTGGAGAGAGAACACAACTGGAAGTCAGAAGGACCTGGGTTCTGATTCCAGCTATTCCACTTGCCTGCTGTGTGGCCTTGGGCAAGTCACTTAATTTCTCTCCACCTCAGTTACCTCATCTTTGAAACAGGGAGTGAAACTGTGAGCCCCAGGTGGGACATGGAGTGTGTCCAACTGGACTAATTTGTATCTACCCCAGAATTTAATTCAGTACCTGACACAGGTACTCTTGATGAGAGAGTCCAGGGACGGAAAGGCTGAGTTTTTTCAAAATTTATTCTGTGAAATGAATTGAATTATTTGATGATCTTGGACGAGGCTAAATGAACTTCCTTTTTGGGGGGAATATGATTATTTGGTGATATTAGAGCTTCCCAACCGGGAAGCTACACTCTCTCCCTTGGCGACCTCATTCGCTCCCATGGCTTCAACTATCATCTCTACACTGATGAAACCCAAATCTACATCTCTGCCACTGCTCTCTCTCCCTCCATCCAGGCTCGCATCCCCTCCTGCCTTCAGGACATCTCCATCTGGATGTCTGCCCACCACCTAAAACTCAACATGTCCAGGACTGAACCCCTTGTCTTCCCTCCCAAACCCTTGGCTCTCCCTGACTTTCCCATCACTGTTGACGGCACTACCATCCTTCCCATGTTACAGGCTCGCAACGTGGTGTCATCTTCGACTCTGCTCTCTTGTTCACCCCTCACATCCAAGCCATCACCAAAACCTGCCGGTCTCAGCTCCGCAACATTGCCAAGATCCGCCCTTTCCACTCCATCCAAACCGCTACCCTGCTGGTTCAAGCTCTCATCCTAACCCGTCTGGACTACTGCATCAGCCTTCTCTCCGATCTCCCATCCTCTTGTCTCTCCCCACTTCAATCCATACTTTACGCCGCTGCCCAGATTGTCTTTGTCCAGAAACACTCTGGGCATGTTACTCCCCTCCTCAAAAATCTCCAGTGGCTACCAATCAATCTGCGGATCAGGCAGAAACTCCTCACCCTCGGCTTCAAGGCTCTCCATCACCTCGCCCCCTCCTACTTTACCTCCCTTCTCTCCTTCTACAGCCCTGCCCGCACCCTTCACTCCTCTGCCGCTAATCTCCTCACCGTGCCTCGTTCTTGCCTGTTCTGCCATCGACACCCGGCCCACGTCATCCCCCTGGCCTGAAATGCCCTCCCTCCCCACATCCGCCAGGCTAGCTCTCTTCCTCCCTTCAAAGCCGTACTGAGAGCTCAGCTTCTCCAAGAGGCCTTCCCAGACTGAGCACCTTCCTTCCTCTCTCCTTCCTCCCCCTCTCCACCCCCCCGCCTTACCTCCTTCCCTTCCCCATAGCACCTGTATATATGTATATATGTTTGTTCGTATTTATTACTCTATTTATTTATTTATTTTACTTGTACATATCTTTTCTCTTTATTTAATTTTGTTAATATGTTTTGTTTTGTTCTCTGTCTCCCCCTTCTAGACTGTGAGCCCACTGTTGGGTAGGGACCGTCTCTATATGTTGCCAACTTGTACTTCCCAAGCGCTTAGTACAGTGCTCTGCACACAGTAAGCACTCAATAAATACGATTCATTGATTGATTGATTTCAGAGCAGGGACAATACCATTTTGGTCTGACGCTCCGTGAAGGTGACTCTAAATCTCTCGAAGTCTAGCGTCCTCAGCACTGGGTTGATCCGAACTGTCTGGATCCTCATACACCAAGGCCATGGCCCAAACTGACCCCCAGGACTCCCCTGGGGGTGGACCAGGGTCAATGCCAGTGAGACAACTGTACTCTTGGGGAGGTGCCCTTCTGTGTGCAAGACACACTGAACTAATATTTGGGAGAGTAAAATGCAACATAGATGTTGACATGTTCCTTTGCCACAATAAATCAATTTATGGTGTTTGTGGCGTGATTACTTTGTGCAGACCACTACACAAGAGCTAGGGAGAGTACAACACAACAGAGTTGGTAGACACGCTTCCTGTCCATAATCAATCAATAAATCAATGATGCTTAATAGGTATTGATACTCTGTGTATACTCTGTGCAGGACACTGTACTAAGTGTTTGGGAGAATACAATACAACTATATTATATATGTTGCATTGTGTGTATATATATTCAATCCAATTTATTTAGCTCTGTGTACAGAGCACTGTACCAAGCACTTGGGGAAGTACAATACAACAATAAACAAACAGATTCATTCAATCATTTTTTTCATTCATTAGAGAAGCAGAGTGGCTCAGTGGAAAGCACACGGGCTTTGGAGTTAGAGGTCTTGGGTTCAAATCCCAGCTCCGCCAATTGTCAGCTGTGTGACTTTGGACAAGTCATTTAACTTCTCTGTGCCTCAGTTACCTCATCTGTAAAATGGGGCTTAAGACTGTGAGTACCCCGTGGGACAAGCTGATCACCTTGTAACTTCCCCAGTTCTTAGATCAGTGCTTTGCACACAGTAAGTGCTTAATAAATACCATCATTTAATCATATTTATTGATCACTTACTGTGTGCAGAGCACTGTGCCAAGTGCTTAACTGATTCCCTGTCATTCATTCATTCAATTGTATTTGTTGAGCGATTCCTGTGTGCAGAGCACTGTACTAAGTTCTTGGAAAGTACAATTTGGCAACGAATAGAGACAACTTCTACCTAACAATGGGCTCACAATCTAGAAGGGGGGAGACTGACACAAAACAAAACAGCACAAGTAGACAGGCATCAATAACATCAATATAAATAAATAGAATTGTAGATATATTCACATCCTTAATAAAATAAATAGAATAATAAATATGAACATATCACGTGCTGTTGTGCGGGGAGGGATTCGGGGCGATGGGGAGGGGCGGGGGAGGAGATGAAAAGCAGGGCTCAGTGTGGGAAAGTCTCCTGGAGGAGGTGAGATTTCATTAGGGCTTTGAAGGGGGGAAATTTGCTAGTTTGGTGGATATGAGAAGGGAGAGCATTCCAGGCCAGAGGCAGGACGTGGGCCAGAGGTCGACAGCGGGACAGGTGAGAACGAGGCATAGTGAGGAGGTTAGCGGTAGAGGAGGAGAATGGGAGGGTTCGGCTGTAGGAGAGAAAGGAGGTGCGGTAAGAGGGGGCAGGGTGATGGAGAGCTTTGAAGCCAATAGTGAGGAGCTTTTGCTGTCCACAAGGAGCTTACAATCTAGAGGTATGAGAGAGACATTAATATAAATAAAATAATTATAGATATGGGCGTAAGGGATTTAAGACTGGGAGGGAGGATGAACAAAGGAAATGATTCAGGGCGATGCAGAAGGGAGCTGTAGAACAGGAAAGAGGGGATTAGTCAGGGAAGACCTCTTGAAGGAGATGTGCTCTCACTAAGGCATTGAAAGTGGGGAGAGTAATTGTCGGGTTTAATGAGGGAAGGGAAGGCAGGACAGAGGGAGGACATTGGTGGGGGTTCGCCGATGCGATAAATGAGACAGAGGTACAGAGAGCAGGTTGGAATTAGAGGAGTGAAGTGTGCAGGCTGAAATGTAGTGGGAGAGCATCGAGGTGAGGTAGGAGGGGGAAAGGTGATTGAAGTCTTTGAAGCCAATGTTGTGGAGTTTTCGTTTGATGTGAAGGTGGATGGGCAGCTACTGGGGTTTCCTGAGAAGTAAGGAAACATGTCTTGAACGTCTTTGTAGAAAGGTGATCTAGGAATCAGAGTGAATTATGGACTCGAGTTGGGTGAGACAGGAGGCTGGGAGGTCAGCAAGTAGGCTGATGCAGTAATCCAGGAGGAATAGGGTGAGTAATTGTATTTACGTGGTAGCAGTTTGTATGGAGGTGATTTTAGTGATGGTATGAAGGTGCGACCGACAAGATTGAGTGATAGATTGAATATGTGGGTTGAATGAGAGAGAGGGTTCAAGGATAGTGCCAAGGTTATGGGCTTGTGAGATGAGAAAGATGGTGATGTCGACTGCAGTGATGGGAACGTCAGGGAGAGAAAAGGGTTAGGTAGGGACAGAAAGGAGTCCTGCTTTGGACATGCTAAACTTGAGGTGATGGGTGGACAACCAAGTAGAGATGTCTTGAAGGCAAGATGAAATGAGAGCCTGCAGAGAGGGAGAGACATCAGGGATTTGGATGTCCTCTGCATAGAGGCGGAAGTTGAAGCCATGGGAGCAAATGAGTTCTACAAGGGAGTGGGTGTAGGTGGAGAATAGAAGGGGATCCAAAACTGAACCCTGAGGGACCTCCACAGTTAGGGGATGGGAGCCAGAGGAGGAGCCAGAGAAGGACACTGATAATCAGTGGCCAGAGAGATAAGCAGAGAACTAGGAGAGGACAGTGTCAGTGAAACTGAGGTTGGATAATGTTTCCAGGTGAAGGGGATAGTCGACAGTGTCAAAGGCAGCTTAAAGTCAGTCAGTCAGTCAATTGCATTTATTGAACACTTATTGTGTGCCGAGCACTGTACTAAGCGCTTGGGAGAGTACAATAGATTGATAAACAGACACATTCCCAGCCCACAACGATCTTACAGGTCCAGGAAGATTAGGATGAAGTAAAGGCCATTGGATCTGGCAAGAAGGAGATCATTGGTGAAGTTTGAGAGGTCAGTCTCTGTGGAGTGTCCGCTTCCTTCGCTCTTATGCTCGAGCTGCTGAACGCTGCTGGCGAAAGTCTAAACACCAAGCCAAACTTGTTCATTTCAAGTTTATCCTTTCCTGCCTTAACTGTGCCCTCTCCTCTGTCAGACAAAACAATTTCTCCTCCTTTATTGACACCCATGCCCATCATCTCCGTCAGCTCTTCCCTACATTTAACTCCCTTCTCAGTCCCCCTGTTCCTCCACCTCCTCCATTCCTCACCCCCAACGATCTGGCCTCCTACTTCATTAGTAAAATTAACTCCATCAGGTCTGAGCTCCCCAAAGTCACTCCTCCCCTTACTCCAACCCCCCTGCTCTCAATCCTCTCCGCTACTCTCACATCCTTCCCAGCAGTATCCTCAGATGAGATCTCCTTCCTCCTCTCAAGTGATACTCCAACCACCTGTGCTTCCGACCCCACTCCCTCTCATCTTATGAAATCTCTCACCCTTTCCCTCCTCAACCGCTCACTCTCCACTGATTCCTTTCCCCCTGCCTTCAAACCTGCCCACGTCTCCCCCATTCTAAAATAACCTTCTCTTGACCCCACCTCCCTCCTATCATTCCTTTCCAAACTCCTTGAATGAGTCGTCTACACCCGCTGCCTCGAATTCCTCAATGCCAACTCTCTCCTCGACCCCCTCCAATCTGGCTTCCGTCCCCTACATTCCACTGAAACCGCCCTCTCAAAGGTCACCAATGACCTCCTTCTTGCCAAATCCAACGGCCCCTACTTTATCCTAATCCTCCCCGACCACTCAGCAGCCTTCTACACTGTGGACCACCCCCTTCTCCTGAACATTCTATCCAGCATTGGCTTCACAGACCCTATCCTTTTCTGGTTCTCCTCTTATCTCTCCAGCCATTCATTCTCAGTATCCTTTGCGGGGTCCTCCTCCCCCTCCCATCCCCTTACTGTAGGGGTTCCTCAAGGGTCAGTTCTTGGTCCCCTCCAGTTCTCTATCTACACTCACTCCCTTGGTGAACTCATTCGCTCCCACGGCTTCAACTATCATCTCTACGCTGATGAAACCCAAATCTACATCTCTGCCCCTGCTCTCTCTCCCTCCCTTCAGGCTCGTGTCTCGTCCTGCCTTCAGGACATTTCCATATGGATGTCTGCCCACCATCTAAAACTCAATATCTCCATGACTGAACTCCTTATCTTCCCTCCCAAACCCTGCTCTCTCCCTGACTTTCCCTTCACTGTAGATGGCACTACCATCCTTCCCGTCTCACAAGCCCGCAAACCTGGTGTCATCCTCGAATCCGTTCTCTCGTTCACCCCTCATATCCAATCTGTCACCTAAACCTGCCGGTCTCACCTCCACAACATCGCTAAGATCCGCCCTTTCCTCTCCATTCAAATCACTACCATGCTGGTTCAATCTCTCATCCTATCCCGACTGGATTACTGCATCAGCCTCCTCGTTTTGTTGTCTGTCTCTCCCTTCTAGACTATGAGCCCGTTGTTTGGTAGGGACCGTCTCTATATGTTGCCGACTTTTATTTCCCAAGTGCTTAGTACAGTGCTCTGCCCACAGTAAGCACTCCATAAATACGATTGAATGAATGAATGACTAAATAAGTGAAGAGGATGGAAGCCAGATTGGAGGGTGTCAGGGAGAGAATTGGAGGAGAAGAATTTGAGATAGCCATTGTAGAGAACTCATTCATTCATTCAATCATATTTATTGAGCGCTTACTGTGTGTAGAACACTGTAACTCTCTCAAGGAATTTGGAGAGAAACGGTAGGAGGGGAATAGGGCGGTAACTGGGCAGAGCCATGGGGACAAGAGAGGCTTTATTTAGGATAAGGGAAACAGGGGCATCTTTGAAAGCAGTGAGGAAGAAGCAATTGGAGAGAGAACAGTTGAAGATAGCTTTTAGGGAAGGAAGAAGGGAGGGGGCAAGTGTTTTGATAAACCACGAAGGAATGGGGTTGGACGTGCTGGTGGATGTTGAGAAGAGGCAGGAAATCTCCTCTAGAGATACTGCTGGGAAAGATATGATATGTATCTTTGAACTATATGTTATAAATTACTTATTTATTCATATTCATGTCTGCCTATACTTCTAGACTGCTAGCTCATTGTAAACAGGGAATGTGTCCGGTAATTATTTTGTATTGTACTCTCCCAAGCGCTTAGAACAGTGTTCTGTACAATTGATCGATTGATAACTGAGGTGGTAGACACATTCCCTGCCCACAACAAGCTTACCGTCAAGAGGACTATAAGTTCTTTGGGTAACCCAGGCTCCACTTCCCCATTTGCTGCCAATCAATCCACCCAATATATATGGGGCCTATGGTGATCAGAGCTCTGTATTAAGCACTTAGGAAAGTATAGGAGAAGAGGAGAGTGATAATAAAAACATGATCCTCAAGGAGCTTACAGTCCAATGAAGTTATCGGAAAGACACAACGTTGTTTTCAGTGAGGAGGTGATAAAAAGAGGCACAGCTGGTGACAACAAGAGAATGGAAAGATAGGTAAGTCAATAAATGAGTGAAGAAATAGGAGAGTGTGTACATGTATGTAAGTGGCTCTGAGTACGTAAGTGCTCAGGTGACTATTTGACAGGCACAAGGAAAGCAGCATAGCCTAGTGCTGCTAGGATGGGCCTGGAAGGCAAATGATCTGAGTTCTAATCCCTGATCCACTATTTGCCTGCTGTGTGACTTTCTGCAAGTCACTTCACTTTTCTGTGTTTCATTTACCTCAACTGTTAAATGGAGGTTCAATCAATAAATCAATCAATCATATTTATTGAGTACTTACGATGTTCAGAGCATTGTACTAGGGAGAGTAATAATAATGCCAATCGTTATTTTTATTATGGTACTTGTTAAGTGCGTACTATGTGTCACACACTGTTCCAAGCAATGGGATAGGTACGAGTTAATCAGGTTGGACACAGTCCCTGTCCCTCATGGGGCTCATAGTATTGGTCCCCATTTTACAGATGAGGTGCCTGAGGCACAGAGAACTTAATTGACCTGCCCAAGGTCACACAGAATACCTGTGGCAGAGCCAGGATTAGAACCCAGGTCCCTCTGACTCCCAGGCCCATGTTCTAACCACTAAGTCACGCTGCCTCTCAGTATAACAGAGTACAATATAACGGATTTAGTAGACACATTCTCTGTTCACAAGGAGCTTACAGTCTAGCGTGGGAGACAGCTACTAATATGAATAAATATATTACAGATATGTACATAATCAATCAATTGTATTTATTCAGTGCTTACTATGCAGAACACTGTACTGAAGAGCTTGGGAGAGAACAACACATAATATAATAGACACATTCCCTGCCCACAATGAGCTTACAGTCTAAGGGTGTTGTGGGGCTGAGGGGTGGGGTGAATAAAGGGTGAATCCAAGTGCAAGGGTGACAGAGAAGATAGTGACAGAAGAGGAAATTCTTAGTCTGGGAAAGCCTCATGGAGGAGATGAGGTTTTACTAAGACTTTGAAGGTGGGGATAATGGTTGCTTTTCTGCTCTGTAGATAGGCTAGTGAAGGGGTTAATCAATTAATCAAGACTGAATATATATACTAACGTCTTCCTCTCCTGGGATTCCAGGTGCTGCTGCCCACTCTGCCCCTCTTCTCCTACCCTGTCCTTATCAATCAATGGTATGTATTGCCTGCTGACTGTGTGCAGAATACTGTAATAAGTGCTTGGGAGAGTACAGTGTAACAATAAATGGACATGTTCCCTGCCCACCGTGATCTTGCAGTCTAGAGGGGGAGACATAGATTAATATTAGCAAATAAATTATATGTCTTTACATAGGTTTTGTGTGGCTAGAGAGTGGATGAATAAAGGGAATAAGTCAGGGTGATGCAGGAGGGAGTGGGAGAAGAAGAAAGGAGGACTTAGTCAGAGAAGGCCTCTTGGAGGAGATGTGCCTTCAGGAAGGCTTTGAAAGTGGGAAGACTAGTTTTCTGTCGGATATGAGGAGGGAGAGCGTTCCAGGTCAGAGGCAGGATGTGGGTGAGAGGTCGGAGCAGTTATATATGAGAGAGTTGGTAGATATGATCCCTATCCATTGTGCAGCTCTATCCAGGTGAACATTATCACCGGTGTCTCTGGAGGCCTCCCCGATCTCCAGAGGTGTCACCTTGAGAGGGAGAGCTTGTTAGAGCCTCAAATCATGACTAGGTGAAAACAGTGGGGGGAAGCGGTGGGGAGGGAAGCCCGGGGGGCTTTTATATAAAATGGAAACAGAGATTGTTGGGGATCTCAGTCTCCTCCCTTCCCATTTGTTTCCAGTACTTGCTAATTAGCACCTAAGAGGACACTTACTTCATCATGAATGGAATCATGGGAATATCCTCTCTACTCAAATGGGGCAGAATCCAGGGTCCCAGGGGACTCTGGTGATTTGTTAATAAAAGGCTAAAAGTTTGTATCAGCTGCTGCTACTGTCGTCTCCGGGCCTTGGAAGCTCTCTGACTTTGCTCAGGTTTGGTGACCAATGGGATCCCTCGGGCAAAGGTGTATGAGGAACACTGGAGAAATCGGAGAAGAACCACAGAAACCCGGGTTATTTGCAGGTACCATTTGTGATCCTCCCCTGCCTCCTGAGGAACGATACAGCCCCAGAAACCAAAGAGGCAGGGATACCAGATTGTCTGAATCCTGATTCCCAATCGTTCCTAAAGGATATAGGGTCCATGGACAGGGGAAAGGACTAGGAGTAGGCCAGAGAGCTGGCATAAATTTTCCCTCTTTCCCATCACAGTATAGTGGATAGAACATGGGTCTGGGAGTCAGACGTTCATGGGTTCTCATGTCTGCCCTGCCACTTGTATGCTGGGTAAGTCACTTCACTTCTCTGGGCCTCAGTTACTTTATCTGTAAAATGGGGATTGAGACTGGGAGCCCCACATGGGACAGAAACTGTGTCCAACTCGATTTGCTTGACTCCACCCCAGCGCTTAGTGCCTGGCAAATAGTGAGTGCTTAACAAAAAACATAATTAATTAATTAACTCAGAATTTGGTTGGATTGATCCCCATAATTTTCCAGACTCAGCAATCAATTGATGGAATTTATTGAGCTCTTACTCTGTGCGGAACACGATACTGAGCATTTGGCAGAGTACAACAGAGTCGGAGGACGTATTCCCTTGCTCATGACGAACTTCTAGTCTAGAGGAAGAGACAAAGATTAAAATAAATAATCAATCAATCCATGGTATTTATTGGGCATTTACTGTTTGCAGAGTGCTAAGCATTTGGGAGACCCCTGAAAGGAATAATAATAATTATACTAACAGTAATATTTGTTTAGGAATTACTATATGCCAAGCACTGAAATAATCTTTGGGGTAGATACAAAATTACCAGTCCCGAGCACAGTCCCTATCACACATAGGATTCAGAGTCCAATGCGGAAGGGAGAACAGGTATTGAAGCCCCACCTTGCAGATGAGGAAACTGAGGCAAAGAGAAGTTTAGTGACTTGCCCAAGGTCACAGATCAGGTAAGTGGAGGAGCTGGAATTGGAACCTAATTCCTCTAGTCGCTAAACTCTCTGCAGGCAGGGAATTTGTCTGTTATATTGTTGCATTGTATGCTCCCAAGTGCTTAATACAGTGCTCCACACAGAGTAAGCGCTCAATAAATATGGTTAATTTATTGATTGATTCCTCTGACTACCTGGCCTGGGCTCTTTCCACTAATTGACACTGGTTTTCAACATGCTTTAGTGTTTTCCTGATTTTGAGTCTCCTTACGTGTCTGTCCCCAGTTCTCTCTCCCTGCTCATATGCTTTAGAGACAGAGACCTAATTCCCACCTATATATTCTTTTCCTTCACTTAGTGCTGTGCTCTGCACACAGCAGGTGCAAACCAGACTAGTATGTTAGGTCCTCTCTTTTGGAGGCGATATTTGTTTCTGCAACAGGAAGAGAGATCCATGCACAATGGTCCTAAAGCAATGTCTCGTTCACAGTTGCCATGGAGCAGGAAAGTAATGGCTGTAGTAGAGTGAGGGAGTTGTAATCGGGGCTTTTAATGGTGACGTTCTCTCTGTCTGCAGAGTCTTCAGTGATGTGATTTCACTGTGTCACAGTGTGCGACCTGCATAAGACACATAACATTAATCAATCAATCAATCACACTGATTACGGAGTCGATTAAAGAATCATTAGAGAATCAGTGTAGCTCAGTGGAAAGATCAAGGGTTCGGGAGTGAGAGGACATGGGTTCTAATCCCGGCTCTGCCACTTGTCTGCTGTGTGACCGTGGTAAGCCACTTAACTTCTCTCTGCCCCAGTTACCTCATCTGTAAAATGGGGATTAAAACAGTGAGCCCCACGGTGGGACAACTTTATCACCTTGTACCTATCCCAGTGCTTAAAATAATGCTCGGCAAATAGTAAGCGCTTAACACCTCAATTATTATAGTTATTATTATCATATTTATTGATCACTTACTATGTGAAGCACACTGTACTAAGCACTTGGGAGAGTACACCAGAATTAGCAGACACCTTCCCTGCTAAACTGACAAGACAAATCATTTTTTTCATGTTCTATGTAGTTACAAGAATCAATCAACTAATGGTATTTACTGAATTCTTATTGTGGGCAGATTACTAAGTGCTTGGAAGATTTCAAAGGTCAAAGGTCACCAATGACTTCCTTCTTAACAAATCCAACGACTCGTTCTCCATCCTAATCCTCCTCGACCTCTCAGCTTGCTTTTACACTGTCAACCATCCCCTTCTCAACATGTTATCGAACTGTGGCTTCACTGACTCCATCTTCTCCAGGTTCTGCTCTTATCTCTCTGGCCATTCATTCTCAGTCTCCTTCACTGGCTCCTCCTCTCCCTCCCATCCACTAACTGTAGGGGTTCCTCAAGGGTCAGTTCTTGGTCCCCTTCTATTCTCCGTCTATACTTACTTCCTTGGTGAACTCATTCGCTCCCATGGCTCTACGTGGGTGATACCCAAATCTATTTCTCCTCCCCTGTTCTCTCTCCCACCCTCCAGGCTCCCATGTACTCCTGCCTTCAGTACATCTCTACTTAGATGTCCTCCCGCCACCTAAAACTCAACATGTCCAAAACAGAGCTCCTTATTTTCCATCCTAAACCTTGTCCTCTCCCTGACTTTCCCATCGCTGAGGACGGCACTACCATCCTTCCCATCTCACAAGCCCACAACCTTGGAATCATCCTTGACTCCGATCTCTCATTCATCCCACATATCCAACCTGTCACCAGGCCTGTTTGTCTCACCTTCACAACATCGCCAATTTCTGCCCTTTCCTCTCCATCCAAACCGCTACCACGTTAATGCAGTCACTCATCCTATCCCGACTGGATCACTGAATCACCCTCCTTTCTGACCTCACAACTTCCTGTCTCTCCCCACTTCAGTCTATGCTTCACTCTACTGCCCAGATTATCTTTCTACAGAGAAGTTCTGGGCATGTCACCCCCTCCTCAAAAATCTCCCGTCGTTGTCCATCAACCTCCGTATCAAGCAAAAACTCCTGACTATTAGCTTCAAAGCTCTCTATCACCTTGCCCCCTCCTACCTGACCTTGCTTCTCTCCTTCTACAACCCAGCCTGCATATTCCACTCCTCTGGTGCTAACCTTCTCAATGTGCCTTGTTCTTGCCTGTCCCTCCATCGACCCCTAGCCCACGTCCTACCACTGGCCTGGAATGCCCTCCCTCCTCAAATCTGCTAACCACACTCCCCCCTTCAAAGCTCTACTGAAGGCTCACTCCTCCAAGAGGCCTTCCCAGACTAAGTCTCCCTTTTCCTTAGTTCCCTCTCCCCTCCCAGTCACCCCGACTCGCTATTTGCTCTACCCCCCTGCCCCACAGCACTTGTGCATATCTATAATTCTCTGCCTACGTACCTATTTTAATGTGTATATATCTATTATTCCATTTATTTATATTGATGCTATTTATTGATGCCTGTTTACTTGTTTGGATGTCAGTCTCCCCCTTTCTAGACTGTAAGGTCATTGTGGGCAGGGATTGTCTCTCTTTATTGTGGAATTGTACTTTTCAAGCCCTTGGTACAGTGCTCTGCACACAGTAAGAACTCAGTAAATACTATTGAATGAGTGAATGATTGAATGAATGAATGAATGAATGAATTTTGCTCCCCTGGTGCCAACCTACTTATTGTACCTCAGTCTCGTCTATCTCTTCGCCGACCTCTTGCTCACATCCTGCCTCTGGCCTGGAACACCCTTCCTCTTCATATCCAACAGACGATCACTCTACCCAACTTCAAAGCCTTATTAAAACTACATCTCCTCCGGAAGGCCTTCCCCAACTAAGCCCTCCTGTCCTCTCCATCCACTCTTTTCTACGCCACCCTTGTACTTTGATTTGCTCCCTTTGTTCACCCTTCCTTCAGCCCCGTAGTGTTTGCAATATCTGCAAATTTTTTGTTATACTATTGTCTGTCTCCCTCTCTAAACTGTAAGCTCATTGTGAGCAGGCACTATTTCTACCAACTTTGTTATACTGTACTCTCCCAAGGACTTAGTATGGTGCTCTGCACAAAGTAAGTGCTCAGTGAATACAACTGATTGTTTGAGATATGTAAATTATATATTGCAAATTATTTATGTATATTAATCTCTTTCTCCTTCTCTGGACTGTAAGCGCCTTGTGGGAAAGGAACATGTCTACCACCTCCGCTGTATTGTACTCTCTCAAGTGTTTAGTACAGTGCCCTGCAACCAGAAATCACTCAGATTGATTGACTGATTGATGGCATAAGCTTTGTGGCTGTTATCATACACCACATTTCAGGACCTTTCATCTTTGATTCCAGTCTTGATATTTGATTCTTGGTACCACACAACACTCATATCCATACACAATATATAACTAGTGTTGGTTCATTTTCTTTCCTACTTCTCTCTGAACACAGCTAATGAATCAGACACCCTAAGAGATGACCAATGTCACCACAGTGACGGAATACCTGCTCCTGGGGTTCTCAGAGGTTCCCCTTTTAGACTGTGAGCCCACTGTTGGGTAGGGACTGTCTCTATGTGATGCCAATTTGTACTTCCCAAGCGCTTAGTACAGTGCTCTGCACATAGTAAGCGCTCAATAAATACGATTGATTGATTGATTGATTGATTGATTGATTCGGGAGCTACAGCTGGTCCATGCCGTGCTGGTCCTCCTGCTCTTCCTGGTGGCCCTGACGAGGAATCTCCTCATCGTCGCTATCACCACCCTCGACCAGTGCCTCCACACCTCCATGTACTTCTTCCCCAGGAATCTGTCCGTCCTCGAACTCTTTCTCCTCTCTGTCACCATCCTTAAATCCATCCACAACTCCTTGACTAATGACAGATCCATCTCTTTCCTGGGCTGTGTCCTCCAGGTTTTTTTGGCTCTTTCATCAGTGTTTACAGAACTGGTCATCCTCACAGTGATGTCCTACGACTGCTACGTGGCCATCTGCCACACCTGTGCTATGAGGTCGTTATGAATTGAGAGGCCTGTGTGAAGATGTCCGCCACTTCATGGCTGAGTGGGGCGGGGGGGGGGGGGTGCTGTCCGATGCGTTAAACACAGCCAGCACCTTCTCCTTCTCCTTCTGTGGGTCCAACCTTGTAGGCCAGTTTTTCTGTGTCACCCCGACGTTACTCACCATCTCCTGCTCTCCTGACCTCCTCAGAGAGGTGGTACCCATCTCCGTCAATGTGGCTTTCGACTTCTGCTGTTGCATTGGCATCTGTCTCCTAAGTCCATATCATGATGACCGTGCTGAAGATGCCGGCAACGAAGCCTGTTCCTCCTGCATGCCCACCTCGTCGTCATCACTATATTCTTATCCATGGGATTCTTTGCCTACTTTAAGGCGCCCTTGGACTTCCCCTCAGTTATGGACCTTCTGGTGTCCGTGTTCTACACGATGGTGCCCTCCCACCCTGAACCCCCACATCTACAGCCTGAGGAACAGGGACATCAAGGTCACAATGGGAAAATTCTTAAAGGGTAAATTTTGCACAAGAGAGAAGTCTCTGCACATCTCCCATTTGGCTTAGATCATTCCCAGAGGCAAAATGCATACACATTTTCATAATTTGTTATCATCACGCTTCATTCCTTACTATGTGCCAGGCACTGTACTCAGTAATGGGGTAGATACAAGCAAATCAGGTTGGACACAGTCCACGCCCCAAATAGGGCTCACAGTCTTAATCCCCATTTAACAGGTGAGGTAACTGAGGCACCAAGAAATTGATTTGCCCAAGGTCACACAAAATATAAGTTCGTTGTAGGCAGGGAATGGATCTATCATACTGTTCTCTACCAAATGCTTAGTACAGTTCTCTGCATGCAGTAAGCTTACAATAAATGCAATTAACTGACTGATTCACTTACTGACTGACAAGTGGTGGAGCCGGAATTAGAATACAGGTCCACTGACTCCCAGGCCTGGGATCTTTCCACTAGATCATGCTGCTTTGTTGTGCCCCATGTTGATTAAGACTGTGAATCCCTTGTGGGACATGGACTGTATCTAAAGTGATCATCTTCTATCTACCCCAGGGCTTAATACAGTGCCTAGCACATCATAGGAACATAAGAAGTACCATTCAATAAATGCTATTACTACTATTGCAACCACTGCTGTTGCTATTAACAAATGTGGTATTTGTTAAGAGTCTTGTATATTCCAGGTACTGTTCTGAGCACTGGGGTAGATACAAGATAATGGGGTTGGACAAAGTCCCTGTCCCACATACAACTCACGGTCTTAACCCCTATTTTACAGATGAGGGAACTGAGGCACAGAGAAGTGAAGTGACTTACCCAAAGTCAAGTACAGAGTCGTGATTAGAACCTATGGTCTTCTGGCTCTCAGGCCCTTGCTCTATCCATTAAGCCATGCTGCTGCTTACTGCTAGTACTATTCTCCCCTTGGGCACGTTCCCTCCTGTCATTCCACACTGACCCCAGTCTCATTCACTTAGTCTCATTCACTTACCCTCCTTGTCCACGGTAAGTGCTCAATAAATATAATTAATTGATTTGCCTCCCAGGTCATTAGTTCATTTTGATTCGCCACCACTGGAGCTTATTTTCAGGGGGTTGGGTAGTGCAAAGGAGTCAACCGATAGAATACAGGGGTGATTATCCTGGGTACCTCCACCAAGTTGGACTCCCTAATCCATTATACTGCCGTGGTATTGTTCTTTGTGTCTCCACAGTGCTGGACCCACCCTAATCTTACTCTAACCCAGTCCACAGACTTAATAAATGCCACTGATTGATTGACTGCTCTGTATACGGTAGTCGGTTAATCCATCGATTAATTGGTTAATCCAGTAAATGCTCAATAAATATCATTGATGGATTAACCGATTACTCTGTACACGATAAACACCCAATAAATAACATTGATTGATTGATTGCGTGCAATCTGATTTATTCGGTATCCACCACAGGGCGTGGCATATAGTAAATTTTGAATATTATTATGATTATTACTGCTGTTTTGTTATTATTATGATCACCCTTTTGGGTAGGTAAAAGCGATTGTATCCTTGAGACATTTCAGGCCACCGAGATGTAGAAATGGTGAAGCCTCCCAGAGGGAGAGGTGGAGGATAGAGCTGGGACTAGAACCCAGGCCTCCTGATTCCCACTATCCACTGCTGCCTCTGTACCCCCGGGCTATTTGCCAACTCTCCCTCTGAATGGGACTCCAAAGATTTTTTTCCGGGGCAGATGACTTGGCTTCATGGGATAATGTCAGGAGGGATAAAACGAGTTGCTTTCTCACTAACGTTGCCACGACCATCATTTGAACTGGAAGAAAGCCACGTCTATGTCAACTAACATCGCGGGGGCGGTCAGGAAAAGAGGTTGGCATGCAGGTGGCATCATCATCAATCGTATTTATTAGGCGTTTACTATGTGCAGAGCACTGTACTAAGCGCTTGGGAAGTACAAATTGGCAACAGATAGAGACAGTCCCTACCCAACAGTGGGCTCACAGTCTAAAAGGGGGAGACAGAGAACAAAACCAAACATACTAACAAAATAAAATAAATAGAATAGATATGTACAAGTAAAATAAATAAATGAATAGAGTAATAAATATGTACAAACATATATACATATATACAGGTGCTGTGGGGAAGGGAAGGAGGTAAAATGGGGAAGATGGAGAGGGGGACGAGGGGGAGAGGAGGGAAGGGGCTCAGTCTGGGAAGGCCTCCTGGAGGAGGTGAGCTCTCAGTAGGGCCTTGAAGGGAGGAAGAGAGCTAGCTTGGCGGATGGGCAGAGGGAGGGCATTTCAGGCCCGGGGGATGACGTGGGCCGGGGGTCAATGGCGGGACAGGCGAGAACGAGGTACGGTGAGGAGATTAGCGGCGGAGGAGCGGAGGGTGCGGGCTGGGCTGTAGAAGGAGAGAAGGGAGGTGAGGTAGGAGGGGGCGAGGAGATGGAAAGCCTTGAAGCCCAGGGTGAGGAGTTTCTGCCTGATGCGCAGATTGATTGGTAGCCACTGGAGATTTTTGAGGAGGGGAGTAATATGCCCAGAGCGTTTCTGGACAAGGATAATCCGGGCAGCAGCATGAAGTATGGATTGAAGTGGAGAGAGACACGAGGATGGGAGATCAGAGAGAAGGCTGATGCAGTAGTCCAGACGGGATAGGATGAGAGCTTGAATGAGCAGGGTAGCGGTAATGACATCCTACCCACGAGTAAATGTGATCCTCCCACTGCGTGACCATCTCCTCCCAGATGGAACACAGCTAATAGAAGCGGTAGGGAGTAGTGGATAGAGCATAGGCATGGGAGTAAGGTCATGGGTCCCACTTCAAGGTCCCACTTCAATCCATACTTCATGCTGCTGCCCGGATTATCTTTGTCCAGAAACGCTCTGGGCATATTACTCCCCTCCTCAAAAATCTCCAGTGGCTACCAATCAATCTGCGCATCAGGCAGAAACTCCTCACCCTCGGTTTCAAGGCTCTCCATCACCTCGCCCCCTCCTACCTCACCTCCCTTCTCTCCTTCTATTGCCCAGCCCGCACCCTCTGCTCCTTCGCCGCTAATCTCCTCACCATACCTCGTTCTCGCCTGTCCCGCCATTGACCCCCGGCCCACGTCATCCCCCGGGCCTGAAATGCCCTCCCTCTGCCCATCCGCCAAGCTAGCTCTCTTCCTCCCTTCAAGGCCCTACTGAGAGCTCACCTCCTCCAGGAGGCCTTCCCAGACTGAGCCCCTTCCCTCCTCTCCCCCTCGTCCCCGTCTCCATCTCCCCCATTTTACCTCCTTCCCTTCCCCACAGCACCTGTATATATGTATATATGTTTGTACATATTTATTACTCTATTCATTTATTTATTTTACTTGTACATATCTATTCTATTTATTTTATTTTGTTAGTATGTTTGGTTTTGTTCTCTGTCTTCCCCTTTTAGACTGTGAGCCCACTGTTGGGCAGGGACTGTCTCTATATGTTGCCAATTTGTACTTCCCAAGCGCTTAGTACAGTGCTCTGCACACAGTAAGCACTCAATAAATACTGTTGATGATGATGATGATGATGGGTTTTATGCCTGGCTCTGCCACTTGTCTGCTGTGTGTCCTTGGACAAGTAACTTAACCCCCTGTGCCTCAGTTAACTCATCTGTAAAATTGGGATTGAGACTGAGACTCAAATGGGACAGGGACGGTGTCCAACCCGATTTGCTTGTATACACCCCAGTGGTTAGTACAGTGCCTGGCACAGAGTAAGCACTTAAAAAATACCACACTTATTAGTAGTCCGCTTAAGGGGAGATGGTGGCTTTATGGTGCTGGCTTTGTAGAAGTGACTCACAAATCTCCCTCTTTGATGTCCTCATTTCTCCGGTTCAATTAGTCAGCCCCAGAAGGAATCATCCCCTCTCCTCCTACTTCTTAGGCATTGCACCTCTGCATTTGGTATCCCTTTTCTAAAGGTTTCTTTAAGATACTGCTGGCAAGAAGCAGTAGTCTTCAGAACACTATTTTAGATCAGTCAACTAACAGGGAAGATCGATTCACCTATTTGACTGTAAGTTGCTTGTGGGCAGGGAAAACACCATGTGCTTTTGTTGCATTTTTTCTAGTGCTTTAGTAATGTGAATTACAAGTAGTAATGTGTATTACAAGTACTGTTCGAGGTTTTTTTTATTGGTATTTGTTAAGTGCTTACTATTTTAATTGCTCTCTGTGATGTCATCATCTTCTGATTTTACTATTGCCATCGAATGTTAATTGTTAACGGCTCTGTGCGATATCATCATCTGCTCACTTCATCTCCGCCATCGAATGTTAACTGTTCACGGCTCTCTGTGATGTCATCGTCAACTACCTTAATTACTGCTACTGCATTATTACTACTGCATGTTAATTGTTAACTGTTCGCTGTGTTGTCATTTACCTTGGTGACCTCACCATAAACTGTCAATTCCCCTGCTCCCATCTTCCCTTCCCAGTATTCACCTTCTCCTTCCCCTCTCCCACCCAGCTCTTTCCCTCCCTTTTCCCCGCCCCACCCCTTCCCCAAACCCCACTCCAGAATCCCCCTATACCACCGCAAATCCTCCCTTCCCTCCTTCCCGCCCCCTCCCCATTCCCGGTCTCCTTTCTCATCGCCACCCCTCTTACCCCCTCCCCTCTCAGGACCCCGACAATTCATTCCAATCCAAACCCTCCCCACCCCTCGCACCTTTCCCCCTCCCACCCCTCCTTCTACAGCTGCTGCCAAGTGTGGCCTTTTGAATCCCTGCTCCATTATAGGTAGGCTCCCTTTCATCCTTGACCTGTTCCTTTCCAGCACTCTTCTCCTACTCACCCTCACTCGCCCTAACCGAAACATGGCTGACCCCGATGACACGGTCTGTTCTGCTGCTCTCTCCAGCGGAGGTCTCTTCTTCTCCCATTCCCCCAGACTCACTAGAAAAGGAGGAGGTATTGGCTTCATTCTCGCACCCTAATGTCCCTTTCGCACTATACCTCCTCCCCCTTCCCTTTCCTTCCCCTCCTTTGAAGCCCAAATTATTCACCTCAACCACCCCCTCCAGATTCTTGTAGCCATCATCTACCGAACTCTGGCCCCACCTTCAACATGTTAGTAACGGTTTTGACCCCTTTCTTACCTTCCATCTCTCCTTTTCCATGCTCACTCTGATCCTCGGAGACTTCAACATCCACATAGATGTCCCTGGTGACTCCTCTGCCATCTGGCTTCTATATCTCCTTGACACTGCTAACCTCCTGCTGCACCCCACCTCGGCCACTCAACAACGTGGTCACACCCTCGACCACTTCATCTCCTACTGCTGCACTATCTCCACCTTCACCAACTCTGAAATCAATCTCTCTGATCATAACCTTCTCACCTGCCTCCTCACTCACACTCCTCCCCCCTGTAAATCTATATTATTACACCACAGACCTCGGCTTTCTCGGCTTCATCGATCTTTCTCGGAGCATCACACCCCACCTCGCCTCCCTATTCTCTCTACACACTCCTGATTACCAGATTAGTGTCAACTCCACCCTCTCTACTCAACTCAACTCACTGGCTCCCCTTCCCTTCGCCGCTCTCGCACAAGTAACCCACAGCCTTGGATCACTGCCAATGTCCGCCTACTTCTCTCTTATGTTCGAGCTGCTGAACGCTACTGGCGAAAGCCTAAACACCAAGCCAACCTTGTTCACTTAAGGTTTATCCTTTCCTGCCTTAACTCTGCCCTCTCCTCTACCAGGCAAAACTATTTTTCCTCCCTTATTGACACCCACACCCATCATCCCTGTCAGCTGTTCCAAATATTTAACTCCCTTCTCAGGTCCCTTGTTCCTCCCCTTCCTGCACCCCTCACTTCCAACGATCTGGCCTCCTACCTCATTAGTAAAATTCACTCCAAGAGGACTGAGTTCCCCAAAGTCACCCCTCCCCCTTCTCCATCCCACCCCTCAAACCTCTCCACTACTCTCCCATCCTTTCCAGCAGTATCTTCAGATGAGATTTCCTCCCTCCTCTCCAGTGCTACCCCAGCCACCTGTGCTTCTGACCCCATTCCCTCTTATCTTATGAAAACTCTAGCCCCTTCCCTCCTCCCCTCGCTAACTTCCATCTTAAACCACTCACTCTCCACTGGTTCCTTCCGCTCTGCCTTCAAACATACCCACATCTCTCCCATCCTAAAAAGCCCTCTCTTGACCCCATCTCCCCTTCTAGTTATCGCCCTATCGCACTCCTACCCTTCCTTTTTAAACTCCTAGAACGAGTCGTCTACACTCGCTGCATCGAATTCCTCAATGCCAACTCTCCTTGACCTTCTCCAATCTGGCTTCCGTTCCGTACACTCCACCGAAACTACACTCTCAAAATTCACCAATGACCTCCTTCCTGCCAGATCCAATGGCTCCTACTCTAACCTAATCCTCCTCGACCTCTCAGCTGCCTTTGACACTGTGGACCACCTCCTTCTCCTCAACACGCTATCCAACCTTGGCTTCACAGACTCCGTCCTCTCCTGGTTCTCCTCTTATGTCTCCGGCCGTTCAGTCTCAGTCTCCTTTGCGGGCTCATCCCCCGTCTCCCATCCTCTTACTGTAGGTGTTCCTCAGGGGTCAGTTCTTGGTCCCCTTCTGTTCTCTATCTACACTCACTCCCTTGGTGAACTCATTTGCTCCCACGGCTTCAACTATCACCTCTATGCTGACACCCAAATCTACATCTCTGCCCATGCTGCTTTTCCCTTCCTCCAGGCTTGTTTCTCCTACTGCCTTCAGGATATCTCCATCTGGTTGTCTGCCTGCCATCTAAAATTTAATATGTCCATAACTGAACTCCTTATCTTCCCTCCTAAACCCTGTCATCTCCCTGACTTTCCCGTCCCTGTAGACGGTGCTACCATCCTTCCCGTCTCACAAGCCCGCAACCTTAGTGTGATCCTCGACTCCGCTCTCTCGTTCACCCCACACATCCAATCCATCACCAAAACCTGCCAGTCTCACCTCCACAACATCGCCAATATCCGCCCTTTCCTCTCCATCCAAACCGCTGCCTTGCTGGATCAATCTCTCATCCTATCCCAACTGGATTACTGCATTAGCCTCCTCTCTGGTCTCCCATCCTCCTGTCTCTCCTCCTTCAGTCTATACTTCACTTTGCTGCCCGGATTATTTTTGTAGAGAAACGCTCTGGGCATGTTACTCCCTTCCTCAAAAATCTCCAGTGGCTGCCTGTCAACCTACGAATCAAGCAAAAACTCCTTCTCTCATCTTCAAGGCTCTCCATCACCTCACCACTTCCTACCTCACCTCCCTTCTCTCCTTCTACAGCCCAGCCCGCATCCTCCGCTCCTCTGCCGCTAACATCCTCACTGTACCTCGTTCTCGGCTGTTCTGCTGTCGACCCTTGGCCCACGTCCTTCCTCTGGCCTGGAATACCCTCCCTCCACACATCCGTCATGTTATCTCTCTTCCTCTCTTCAAAGCCCTACCAAGAGCTCACCTCTTCCAGGAGGCCTTCCCAGACAAAGGACCCTTTTTCCTCTCCTCCTCCCCAATGCCCCCCACCTCCTTCCCCTCCCCACAGCATATATATATATATATATATATATATATATATATATATATATATATATATATATATATTATTTATATATATATATATTTGTACAGATTTATTATTCTATTTATTTTACTTGTACATATTTACTACACTATGTTCTTAATGATGGGCATTATAGCTATAATTCTATTTATTCTGACGATTTTGACACCTGACAACATGGTTTGTATTGTTGTTTGTTTCCCCCTTCTAGACTGTGAGCCCGTTGTTGGGTAGGGACCGTCTCTATATGTTGCCGACTTGTACTTCCCAAGCTCTTCGTTCAGTGCTCTGCACACAGTAAGCGCTCAATAAGTACGATTGAATGAATGAATGATTGTGCCAGGCACTGGACCTAACACTATAGTAGACAGAGGTTAACCAGGTTAGACACAGTCCATGTCAAACCTGGGGATAACCAGGTTAGACACAGTCCATGTCAAACCTGGGTATCGTGGTCATAATCACTATTTTCAAGATGAGGTAAATGAGCCCCAGAGAAATTAAATGACTTGCTCAAGGTCAAACAGTAGACAAGTGGGAGAACCAAGATTGTCTTGTCTCGTTTTATGCTGTTGAGTGTTCTCTGACCCATAGCGACTCCATGGACATATCTCTCCCAGAATGCCCCACTCTCCATCTGCAATCATTCTTTGAGTGTATTCATCCAGTTTTCTTGTTAAAAATATGGAAGTGGTTTATCATTGCCTTCTTCCATGCAGTAAACTTGTGTCCCCACCCTCGTCTCTCTCTCATGCCGCTGCTGCCCAGCACAGGTGAGTTTTGACTTGTAGCCGATTGCCTTTCACTCGCTAGCCATTTCCTAAGCTAGGAATGGAATGGGTAGGCCTCTGCGTGACTCTCCCTCCCATAGCTGGGACTAGTAGAATACTGGAAACTCTCCAAGTGTGATCCTGGGAGGGTGATCCAAGATTAGAGATGAATAAAGACCATTTCTACTACTACAACACAGTGTGGTCTCATGGAAAGAGTATGGGCCTGGAAGTGAGAGGACCTGGGTTCTCATCCTGGTTCTGCCACAAGTCTGCTGGGTTCCTTTGAGTAAGCAACTTAATTTCTTTGTGCTTCAGTTCCCTCTTCTGCAAAATGGAGATACAATACCTATTCTCCCTCCTACTTAGATGGTGAGCCCCACGTAGGAACTGATTATCTTGTATCTATCCTAGGGCATAGTACAGTGTTTGGCACATAGTAAGTGCTTAGCAAATATCATTATTATTATTACTGCTCCTACTACTATCTTCTATCACTGCGTGTTACCTCCTTGAATGCAGGCACCACTGATGGTAAAATGTATCTGCAAGTGCTCATTTAACTGAAAAGGACAATGTAAATTCCGCAGTCCACATTGTACGCACAAAAAAGTTTTCCTGAATGCGTTATCATGCTTAGTGCTTGCAGGGCTTGGCACTATTTTCTCCTTTGCTTCCTTGTTTCTAATGCCTTACAAAGGTTGGTTTGAAGGGAGCAACTTCTTTCTTGATTGCAAGATTCTGTTCTGGTGTATCTTTAGCAACAGAATCCCAGTTTTCAGTTGGGATGCGATATTGTCTGAAGCTTGGTTTCCCATATCCTTAAAATATTTTTTCTGCCCTCCTTGTTCTCAGTTTCTCAATTTTAACTCTCCACCTGGCAATACTTTGGAAATTCTTCTACTGTCCATTCTCCTCATATCTTCCATCTACTGTAGCTGTTTTAAGATGAGCAGAGCTTTGATGCTCAGCAACTTCTTTTAAGTAACTTTTGAGAAGCAGTGAGGTCTGGAAGACTGGGAAAGAGCCCGGGCCTGGGAGTCAGAGGACCTGGGTTCTAATCCTGGCTCGGTCACTTGTTTGCTTTGTAAACTTGGACAAATCACTTCACTTTTCTGTGCCTCAGTTTTATCAACTGTAAAATGGACATTCAATACCTGGGCATTCACTACAGAATAGTGGTCTGTTTCAGTGTGCCCTGAATTAATCCCTTGCCTCCTTGGAATTCAGGAGTGTTCCGCATCTCTCTCCGAGCTCTGGAGGCACTGGACGTTTTCCTCCTGGTGATCTGCTCCACCTCTTAATAATAATTGTGGAATTTGTTAAACTCTGACTGTATGTCAAACAGTGTTCTAAGCACTGCGTATAGATATAAGATAATCGGGTCCTCACATAGGGCTCACAGTCTAAGTAGGAGGAAAAACAGATTTCTTTTATGGCATTTGTTTAGCTCTTACTATATGTCAAATACTGTTCTAAGCTCAGGGTTAGATATAAATCAGTTAGGTTGGATACAATCCCTGTCCTGCAAGGGGGACATTTTCCTGAAGAGGGAATTGAAGCACAAAGAAGTTGAAGGACTTGGCCTAGGTCACACAGCAGGTGTGATTAGAGCCATGATTAGAACATGATCTACAGCAGAGCCATCATTAGAACGCAGATCCTCTGACTCCTAAGTCTGTGCTCTTTCCACTAGGCCAAGTCACTTAACATAATCTGTGCCTCAGTTACCTTATCTGTAAAGTGGAGATTAAGTGGAGTCCCATGTGGGACATGTAATGTGTCCAATCCGATTATTTTGTTTCTACCCCAGTGCTTAGTACAGTGCCTAGCACACAGTAAGTACTTAACAAATACCATTAAATAAAAAAAAACAAGCAATACTGACATTGGGCAAGTCACTTAACATCTCAACTTCAGCTTCCTCATCTCTAAAATGGGAATTAAGTCTGTGAGCCCCAAATGGGACATGGACTCTGTCCAACCTGGTTATCTTGTATCTACCCCAGGACTCAGTAGGAAACTGTGAAACCAGGGTAGATCCAGAATGAGTGTACAATGGGAAAATAAGCTCCATGTGGGACAGGGACTGTGTCCAACCTAATTGACTTGTATCTATCCCAGCACTTTGAACAGTGTTTGACACATAGTAAGCGCTAAACAAATATCATTTAAAAAATTCCAGCGACAGAGACTGTGCCTGATCTGATGATAGTGCATCTACCCCAGTGGTTAGTTTTTGGCACATACTGTCTAAAAAATACCACATGAGAAACAGTATAGATTAATGGCAAGAGCACGGTCATGGGAGTCAGTGGTCGTGGGTCCTATTCCCGGTTCTGCCACTTGTCTGATGTGTGACCTTGGGCAAGTCACTTCACTTCTCTGTACCTCAGTTATCTCATCTGTCAAATAGGGATTAATATTGTAAATCCCATGTGGGACAACCTGATTACCTCATATCTACCCCAGGGCTTAGAACAGTGCTTGGCACATTGTAAGCGCTTAACAAATACTATCATTATTATTAACTAATGAACAGTTGTTGAGCGCGCATTGAGATGACCATGGAGCCTGTTGACATCAATAAGGTCAATTTACTTATTGTATTTCGATCTGATCTTTTTCACCGCTGACCCCCTGCCCATGCCCTGTCTCTGGACTGGAACACCCTCCCTCTTCATAGTCAACCGAAATCATTTTACCCACTCTCAAAGCCTTATTAAAAGCACATCTCCTCAAGAAGGTCTTCCCCGATAAAGCCCTCTTTTAATAGTAGTAATAATATTTATTAAACACTTACTGCTCTTCACAGTGTTTAATAAACACTTACTGTGTGAAGAGCACTATAATGAACCATGGGAGATAACACATAGATGGGAATTAGATACAGTTCCTGTCCCTGAGGAGAGGGAAAGAGGTGTTCCAATAATGAAGTGTTTGATGGTTGCTTCAGATGACTAACTCTTGTCCCCAATACCCTCTCCCCTCTGTGTCACTCATCACTTGGATCTGTACCCTTTAAGCACTTGATATTCACCCCACCCTCAGACCCACTGAACCTACGCACATTTCAGTAATTTATTCATTTCTATTAATGTCTGTCTTCCCCTCTAGACTATAAGCTCATTGTGGGCAGGGAATTTGTCTGCCAATTCTGTTGCATTGAACTCTCCCAAGTGCTTACTACGAGTGATAGATAGATTGATTGATTGATTCAGGGATCTTGGTAGCAGCTCCTGAGGGCCATTTTGGGGAGATGTACAATGCTGCAAAGAGAGAGCACTTTCTTCCCTATAGACTGTAAGTTTGTTGTAGTCAGGGAATGTGTCCACTAATTATATTCTATTATCCTCTCCCAAGTGCTTAGTACAGTCCTCTGCACACAGTAAGCACTTGATAAATATGACAGATTAATTGATTCCCATGGGAGCAAGGGACACACAATTCCACTTCCCTGGGAGAGTTTCTGGAGAGTCTAGCCGTGTGGGAAACAGGAGCATGGAGTAGGAGGGAGAACAGGAATTGAATCCCCATTTTGAGGTACAGGGAAGTGAAGGGACTTGCCCAAGGTTACACAGCAAGGAATTAAGAAGAGCCAGAATTAGAAACCAAATCCTCTGATCTGTTCCACTCAGCCATGCTGCTTCTCTAGTCCACACAGCATTCTAATATGTGGGGAGGAAAAGGGCTGAGATCAGAAGTACGCATGTGTGCAATAATAAAAGTAATAATAATTATTGTATTTGTTAAGTACTTACTAGGTGCCAGGTACTACACCAAGCACTGAGGTGGAGACAAGCAAATCGGGTTAGATACAGCCCCTGTTTCATGTAGGGCTCACAGTCTCAATCTCCATTTTAAAGATGTTATCTGAAGCACAGAGAAGTTACGTGAGTAGCCCAAGGTCACACAGCAGACAAGCGATGGAAGTATTATTAGAACCCATGACCTTCTGGCTCCCAGGCCCATTCTCTATCCTCTAGGCCATTCTGTAGAAACCTTCATTTTTTTCATGTCTAAACCCGTATCCTGACCCTTGAATCTTATTAAGGACTCATAGCCTGAGGAATCAGCATAGATAACCAACTACCTGGTTGCATCCTTGAAGAGAGTGAATTAAAACGAAGGGATAACAGATTCTGAAGGAAAACAAAGACATTTTTCAGGATACACAGTAACTTCAACAATGGTGACAGTTATCATAAAGACTATTACTATTGGCATTGCTAATAAGCCATTACTCTGTGCCAAAGCACTGCATTGGAATAATGCTAGTAGTCATAGTAATAGTATTTATTAAGTGCTTACTTTGTGCACTGCATTATAAAAGACTGGGAGAGAGTATTCAGGTGGGAATTAGACGTGGCTCCGGCCCTCAAGGGACTCAGAATTTAAGTATAAAATGGGGGAGAGGAGAACTGGTGAAACACAAAAATAGAGAAGTAATAGTAATAATGACAATTATTATGGTATTTGCTAAGTGCTTACTATATGCTAAGCACTGTTTCTAAGTGCTGGAGTAGATACAATGTAATTAGGTTGGACACAGTTCTTGTCATTCATTTAAAAATTCATTCAATCCTATTTATTGAGTGCTTTCTGTGTGCATAGCACTGTACTAAGAGCTTGATAAATTACAACATAACAATAAACAGACACATTCCCTGCCAACACCGAGTTTACACCACATGGGGCTCACCCCATTAATCCCCATTTTACAGATGAGGTAACTGAGTCTCAGAGAAGTTAAGTAACTTGCCCAAAGTCACACAGCTGACTAGTGGCTCTGACTCCCAAGCTATTTCCACTGAGCCACGTTATTCTCATCATCAATCGTATTTATTGAGCGCTTACTATGTGCAGAGCACTGTACTAAGCGCTTGGGAAGTACAAATTGGCAACATATAGAGACAGTCCATACCCAACAGTGGGCTCACAGTCTAAAAGACTCTCCTTTCTCCTTTGTCTCCATCGTCACCTCGTACATCCACATCTTCTGGGCCGTGCTGAGGATGCCGGCCACCAAGGGCCGGGCTAAGGCTTTATCCACCAGCTTGCCCCACATCACTGTCGTCACTGTTTTCCTCTTCGTCACTGTTTTCCTCTCTACGGAAGGAAAATCCTTTCCTCTCTACAGAAAGGAATATGAAAGAAATAAAAAAACACTTCTGGTTTCAGCACCCAGACTTCGTCTGTCTTGGCTTCTGCTCCCCAAAATCAGCATTCAGAATTTACAGGGATCTAGGGAGGTTTAGAGTTGTAGAATGGTATCTGAGGTCATAGTCTCTTGGTGACCTGCTCAGTAAATACATTTTTATGGGCTTTGCTAAGCACTTACTCTGTGTCAAACACTGTTCCAAGCACAAGGGTAGATGCAAGCTAATCAGGTTGGACACAGTCCCTGTACTACATGAGGATTGCAGTCCAAGTAAGAGGGAGAAGAGGAGGGCTGAGGCACAGAGAAGTGAAGTGACTTTCCCAAGGCCATACAACAAGCATTTGTCAGAGCCGGGATTAGAATCCAGGTCTTCTGACTCCTAGGTATGTGTTGTTTCCGCTAGGTCATGCTGCTTCTGCATTTCTGAAATGATCATTTTTGTGCGCATCACAATGGCTCTGTGATAGTACACATTTTAGGGAATGTTATGTATGACTGCGGCTTACACAAAGGTGTATTAGCAAATGGGTATCTGCAAATCCATAGACCCATCAGGGATAGCTAAAGTCCCACATGCTCACCTGTGTTCTCGAATGCAAAACTCTAGTATATCAATCAATCAATGGCATTTATTGAGTGCTTACTTTATGCAGAACACAGTATTAGGTGCTTTGGAGAGTACAATACAAAAGACTCAGTTGACATGTTCCCTGTCCACGAAGAGTTTACAGCCTAAAAGGGAAGATTGACATTAACACAGATAAATAATTATTTATTCAGTGCTTCCTCCATGCCAAAGCACTTATCCAACAGCTGGGGTTGGTGCTGGGTAATCAGATTGGACACATTGCCTGCCCCACTCAGGGTTCACGATCTAAGAGTTGCAGAGAATCGGTATATTCATTCAATGGTATTTATTGAGCACTTACTGGGTGCAAAGCACTGTATTAAATGTTTGAACCTAATCTCCTTTTTAAGAATGCAGAAACCTACACTCCAGAGGTTGTGACTCTCCTGAAGTCATATACTATGTCAGTGGCAGGGCTGGGATTAGAACCAGCATGTCTCAGTGGATAGAACATGGGCCTGGCAGTCAGAAGGACCTGAGCTTTAATCCCGGCTCCCCCACATGTCTGCTGTGTGAACGCCCGCTATTGGGTAGGGACTGTCTCTATATGATGCCAACTTGTACTTCCCAAGCGCTTAGTACAGTGCTCTGCACACAGAAAGCGCTCAATAAATACGATTGATTGATTGATTGATTGATTGATTGAACTTGGGCAAATCATTTATCTTCTTTGGATCTCACTTCCCTCGTCTGTAAAATGGGGATTGTGTCCTACCTGACTATCTTGCATCTAATCTAGAGTTTAGTGCAGTGCTTGGCACATAGTAAACATTTAACAAATACCATTAAAAAAAGAGTCCTGGGTCCTTTCTGCTAGAGTGCTCTGCCTCCCTTCCATTAAAGCACAACCTTAACTCATATATACAAAAACATTCACTGATATAATCTTCTGTGAATACAGATAAACACTCAATCAATCAATCAATCAATCGTATTTATTGAGCGCTTACTATGTGCAGAGCACTGTACTAAGCGCTTGGGAAGTACAAATTGGCAACACATAGAGACAGTCCCTACCCAACAGTGGGCTCACAGTCTAAAAGGGGGAGACAGAGAACAGAACCAAACATACCAACAAAATAAAATAAATAGGAAAGAAATGTACAAGTAAAATAAATAAATAAATAAATAGATAGAGTAATAAATATGTACAACCATATATGCATATATACAGGTGCTGTGGGGAAGGGAAGGAGGTAAGATGGGGGGATGGAGAGGGGGACGAGGGGGAGAGGAAGGAAGGGGCTCAGTCTGGGAAGGCCTCCTGGAGGAGGTGAGCTCTCAGCAGGGCCTTGAAGGGAGGAAGAGAGCTAGCTTGGCGGAGGGGCAGAGGGAGGGCATTCCAGGCCCGGGGGATGACGTGGGCCTGGGGTCGATGGCGGGACAGGCGAGAACGAGGTACAGTGAGGTTGCATACTTCTTAACTTCCTCCTCTGCTCACAATCCTACATATATGAACACAACGCCAACTCACACTCACATTGCTCTAAACACATGATCTCAGAGATGCATTCACTCATAGGTAAACACCTCCTATTAACCACACAAATATATTCATATGTTTGCACAGACACACAAAAACACCAACAAATTTGCACATAGATCCAGAAACGCACATACACATATTTATTCATTCATTCGATTTGCTGGTTCAATCTCTCATCCTATCCCGCTGGATTACTGCATAAGCCGCCTCTCTGATCTCCCATCTTCCTGTCTCTCCCCACGTCAGCCTATACTTCACGCTGCTGCCCGTATCATCTTTGTCCAGAAAAGCTCTGGTCATGTTACTCCCCTCCTCAAAAATCTCCAGTGGCTACCAGTCAACCTATGCATCAGGCAAAAACTCACTCTCGGCTTCAAGGCTCTCCATCACTTCACCCCCTCCTACCTCACCTCCCTTCTCTCCTTCTATAGCCCAGTCAGCACCCTCCGTTCCTCTGCCGCTAACCTCCTCACTGTGCCTCGTTCTCGCCTGCTCCTCCGTCGACTCCCGGCCCACATCCTCACCTTGGCCTGGAATGCCCTCCATCCGCACATCCGCCAAGCTAGCTTGCTTCCTCCCTTCAAAGCCCTACTGAGAGCTCACCGCCTCCAGGAAGCCTTCCCAGACTGAGGCCCCTTTTTCTTCTCCCCCTCTCCATCCCCTCCTCCCTATCTCCTTAACTTCCCCACAGCACCTGTATATGTGTTTGTACAGATTTATTACCCTATTATTTACTTGTACATATTTACTATTCTATTTATTTTGTCATTGATGTGTATCTAGCTTTAATTCTATTTATTCTATTTATTCTGTTGACTTGACACCTGACCACATGTTTTGTTTTGTTGTCTGTCTCCCCCTTCAAGACTGTGAGCCCGCTGTTGGGTTGGGACCGTCTCTCTATGTTGCCAACTTGTACTTCCCAAGCGCTTAGTACAGTGCTCTGCCCACAGTAAGCGCTCAATAAATACGATTGAATGAATGAATGAATGAATGGGTGCATGAATGAATGAATTTATTGAGGGCTTATTGTGTGCAGAGCACAGTACTAAGCACTTGGGAAAGTATAATTCAGCAATACATCTACATACATGTTCCCGATCCTGAGAGGCCCTCCTGCCATCACACCGGAAGGATCCCGGAAGGATCCTCTCCTCCAGATGCCGCCGCGAGGGCCGGGGCTCCCCCTCCCTCCCTCCCTCCCTCCGACCGCGAGCAGCCTGCTATCAGAAGCCTATGCCCCGCGGCCGGGCTCCTGGCCGTCCTCCACCCTGACATCTGCAGTCCTGCCCGAGGATACCGAGGGCCCTGGACTGGACCCCCATCCCCCATCATCACTAGACTCACTCCTCGAAGACACCTCCACTCTGTCCAAGTAGCCAACTGCGATCGTGGGACATTGTGTGCCCCCGCTTGATCGTACAGCATTGTGTCCCCCTGCTTGATCGTGGGACATGGTGTCCCCCTGCTTCCATCCCCTCACAACCCATAAGCGACCTTCTTTGATGAGCCTCCCCACCCCTTCCTTCCCGGTCCAGACATGATTGATTTCCCCCTCCACCCCGCACCCCGCTCGCCTCCCCTTTAAAAAGGCCCTTGTTATCACCCAGTTACTTTAACAACAACCCCATTAGCACCTAGTCAGCCCACCCATGTTATTTGACTGTTCACTCCTCTCCCCCGGCACCTTTTCTCCCATGACTCCCCTTAACAGCTCCACTCTACTCCAGAACTGCCATCCTTAGGACTCCATCCTCCACCACGTCAGAGACATTTTTGCCAAGAGCCCCTGGACTCTCCTTATCATTAGCCTCTTTGATTTGATTTGAATGACCTATGGACAATTCATCCTTCTGCTTTGGGCATCATCTGCCTATTTTATGGACGCTTCTGCATGTTAACTGTTAACTGCTCTTTGTGATGTCATCATCTGCTAATTTTATTATTGCCATAGTATGTTAATTGTTAACGGCTCTAAATGATGTTATCACCTCCTTATTTTACTGCTATCGCATGCTAATTTTTAACTGCTCTCTGTGATGTCATCATCTGCTTATTTTTTGCCCCCCCCGCTCCTCTGTCAATAACCTAATCACTGTACTTCGTTCTCACCTGTCCAGCCATTGACCTTCAGCCCACGTCATCATCATCATCATCATAAATTGTATTTATTGAGCGCTTACTGTGTGCAGAGCACTGTACTAAGCGCTTGGGAAGTACAAGTTGGCAACATATAGAGACAGTCCCTACCCAACAGTGGGCTCACAGTCTAAAAGGGGGAGACAGAGAACAAAACCAAACATACTAACAAAATAAAATAAATAGAATAGATATGTACAAATAAAATAAATAAATAAATAAATAAATAGAGTAATAAATATGTACAAACATATATACATATATACAGGTGCTGTGGGGAAGGCTTGAACGAGAAGGGTAGCGGTGTGGACGGAGAGGAAAGGGCGGATCTTGGCAATGTTGCAGAGCTGAGACGGGCAGGATTTGGTGACGGCTTGGATGTGAGGGGTGAACGAGAGAGTGGAGTCGAGGATGACACCAAGGTTGCGGGCTTGTGAGACCGGAAGGATGGTAGTGCCGTCAACAGTGATGCGGAAGTCAGGGAGAGGGCAGGGTTTGGGAGGGAAGACAAGGAGTTTAGTCTTGGACATGTTGAGTTTTAGATGGCGGGCAGACATCCAGATGGAGATGTCCTGAAGGCAGGAGGAGATGCGAGCCTGAAGAGAGGGGGAGAGAGTAGGGGCAGAGATGTAGATTTGGGTGTCATCAGCGTAGAGATGATAGTTGAAGCCGTGGGAGCGAATGAGTTCACCAAGGGAGTGCGTGTAGATCGAAAACAGAAGGGGACCAAGCACTGAACCTTGGGGAACCCCAACGGTAAAGGGATGGGAGGGGAAGGAGGAGCCTGCAAAAGAGACAGAGAATGAACGACCGGAGAGATAAGAGGAGACCCAGGAGAGGATGGAGTCTGTGAAGCC
Organism: Tachyglossus aculeatus; assembly: GCF_015852505.1. Lineage (NCBI taxonomy): Eukaryota > Metazoa > Chordata > Mammalia > Monotremata > Tachyglossidae > Tachyglossus > Tachyglossus aculeatus. The sequence goes on from NW_024044847.1 coordinate 783,561, forward strand.
AAGGTCAGATAGCGTGTTGAGGAGAAGGGGGTGGTCCACAGTGTCGAAGGCAGCTGAGAGGTCGAGGAGGATTAGTATAGAGTATGAGCCGTTGGATTTGGCAAGCAGGAGGTCATTGGTGACCTTTGAGAGGGCAGTTTCCGTGGAATGTATGGGACGGAAGCCAGACTGGAGGGGGTCGAGGAGAGTGTGGTTGTTGAGGAATTCTAGGCAGCGCGTGTAGACAACTCGTTCAAGGAGTTTGGAAAGGAATGGTAGGAGAGATATCGGGCGACAACTAGAAGGTGAAGTGGGGTCAAGAGAGGGTTTTTTTAGGGTGGGAGAGACCTGGGCATGTTTGAAGGCAAAGAAGAAGGAACCAGTGGAGAGTGAGCGGTTGAAGATGGAAGTTAAGGAGGGGAGAAGGGATGGAGCGAGAGATTTCATGAGATGAGAGGGAATGGGGTCCGAAGCACAGGTAGCACTTGAGAGGAGGGAGGAGAGCTCCTCTGAGGATACTGCTGGGAAGGATGGGAGAGTAGCAGAGAGTGTTGAGAGCCGGGGGGTTGTAGAAGGGGGGGAAGTGACTTTGGGGAGGTCGGACCTGATGGATTTAATTTTGTCAATGAAGTAGGAGGCCAATTCGTTGGGGGTGAGGGAAGGAGGAGGGGGAGGAACCGGGGGCCTGAGAAGGGAGTTGAATGTACGGAAGAGCTGGCGGGGGTGATGGGCATGGGTGCCAATAAGGGAGGAGAAATAGTTTTGTCTGGCAGAGGAGAGGGCTGAGTTAAGGAAGGAAAGGATAAACTTGTAGTGAACGAGGTTGGCATGGTATTTAGACTTTCGCCAGCAGGGTTCGGCAGCTCGAGCATAAGAGCGAAGGAGGCGGACAGTGGCAGTGATCCAGGGCTGTGGGTTAGTGGTACGAGAGCGTCGAAGGGAAAGGGGAGCGAGTGATTCTAGCTGAGTAGAAATGGTAGAGTTGAGAGCAGTAATCTGATCTTCAAGACTGGGTAGAGAGGAGAGGGTGGCGAGGTGGGGTGTGAGGCGCTCCGAAAGATGGATGGGGTCAAGAGAGCGGAGATCTCTGTGAGGGAGTAATATGGATTTACAGGGGAAAGTAGTGTGAGTGAGGAGGCAGGTGAGAAGATTATGATCAGAGAGAGGGATTTCAGAATTGGTGAGGGTGGACACAGTGCAGCGATAGGAGATGATGAGGTCGAGGGTATGACCAAGTTGGTGAGTGGGTGAGGTGGGGTGGAGGAAGAGGTAGGCAGCGTCGAGGAGAGATAGAAGGCGGGCAGCAGAGGTGTCATCAGGGATATCCATGTGGATGTTGAAGTCTCCGAGGATCAGAGTGGGCATGGAGAAGGAGAGAAGGAAGGTGAGGAAGGGGTCAAAGTCGTTAAAGAAGTTGGAAGTGGGGCCGGGAGGGCGGTAGATGACGGCTGCAAGAATCTGGAGGGGGTGATAGAGGCGAATAATGTGGGCTTCAAAGGAAGGGATGGAAAGGAGAGGGGGAGGAGGGATAGTGCGAAAGCGACATTGGGGGGCGAGAAGGAAACCAACACCTCCTCCTTTTCCGGTGAGTATGGGGGAGTGGGAGAAGAAGAGGCCTCCACTGGAGAGAGCAGCAGAAGGGACCGTGTCGTCTGGAAACAGCCATGTTTCAGTTAGGGCTAGAGGGAGTAGAGAGCTGGAAAGGAATAGGTCCAGGATGAAAGGGATCTTACTTAAAATGGAGCGGGGGTTCCAGAGGCCTCACTTGGCAGCAACTGTCGAGGGAGGGGAGGGAGGGGGAAGGGTGCGAGGGGTGGGGAGGGTTTGGATTGTGATGAGTTGGCGGGGGCCTGGGCGGGGAGAGTGGGAATAGGGGTGGCGATGGGAAAGGAGAACTGGGATGGGGTGGGGGCTGGGGGAAAGGGAGGGAGGGGGCCGGGAGTGAGGAGTGGAGGACTGGCGCTGGTAAAGAGGGATCCTTGGTAGGGGGTGAGGGGGAGTGGTCTTGGTCGGTGAGATGGAGGGAAAAAGCTGGGTGGGAGAGGGGAAGGGGAAGGTGAGGAATGGGAATGGCAGTTGGGAGCAAGGGAATTGAAAGTGCATGGTGAGGTCAGCAGGGCGAGTAACAGTACAGCGGGAGGTTAACAATTGAGATGCAGAAGCAATAAAACAGTAGCAATGATATAAGTAGGCGATGGCATCACAGGGTGTAGTTAAACAATCAATATGCTATGGCAATAATAAAATTGGCAGATAATGATGTCACAGAGAGCAGATACAAACTATTATGTGCTGGAGTAGGGTGGGCCTGTTAAGCGGGGTCAGGGAGCAGAGATACCTGGGGAGAGAAGCGAACAACCAACTAGTATGGGAGGGCTGAGGATGTGCGAATGGGGTTGTCGGTAATGTAACATGGTGCTAATAAGGGCCTTTTACCTGGGGTGCGGGAGGAGAGTCAGTCAGGACCGGACCGGCAAGGGGTGGGGGTGGGGGATGAGGGGCACTTTAAGGAAGGTCGCTTAAGTTGGGGAGGGTGTGGAAGCAGGGGGCCGTCTATAGGGGCGCTTGGAGGAGGGGAGCCTTCTGGGAGCAGCAGGGGCCACGCGGTGTGATGGCGGGCGGGCCGGCAGGCCTCTCGGGAACGGAGTCCCGGGCGTCTGTGGCGGCGGTCTGAGGAAAGGATCCTTCCGGGAGCAGCAAGGCCGCGCGGTGTGATGGCGGGCGGGCCTCTCGGGAACGGGGTCCAGGGCATCTATGGCGGCGCTCTGAGGAGAAGATCCTTCCGGGAGCAGCAAGGCCGCGCGGTGTGATGGCAGGCCTCTCGGGAACGGAGTCCCGGGCGCCTGTGGTGGTGCTCTGAGGAGAGGATCCTTCCGGGAGCAGCAAGGCAGCGCGGTGTGATGGCGGGCGGGTGGGCGGGCCTCTCGGGAACGGAGTCCCGGGCGTCTATGGCGGCGCTCTGAGGAGAGGATCCTTCCGGGAGCAGCAAGGCTACGCGGTGTGATGGGGGGCGGTCGGGCGGGCCTCTCGGCAACGGCGCTGGTACAGAGGGATCCTTGGTAGGGGGTGAGGGGGAGTGGTCTTGGTGGGTGAGAGGGAGGGAAAAAGCTGGGTGGGAGAGGGGAAGGGGAAGGTGAGGAATGGGAATGGCAGTTGGGAACAAGGGAATTGAAAGTTCATGGTGAGGTCAAAAGGGCGAGTGACAGTACAGTGGGAGGTTAACAATTGAGCAGCAACGTCCTTTCCCTGTCAATCAATCAATCAGTCAATCGTATTTATTGAGCGCTTACTGTGTGCAGAGCACTGTACTAAGCGCTTGGGAAGTACAAGTTGGCAACATATAGAGACAGTCCCTACCCAACAGTGGGCTCACAGTCTAAAATGTCCTGGAATGCTCTCCCTCCACACATCCACCAAGCTAACTCTTCCTCCCTTCAAAGCCCTATTGAGAGCACACCTCCTCCAAGAATCTTTCCCAGACAGAGCCCCCTTTTTCCTCTCCTAATCAATCAATCAATCAATCAATCAATCGCATTTATTGAGCGCTTACTGCGTGCAGAGCACTGTACTAAGCGCTTGGGAAGTACAAGTCGGCAACACATAGAGACAGTCCCTACCCAACAGTGGGCTCACAATCTAGAAGAGGGAGACAGAGAACAAAACCAAACGTACTAACAAAATAAAATAAATAGAATAGATATGTACATGTAAGATAGATAGAGTAATAAATATGTACAAACATATACATATATGCAGGTGTTGTGGGGAATGGAAGGAGAGGGGGATGAGCGGGAGAGGAAGGAAGGGGCTCAGTCTGGGAAGGCCTCCTGGAGGAGATGAGCTCTCAGTAGGGCCTTGAAGGAAGGAAGAGAGCTAGCTTGGCGGATGGGCAGAGGGAGGGCATTCCAGGCCCGGGGGATGACGTGGGCCAGGGGTCGATGGCGTGACAAGCGAGAACGAGGCCCGGTGAGGAGATTAGCGGTGAGGTGATATCCTACTCACCATCCCCCCGCCCTACCTTCTTCCCCTTCCCACAGCACTTGAATGTATTTGTACAGATTTATTACTCTATTTATTTTAATTGTACATATTTATTATTCTATTCATTTTGTTAATGATGTGCATATAGCTTTAATTCTATTTGTTCTGACGACTTTGACACCTGTCTACATGTTTTGTTTTGTTGTCTGTCTCCCCCTTCTTACCTGTGAGCCCGTTGTTGGGTAGTGGCCATCTCTATATGTTGCCAACTGTGCTTCCCAAGGGCTTAGTACAGTGCTCTGCACACAGTAAGCCCTCAATAAATACGATTGAATGAATGAAATAACAATTTCATGGTTCCATGGCCGGCTAGATTCTCCCTTCCGTGTCTGGGAATTTCCATTCTCTGAGAGTGGGTAGGGAAAGACACATCTATTTCCTTCTGTCAGGGCTTGCACCCTGTCCCAACCTAACACCCACAGAAAGCAGGCCCAGGCGAACGGCAACTCAACCTACTTCTGCTGAGCTTGTCAAGAAAAAAGTGAATTAAAGATAAGATCCTTGTTCAGGGCAGGAATCCCCTCAATTAGAAAATTGGTGAGCCCATATTCACCTCGACGAAACTGTCTGAGATTTTCCTTCGGGGAGATCTCTCCCTTGTAGATAGCATGAGCCAGTGGTAAGGCTACACCTGGGTTCTGCTACCAGCTCTGCCATTGGCATTCTTTTGGCACCTCACTGCACCTCTCTGGGCCTCGTTTTCCTTCTCCATGAAATGGGGATACAGCCCCTCCTCTCCTATCGTTGGACTCTTGATTGGCAGAAGGTCTGTTCTGTTCTTCCTGTATCTGCCCCACCCGTTGGCTCATACTAAGTCCTTAATAAATGATCCAAACAAAAATATCACTTTGAGGTGAGGAAATTGGACGAATTTATCTTCTCATCTATTTTTGTTTGCTGCCAGTCCCAGTTCCAGACTTTCTGGAACGATCTAGGGTTAAGGCTTCCTGCTGGTTCTGGATTCTCACCTCTCCTTTTCTCCTCTTGCACGCTGGTGGCTGTGACAGGAAAGTCTTTGTGAGGTGACTTGTCCTCAATGGTCACCCGTTTACCTCATGGTCCCCATAAAGCAGCCACTTTTCTGGGCAGGGTCGGGGAGGGGGCTCCCCCGGGAGGACCAGACCTGAGCTCTGCCTGAGAGGCCTCATTATCTGGGAAATCCCAGAGCCAGTTGGTGACATCATCCCTAAGGTTCAGCAGGGTTCAGACTGTGCCACGAGTGTTACCCATGTTTTCCTGGGGCATTTTAGGGTAGTCACGAGCCTTCATTAAGACTGGACAGTCTGCTTTTCAATAAATAAATGGTATTCATTGATCACGTACTGTGTGTAAAGCAGTGTAAGAAGCTCCTGGGAGAATACAATGCAACAGAGCTGCTAGAGACGTTCCCTGCCTAGAGCTTACAGTCTAGAAAGGGAGACAGATATTAAAATAAATTATGGATATGTACTCAAGTGCTCTGGTGCTGCGGGGTGAGTGAATATCAAATGCTTTGGTAATATCGATCCGAGTGCAAAGTGACATGGAGGAAGTAAGGGAAAAGGTTTAACTAGGAAAGGCCTCTTGGAAGAGACATGATTTTAATAAAGCTCTGTAGGTGGAGACAGTTTGAAGCAGCATTAGCTAGTTAAAAAAGCACGGGCCTGGGAGTAAGAAGGATCTTGGTTCTTATCCCAGCCCTGCCACGTGCCCGCTGTGCCACCTTGGGCAAGTCACTTCACTTCCCTGGGCCTCAGTTACTTCATCTGTAAAATAGGGATTAAGACTGTGAACTCATGTGGGACATGGACTGTGTCCAACTTGATTAGCTTGTATCTACTTCAGCGCTTAGTACAGACCTGGAACATAGTAAGTACTTAACAAATACCATAAAAAGGGAATGTTTGTTGAATATGAAGGTGGATGGAGTTCCAGGCCAAAGCAAGGATCTGGACAAGAGATCAATGGTGAGACAGTTGAGATTGAGGTACAATAAGTAGGTAGGCATTAGAGAAGCAAGGCATGTAAACCTGGGTTGTAGTAGGCAATCAGAGAGGTAGGATAGGAGGGGGCGAGGTGATTGAGGGTTTTAAAATGATGCTAAGGAGTTTCTGTTGTTGCGGAGCTGGATAGGCAGCCACTAAATGTTTTTGAGGAGTGGGGAAATGTGAACTGAATGTCATTTTAGGAAAATGATCCGGACAGCAGAGCGAAGTATGGACTGGAGTGGGAAGAGACAGAAGGCAGGGAGGTCAACCAGGAGGCTGATGCAGTAATCAAATCGGGATAGGATAAATGCTTGGATACATGTAGTGGTAGTTTGGATGGAGAGGAGATGGCAGAATATTAGCAGTGTGGATTTGGTGCCAGACTGAATATATGAGCATGGTAAGTCGAGGATAATGCCAAGGTTATGGGTTTGAGAGTCAGGTAGGATAGTGGTGCTGTCCACAGTGATGGAATAGTCCGGAGGACAGAATTTGGGTGGAATGATGAAGAATTCTGCTTCGAACATGGTAATTTTGAAGTGTTGATGGGACATCAAATAGAGACGTCCTGAAGTCAGGTGGAAATGTGAGACTGCAGAGAAGGAGGGAAATATCATGACCCAGATAATAGAGCACAGACCTGCGAGTTAGAAGAATGTGGGTTCTAATCCCAGCTCTACCGCTTGTCTGCAGTGGGACCTTGGGCGAGTCAGTTCAATTCTCTGTGCTTCAGTTGCCTCATCTGTAAAATGGGGATTAAGACTGTGAGCCCCATGAAGGGCAAGGACTATGTCTAACCTGATTATTTTATGTCTACCCTAGCACATAGTACAGTTTGTGGCACATAATAAGTACTTAACGAATATCAATTTAAAAAAGGAGAGAGATCTGGGCTGGAGAGGGAGATTTGGGAAGCATCTGTGTAGAGGTGGTAGCTTGATTCAGTCAGGTAGTGGCAGAGCCAGACTGTGAGTGGTGATGGAGAACACGAAGGATTATGGCCTAGTGGATAGAGTTAGAAAATTATGGGTTCTAATCCCATCTCCACAACATGACTGATGTGTGACCTTGGGCAAGTTATGTCACTTCTCTGGGCCTCAGATACTTCAACTGTAAAATGGGGATTAAGATTGTGGGTTCCAAATGGGACAGTTATGGTGTCCAATCTGATTAGATTATATCTACCCCAGCGCTACGAACAGTGTTTGACACATAGTAAGCATTTACCAAATAACATTATTATTATTATTATTATTATTATTAATAATAATAATAATAATAATAAAATACCTCAGCTGTAAAATAGGGATTAAGACTGTGAGTCCCATGTGGGTCCGGAGTACCTTGTATCTATCTCAGCACTTAGAACAGTGTCTGTTACATAGTAAGCCCTTAAAAAGTATTATAAAAATAGTATGCATGTGGAGAGAGTCAGACAGAGGGGCAGCCATTTTCGTTTCGCTTCGCTGCCCCCTTCCTCTGCTAACTCCCAGGGCCTCCCCCTTGCTCTACCCCATTAGAGCAACTCTATGTACATCACCCTTGCCTCTGCACCAGACAGGAGGAAAACCAGATGAGAAGGGAACTGTCACAAAACCCGATGAACTAGAACGATGGTCAGGGCCAGGGCAGGAACCCAGGAAATCAGTGCAGAGAAGACAGGAATGGGGTAAGGGAAGCAACGTGACCTAGCAGATAAAGCGGACTTGGACAAGTCACTTCACTTCTCTGGGCCTCAGTTACCTCATCTGTAAAATGGGGATTAAGACTGTGAGTCCCACGTGGGACAACCTGATCACCTTGTATCCCCCCAGCGCTTAGAACAGTGCTTCGCACATAGTAAGCGCTTAACAAGCACTATTATTATTATTATTATTATTATTGTTATTATTATTATTATTATTTCAAGCTGTTATTGGTTAAGTGGTTGAGGATGGATTTGAGGAGAGTGACGGAGATGTAACAGACATTATGAAGGACAGGTTCCTGAGGAAGAAATACATGGGGCTGTGGAGGCGCCAGTCGAGGACGGTGATGGCAGCGATGAGGAGATTCCCCGGGAGCCATCTCAAAACCTCAGGAGGACAAATTCTATCACTGTGGAGGCATAGGCCATTTTCTAGCGGAATCTGTGGATTGCCCGAGGAGGCACAGAATGAAGGATAATTACAAAAAGGGATTCAGAAAGTCACCATTTTGAATTTCTTCCCTCTATCTCGTTTTCTGCCACCTAATTCTATGGTTCATAACATCCGGTTTTCTGAAGAACCTCGGAGGCGGGAGAATGCAATGGCTTTGGAGAAATGGGGGTCAGAAGCCCCTCCTATCCCTGACACCTGTCAACATGCTCAACAACTCTATTTATTCCGAGTCCTTTTTTGTGTGTACCACCATGGCTCCCTGTTATTGTTTTGCACATCAGTGACTTGCACATAGAAGCGGGTTGGCCAAGGGCTGTCTGTACATTTGCTCACATTCCTATACGTATACACATATGCACAAATGTACGCACATTCATTCACCCACGTGACCTCACATATACACCGACACAAATGTAAACACACTCCACTCCACCAGTAATGGAGAAGCATCATGGTCTAGTGGAAAAAGCACCAGCCTGGAAGTCAGAGGACCACTAGTTTACTGTGTAACCTGTGGAAAGTCACCTCGCTTATCTGTACCTCAGTTGCCTGTTCTTCCTCATACTTAGACTGTGAGCCCCACGTGGGACCGGAACTGTGTGTCCAACTAGATTATCTGGTATCTACCCCACAGATTAGAACAGGGCTGGTCCCTTAGTAAGTGCTTAACTACTCTATTGTTGATAATTATTAAGTATATTTACACATTGGCGCGTGCGCACGCACGTACACACACACACACACCCCCACACACCCACACACACAATGCATGCGCAGACAAATATATATTTTCAAGGTGCCGTGATAGATTCTCCTTCTGTGTCTGGGGATTCCTATTACCTGAACGTGGGTGGGAAAACTCACTCCCTTTTCCCTCTGTCTAGGCTTGTGAGCTTCTCCAACCCAACACCCCCTTAGACACCGGCCGAGGAGATCCACAGCTCATCCTGCTGCTGCCAGGTTTGCCAAGGGAAAAATGAATAAAAGATAGAATTCTGGTTCAGGTCCATGAGAAAATCAAGGGGTCCTCACAGGTATGTACAGATCTATTGATTATATAATAGTAATGATAATGGCATTTATTAAGCACTTACTATGTGCAAAGCACTGTTCTAAACGCTGGGGAGGTAACAAGGTGATCAGGTTACCCCACGTGGGGCTCACAGTCAATCCCCATTTTACAGATGAGGTAACTGAGGCACAGATAAGTTAAGTGACTTGCCCAAAGTCACACAGCTGACAATTGGCAGAGCCTGGATTTGAACCCATGACCTCTGACTTCAAATCCCCGGCTCTTTCCACTGAGCCAGGCTGCTTCTTTAATATTTATTTATTTTAATGCCTGTTTCCCGCTCTGGACAGTAATTTTGTTATGGGCAGGGAATGGATTTACCGAGTCTGTTGTACTATTACCACCGCCCCCCCCCCCCAGCTCTTAGGACAGTGCTCTGCACAAAGAGAGCACTTCATAAATACCACTGATAAAGATGATGAAGTTACCACCTCAAAGAAAAGATTTGAGATTTTCTTTAGACAAAATCTCTTTACCTTGGAAACAGCATGGGCTAGTGGTAAAACTACAGGCCCTGGGTTCTGGTCCCAGCTCTGCCATTTTCAGTCCTTGGATGGCTCACTTAACTCTCTGGGCCTCTATTTCCTTCTCGGTAAAATGGGGATACAGCCCCTGATCTCTCCCTATCACTTAGCTCTTGAGCTGTGATTGGCACAAGGTTTGTTCTAATAATCTTGTATTTGCCCCAGACATTGACTCATAGTAAGCCCTTAATAAATTCCCCAGATGAAAATATCACTTTGAGGTGAAGAAATTGTACAGAGTAGTTTTCTCATCTGTTTTCACCACCAGTTTTTTCCCCCTCCGACTCATTGGAATGGTCTAGGGTTATGTTTCCTTGCTGATTCTGGATGCTCACCTCTCCTTGTCTCCTCTTGCACAGTCATGGCTGTGTCAAGAAAGGCACTGTGAGGTAACTGTCCTTAATGGTCCCCCGATGACCCCATATTCTCCTTAAATCAGCCGCTGTTCCATGCAGCGTCGGGGAGGGGTCTCCCCTGGGAGTACCAGCCCTGAGTTCTGCCTGATAGGCCTTTTTAACTGAAGACTCGGAGCCCATTGGTGACATCATCCCTGAGGTTCTTCAGGGCTCAGACTGTGCCACTAGTGTTACCTCTTGCACCCGTGTGGCCCTAGAGGATGATTTGACACTGAATCGTCTGGGTTAACCCTAGTCTGTGTCCAGTTTGGTGTTTTTATTTTGAATGCCAGGATCCCCTCTCCTCTCCAAACTCGATAACTGCTGTTGGGTGCGTGGCCCAGAAGCTGCATGTGTGTTTAGGGGTAGGATTACAGTTTTGGAGGAATGGAGGTGGTTAGAGACCCCACTGGGAACATGTTCTAATTTGGGGTTCTTAGGTTATGTTGCATTCCTATTATATAACACACTCGGTCACATGTTTGTGTATCCAGTAATTATGCATGCCATTGTTGGCCAACCTGAGTGTGCCTGAGCCCCTCTCGGTACCAGCATAAATAGGCCAGGGTACGACCTAGGCTTTGGTCATTGGTTTTATTGCTCGTTTTTTTGCTTATTCCATATTTCCTTTACCCAAAGCAAAGATAGCCTGATTTTTATCTCAAAGATCCACCCTCAATCTACTCACAGAAAGTAAGAATGCAAAAGCCAGTCACTCCTTTTGACTAATGCTAAGTGTTGTCCACAACCATCAGCACTTCTTCATCCCCACTCTTTTCTTCCCCTTGCTTTGCCCCCTGCTACCTACAGCACCTTCATCCACCTCTCAATGCCCTTTATTTCACCATCCAATCGCCCTGACCCCAGACACAGGGCTGGATTCAGGCGGTTGGGGCCAGAGTTAGAGGGTGTCGGGGAACCACACAACGGAGGACACGGTGGTATTTTTTTAAACACTTACTATGCACCCAGCACAGTTCTACGTGCTGGGGTAAATATAAGTAATCAGTGTGTCCCACGTGGGGCTCAAAGTCTTAATACTCATTTTACAGTTGAGGTAACTGAGACACAGATATGTTAAGTAGTGTGCCCAAGGTCACACGATGATGGGGTGCTCAGTAAGGAACAGTCTTCCTTGGTCTAGTAGCTTACAATCTCCCTCTCCAATCTGCCAGGTCCTCTTCCTTGCCCATCCCCATTAGGACAGCTCCGTCTCCCTCACCATTGTCTCCACACCAGGTAGGGGCTAGACTCTAGACTCTAAAATGGTCTCTAGATTGTAAGCTAGTTGTGGGCAGGGAGTTGGGAAGGAAGCATGGCTCAGTGGAAATAGCACGGACTTGAGAGACAGAGGATGTGGGTTCTAATCCCAGCTCTGCCACTTGTCTGCTGTGTGACCTTGGGCAAGCCACTTAACTTCTCTGTACCTCAGTTACCTCATGTGTAAAATGGGTATTAAGACTGTGAACCTTATATGGGACAACCTGATTTTCTTATATCTACCCCACTGTTTAGAACAGTGCTTGGCACATAGTAAGCATTTAACAAATACCATAATCATTATAATTATTATTGTTATTACCAACACTGTTGTATCGTACTCTTCCTAGAACTTCATCATCTGCTCTGCACACAGTTAGTGCTCAACAAATACCATTGACTGATTGATTAAATAATTAATTAATTCCTGTCTCCCTATCTAGACCGTAAGTTCATTATTGGCAGGGAATGTGTCTACCAAGTCCGTTGTATTGTACTCTCCTAAGCTCTTAATACAGTGCTCTGCACACAGTAAGCACCCAATAAATACTATTAATTGATTAATTAAAATATGTCTCTCCCATCTCTCCTATGAATCGACATCTTATCGTGGCAGGAGAGTTTGTGTATGCTGATGAAGCGCAGAGCTATGCCACATAGGGCAAAGTCTAAGCCAAAGTGTCAAAGTCGTTTCGCCTGTGCTAGACAGCAGTGACGTGGGAAAGAGTCAAAGGCAGATGACCAAGTGATCAAAATGTTGATCAAACACAACCGCAGAGACTCAAGTTTTTACTACATGGAAGAAGGCAATGGTAAACCACTTCCGTATCTTTACCAAGAAAAATCTACAGATACATATACCAGAATGACCTAATGGCAGACTACTCCATGGAATTTGAAGAGATGTCTCCCCCTATAGACTGTAAACTCACTAAAGGCAGGGCGCATATCTGACAATTCTGTTGTATTGTACTCTTCTAATTACTTCATACAGTGCTCTGCACACAGTAAGTACTCAATAAATACCATTGATGATAGTAATGATGACCGCATGGGACTCACACTTTTCAGTAGGAAATAGGACAAATGGCCACCATAGTCAAGGAAGTCAGGGGAGGGGAAATGAGAGATGAGAAAGGGAAGACTGGCCACCAGGGAAGGCAAAGAAATCACTTAATCAATGTTCTTTATGGAGCACTTACTGGGTGCAGAACACTGTACTAAGTGCTTGAGGGAGTATGGTATAACAGTTGGTAGATGCATTCCCTGTCCACAAGAAGCTCACAGTCTGAAGGGGGATGCAGATAATTAATCAATCAATCAATGGTATTTATTGAATTCTTACTAGTTACAGAGCACTCTACTACGTGCTTGAGAGAATACAATATCATAGAGTTTGTAGGCACGTTCCTTCTCCAAAATAAGCTTACAGTCTTGAGGGGGAGACCGACATTGAAATGAAAATCAGAATGGTACAAAAATGCTCTGAGGCTGAGGGTAGGGTAAACCAAGAGTGCAAATAGAAGTGCAAGAGGGATGTAGAAGGGAAAGGGAGTAGGGGAAATGAGGGCTTAGTCAGGAAAGGCCTCCTGAAGGAGATGTGATTTTAATAAGGCTTTGAAGGTGGGGAGAGTGATCTTTTTTCATATATGAAAGTAGAGGGCATTATAGGCTAGAGGCAGGATGTGTGTAAGGTGTCGGCAGAGAAAACATAGGTCCTTCTGCCTCCCAAGCCCATGTAGCATGAAAGGTAGCATGGTCTAGTGGAAAAAGAGTATGGGCCTGGGAGCCAGAAGAACCTGGGTTCTAATCCCAGCTCCATCACTAGTCTGCTGTATGACGTTGGGTAAATTACTTAACTTATCTGTGCCTTAGTTCCCTCATCTGTAAAAAGAGGATTAAGACTGTGAGCCCTGTATGGGACTGGGACTTTGTCGATCCTGATTACCTTGTATCTACCCTAGTACTGAGAACAGTGCCTGGCACAAAGTAGGCTCTTAACAAATTCCATTATTATTATTAATAAAATGAGAAGCAGTGTGGCCTTGTCCCTAGAGCCTGGCCCGGAAGGCAGAAGGACCCAGGTTCTAATCCGACTCTGCCATTTGTCTGCTGTATGACCTTGGGCAAGTCATTTCACTTCTATGGACTTCGGTTCCCTCATCTGTAATATGGGGGTTAAGACTATGAGCCCTATGTGGGACAGGGACTGGGTCCAACTTGATTAGCTTTTATCTACCTTAGTGGTTAGAACACTGCCTGGCACATTATAAATATTTACCGAACATTATTATTATTATTATTATTATTATTATTATTATTATTATTATTATTCAGTGCCTGGAACGTAGGGAAAGCTTAACAAATATTATTATTATCGTAATTATTAATAAGGATAATAATAATAAATACCATTGATTGATAGAAATGGAGATCCAGAGACATACAGTGAGTTGTTCAAGGTCACCAAGGCAACAAAAGGCAGAGCTGGGACTGGAACAATTCTGCTCCTTGACATTAGGCCATTACATCAGCTCATTGGTTTGATTAGCAGACCCCAGAAGGAAATCTCATGGGGAAGAACAATTAATCCATGTGGAGCTTCGGGAGACACAGAGCAAAAAAGCACTGGAGACACCGGGGTACTCAACTCCTCCCGTGACACAATGGTAGCTTTTCTTTAGGGAAAAATGGAGACTTCTTGGCAAAGTGTCCTGGTAAATTCGTCCTCATGAAGAAGTTTTTCCAGCTTCTTCAGGAACTCCAATACATTGATGAGCAGAAGGAGACATCGTAGACCAGTGGAGATTGCCCCCTCCAAATCTGGGATAGATGCAGTGAGTCTTGATATTGCAGGGGTTGGGAGAAGAGATAGTTAACTGGGACAAGGGAATCAGGAGAAAGAGGAGGAAAATCGATCCTGGCATCACTGCTTGCTGCACCAATCTCCCCCCAACCCCCAAGCTTCTCTGCCTTGCTCAACCAATAGATCCAGCAAGACATTTATTCAATTCATTCATTCATTCATTCAATCGTATTTATTGAGTGACTACTGTGTGCAGAGCACCATACTAAGAGCTTGGGAAGTACAAATCAGCAACGTATAGAGGCGGTCCCTATCCAACAACGGGCTCACAGTCTAGAAGGGGGAGACAGACAACAAAACAAAGCAAGTAGACAGGTGTCAGCACCATCAGAATAAATACAATTATAGTTATATACACATTATTAATAAAATAAATATAATAAACATGTACAAATAAAATAAATAAAGCAATAAATATGTACAAATATATACAAGTGCTGTGGGGAGGAGAAGGGGGTAGGGAGGGGTGATGATATGGAGGGGAGGAGGAGGAGGAGAGGAAAAAGTGGGGGCTCAGTCTGGGAAGGCCTCCTGGAGGAGGTGAGCTCTCAGTAGGGCTTTGAAGGGAGGAAGAGAGCTAGTTTGGGTTGACTGCCTACTGTGTGAAGAGAACTGTCCTAAGTGCTTGGGAGACTACAACAATAAAGAGTGGGTAGAGATGATCTCTGCCCACAGTGAGCCTGCAGTGTTTTATGGGGTTTTTTGTTTTGTTTTTTTGGGTATTTTATGGTAGGGGATGTTTATGGCATTTGTCAAGCTCTTATTATGTGCCAGGAACTGTAGTAAGCTCTGGGGCAGATACAAGCTGTTCCTAAATGAGGCATCCAAATTTAATCCCCGTTTTATGGATGAGCTATGTCCCAAAGAAGTTAAGCAGCTTGCTCAAGGTCACACAACAGATAAGTGGTAGAGATAGGATTATAACCTAGGTCCTCTGTTTCTTAGACTCACGCTCTATCCACTAGACCATGTGGCTTCTCAAGTGCAAGAAAGCAATGAACCAGAGACCAGGGAGCACTAGGAAAGATGGTCTGGGGATGAGAGACAGAGGGAAACATGCTAGAAGAACCGAGAGGACCAGAAAAGCAACCGTTCAGTTGGTTATTGTATTTATTAACCACTTACTCTTCAGCAGTGCTAAGTACTGAAGTAGAATCGAGATTATCAGTCAGGAAACAGATATGGAAATAGGGTGGCTAAAGATGAGCTTACAGTCTAGATGATCGATCTATCAATCAATCAGTGGTATTTATTGAGAACTTACTGTGTGCAGAGCACTGTAGTAAGCTCTTGGGAGAGTACAATGCAGGTCAATCAGCCAGTCCATCGTATTTATTGATCACTTACTGTGTGCAGAGCACTGTACTGTACTGGGGGTAGCACTGTACTACACTGGGGAGAGTACAATATAACAGCAAACAGACACATTTCTTTGTCACAAGGAGCTTACACTCTTTAGAAGGAGGCAGACATTCATATGAATGAATACATTATGGTTGTGAGCATAATTCTTGGGGGGCTCAAGGTGAGGTGAATACAGGGAGAAAATACAAGTGCAAGGGTGAATCAGAACAGAGAGGAGATCAGGTGAAAGAGGGCTTAATCGGGCTAGGCCTTTTGGAGAAGATGTGTCCTTAAATAAGGCTTTGAAATTGGGGAGAGTGGTGGTATGGAATATATACAAGAGACGCTGCATGGTGTAGTCGATAGAGCACTGGCCTGGGAGTCAGAAGATCATAGGTTCTAATCCCAGTTTCAACACATGTCTGCTGTGTGACCTTGGGCAAGTCACTTCACTTCTCTGTGCTTCAGTTACCTCATCTGTAAAAACTGAAGATTAAGAGTGTGAGCCCCGTGGGGGACAGGGAATGTGTCCAAACTGGTTAACTTGTCTCTACCCCAGATCTTAGAACAGTGTTTGGTATATACTAATAATAATGATGGTATTTGTTAAGCGCTTACTATGTGCCAAGAACTGTTCTAAGCGCTGGGGTAGATACAAAGTAATCAGGTTGCCCCACGCGGAACTCACAGTCTTCATTCCCATTTTACAGATGAGGTCACACAGGCACAGAGAAATGAAGTGACTTTCCCGAGGTCACACAGCTGACAAGTGGCACAGCCGGGATTGGAACCCACGACCTCTGACTCCCAAGCCCGGACTCTTGCCACTAAACCACGCTGCTTCAGCACTTAACTATTATTATTATTATTCTTAAGGGTGAGGAAATTCCAGGGCAGAGAGGGAGGGCAAAGGAGAGTAAAGAGAGTAGCAGAAACCAATTTAGCATCAGGGTGAAAGTGGTATATAGAGAGAGGGCCTGGGAGGGTTTCTGGGGTGTGGAACGAGAGTGACAAACCCTTATAATACCTGGGTGGAAAATCCAGGATGGATCAATAATGACAGTATTATTTCTACTACAATGATATTTATTCTCCACCTTCTGAGTGCACAGCAGTTACTTCTCTTTATAGGGACAAGGGGATCAGTTTAGGGAGCAGAGGACTTAACCCTACGTCTAGGAGGAGAAACCAAGCAATAATAATCATTGTGGTATGTGTAAGTGCTCACCTTGTGCCAGGAACTGTGATCAGTACAGGAAAACTAGGTTGGACACAGTCCGTGTCCCACGAGGGGCCCATAATCTAAGTAGGAGGGAGAACAGGTATTGAATCCCCATTGTATAGCTGAAGAAACAGAGGCACAGAAAAACTGAGTGACGTTCAAAGTCACAAACTAAGCAAATGGTGGAGTCAGGATTAGAATCCAGGTCCTTTGGCTCCCAGGCCCGTGTTCTTTACACTGCTTCTGCTTCCTATTTTACCTGCCTAGAACTCCTCCCCCACAAATATCTGTTCTCCCTGCCTTCAGAGCCTTCCTCAAATCCTGCTCTTTTTTAAAAACCGGATTTTGTTAAGTGCTTACTATATGTCAAGCACTGTTCTAAGCACTGGAGTTGATTCAACTTTATGAGGTAGGACACAGTCCCCCTCCCAAGTCACTTCAAATCTCTTTTACAGGTGTTCCCTAACCTGTAAAATGGGGATTAAGACGGATCCCCTTATGGCCCATGAACCGTGTCCAATATGATTAGTTTATGTCTACCCCAGTGCTTAGTACAGTTCCGGGCACTTAGTAAGGGCTTAACAAATACCATTAAAAAAAGAAGAAACCGAACTCCTCATCTTCCCTCCCAAATCATGTCCTCCACCTAGATTTCCCAGCACAGTTGACAACAGCCCCTTCCTTCCTGTCTCAGAAGAATGCAACCCTGACATTATATTTGATTTCTCCCTCCTCTTCAGCTTTCGCATCCCGGCCATAGGCATATCCAGTAGGTTATTCCTCCCTAATATTTCCTAGATCCACCCCTTACTCTCCATCCAAATGGCCACCACCCAGGTCTGGACCCTAGCCGTACCCCAGCTAGAATACTGGGTCAGTTTTCTACTTAGTCTGAAATTGTTCAATCTCTCCAGTAATTGCATAAATCTTCTGCCCAGATAATCTTTTCATAGCATCTTTATGCACGCATTCCCCCCTCCTCCTTAAATGGTGATCCACGCACCTCCAAATCCAGCAGAAATTCTTGACTTGTGATTTGAGCCACTCCATCATTCCTTTCCCTCTTACCTACCCAACCTGTTCTCCCACCTCACCTTAGTTAATACTCCCAAGTGCTTAGCAGCGTGTTTGTCATAAATTAAGTGCTCAATAACTAATGTGGATTAGTGGAAAGAGCACGGGCTTGGGAGTCAGAGGAAACGGATTCTATTTCCCGCCCCCCTCCCTCCCCGGGCATTCCCCTATTCCCCACCTCTATACCATAAAATCATTGTGGAATGGGAATGTGTCTGCTGCATTGTTATATTGTACTCTCCCAAGTGCTTAGTACAGTGCTCTGCATACAGTAAAGACACAATAAATACAATTGACTGATGGACTATTCCTGGCTCTGCCACTTACCTGCTCTGTGACCTTCGGCAAGTCACTTCACTTCCTCTGTGCTTCAGTTCTCTCACCGACACAATGGGGATTCAATGTCTGTACTCCATCCTACTTAAAATGTGAGCCCCATATGGGACCTGATTATCTTATTTGGAATCATCATGGCCTAGTGGAAGAAGCATGGTCCTGAGAGTAAAGGGATCTAGGTTCTACGCCCAGTTCCACCACTTGTCTGCTGTGTGATCTTGGTAAGTCACTTAAATTCTCTGATCTTCATTTACCTCACCTGTAAAATGGGGATTAAGACTGTGAGCCCCATGTAGAACCATATTCCATATTCCACTGAGCCCAAACTGATTAGCTTGTATGTACCCCAGAGAATTGTACAATGCCTAGCACATAATAAATGCTTAACAAATACCATAAAAAATAAAAGTAAAAATAAATAGTATTGATTGATTTGTTGATCCCACTGCCTCCAGAAGTCCTTCCCCAATAAATTTCTAATCTTCCCATCTTATATCATCTCTTGCAACCTTAGCCCTTCCACTCCACCTAAGGACTTGTCTCAGGTCCCATGAAACATATCCATATCGTATATACCCTATTACTCCCCTATCTGTAATTGATTTAGGCATTTGTCTTCTCTGCTAGACTTCAGGGTGAGGGACCATATCTTAAAACTTTTTGCACTCTTCTAAAAGCTTAGTAGAATGTTCTAAACCAAGTGTTTCCCCAATACATGGTATTAATGATAATGGACTGAGGGAAGTTGTAAAACAGCTGTCCTGGTAAATATCTGAAAGTGGGAGCAAACCACCGAGTTTGTGATTTTTCATGGGAAGCTCGGGACTGGGAGTCAGGGGATCTGGGTTTCAATCCTAGCTCTGCCACTTACCTTCTGAGTGACTTCGGGCAAGTTACTTCTCTGTACCTGAGTTCTCTCATATGCAAAAATGGAAATTCAATATCTATTCTCTCTACTACTTAGACTGTGAGCCCCATGTGGGACCTGATCATCTTTTATATAATCCAACGCTCAATACATTGCTCAGTACATAGTAAGTGCTTAACAAGTACCACAGTTATTATTAGTGGGTGGTCCAGATATGTGAGAGTGAGGTACATTATATGGTTCTCAGTGGTCCCATCTTGTCAGATCTTCTGATCGAGATGATTCCCTTCTCTATGTCTGGTTAACATTGGAAGATCATAGTCAACAACACCACAGAGATGGAATTCCCCCTCCTGGGGTTCTCAGGAGTCGGGAGCTGCAGCTGGTCCACGCCATGCTGTTCCTCTTGGTCTATACCTGATGGTTCTGACGAGGAATCTCGTCATCGTCGCCATCATCACCCTGACCAGCTCCTCCACACCCCCATGTACTTCTTCCTCAGACACTTGTCCATCCTCGACCTCTGCCTCATCTCCATCACCGTCTCCAAGTCCATCCTGGTCTATCTGACCACCTGCCGCTCCATCTCCTTCCTGGACTGTTGTTTGCAAGTCCTTCTGGTGGTTTTGATTGCCACTTCAGAGCCGTTCATCCTCATGGCGATATACTACGACCATTACACCACCAACTGCTGCCCCCTGCGCTACGAGGTCTTCATGGCCTGAGGGGGTCTGTGGGAAGATGGCGACCGCTTCCTGACTCTGCGGGTGCCTCCTTGGAGCGTGCCTCTCAGCTGGTGCATTATCCTTGCGAATCTATGGGTCCTGTGAGATCCAACAGTTTTTCTGTGATGTCCCCTCCTTGCTGAAGATCTCTTGTTCGGAATTACATGCAACCCTCGATTTGACTGTAGTCATTGGTTTCTGTTTGACTTTGTTCTGCTTTGTTTCCATCGATGTCTCTCATGTGCACATCTTCTCCACTGTGCTGAGGATCCAGTCTGTAAAGGAACGGTACAAAGCCTTCTCCACCTGCCTAAACATTAATTACCTCTGTTCTTTTCACTACTTATTTAGCGCCTCCCTCAAAGTCCCCCTCAGCCATGGCTCTGTTGTTTACCGTGTTTTACACGATGGTGCCCCCCACCCTGAACCTCCTCATTTACAGTCTGAGGAACAGGGACATAAAGATCACACTGGGGAGGGTCCTCAAGGGGGAATTTAATCTCTGAGAAGAGGAGGCCCCTCCTTTTATCATGATTTACCACAACATCACAACAGATGAGTTTCAGTTAATCGATCAATGGTATTTATTAAGCGCTTACTGTGTGCAGAAAACTGTACTAAGTGCTTGGAAGATTACAGCAGAGTTTCACTTTGTTCCCTCTTATCCAACTCTCAGACCCGCAACACTTATGTCAATATCTGTAATTTACTTATTAATATTAACGTCTGTCTTCCCCTGTATATTGTAAGCTCACTGTGGTGAGGGAACGTCTACCAACTCTACGATATTGTCCTCTCCCAAGCACTTAGTATGGTGCTCCGCACATAGTATGCACTCAAAAATTGCAATTGATTGATTGATTGGTAGACACCATTCCTTCCCACAAGGAGATTACAGTTTACAGGGAGATCCCCAGCAAAGACCATTCTGTTCTCTTTCAGTCTCTTCACTCCAGTTTTTACTGGCTGAATAGATTCGCAACCCACAATCCCCACCACATTCATGCACTAGAGCTTCTCCTCTTTCTAGTCTGATAATGTTCATAAATGACAAATCAATTGCGTGGGCCTCCACTCTCATGACCTCCCGCCTCTATCTTATTTTTATTCACTCTAATTCCAGCACTAACAATCTGCGGAAGGACAAGGCTCATTCTGCCAACTCTTCCTCATTTGTTTGACTCCTAGCCCTTCATCGATCTCATACCACTAACCCACAGCCCTAGGTCACGAGCACAGTCTTCCTCCTTTGCTCTTGTGAGTGAGAAGCAGAGTGCTATAGTTGGAAATATAAATATCAGGCCAATTTCGTCCACTTCATGTTTATCCTTGAGTGCTTTAACACTGCCCTCTTCTCCACCCTTATTGACACCCACGCCCATCACCCTCTCCAGTTGTTCCAGTCATTTAACTCCCTCTTCTGCCTCCCTGGCCCCCCAGCTCTCCCACCCCTTGTCCCCAAATACCTGGCCACCTATTAAGAAAATTAACACTATCAGGTGTGATCTTCCTAAAATCTTCCCTGTCCCTCCTCAGTCTCTCAACCCTCCTGCCCCCTCTTCAACATTCCCATCTTTACCAGCAGTATTTCTAGAGGTAATCTCCTGTCTTCTCTCAAATCCACCACCTCCACCAGCGCCTCTGACCCCATTTCTTCCAACCTATCGAAACCCATGTACTCTCCCTTCTTCTTACCCTAACAGTCATCTTCAACCGTTTGCTCTCCGATGGCTTTGCCCCTACTGCTTTCAAACATTCCCAACTCTCCCCTATCCTAAAAAACCCTTTCTTGTCTCCATGGCTCCCTCCAGTTATCACCCCATCTCCCTCCTACCATTGCTCTCCAAACTCCAAGAGCAAGTTGTCTAAACCTACTGTCTCAAATTCCTCTCTTCCAATTCTCTGTTCGACCCCCTCCACTCCACAGAAACCTTCCGTCCCCTTCACTCCACGGAAACTGCCCTCTCAAAGGACACCAGTGATCTACTTCTTACCAAATCCAACGGTTTCAAATCCATCCTAATCCTCCTCAACTTCTCGGCTGCCTTCAACACTGTCGTCCACCCCCTACTCCTGGAAACATTATTCATTCATTCAATCGTATTTATGGAGTGCTTACTGTGTGCGGATTACTGTACTAAGCGCATGGGAAGTACAAATCGGCAACATATAGAGACGGTCCCTACCCAACAACGGGCTCACAGTCAAGAATGGGGAGAAAAACAACAAAACAAAACAAGTAGACAGGTGTCAATACCATCTGAATAAATAGAATTATAGCTACATACACATGCTCATTGAATGACTCATCCTATCCCGACTGGATTACTGCATCAGCCTCCTCTCTGATCACCCATCCTACAGTCTATACTTCACTCTGCTGCCCAAATTATCTTTCTACAGAAACGCTCTGGGCATGTTAGTCCCCTCCTCAAAAATCTCCAGTGGTAGCCTGTCAACCTACGAATCTAGCAAAAACTCCTCACTCTGGTCTTCAAGGCTCTCCATCACCTCTCCCACTCCTACCTCACCTCCCTTCTCTCCTTCTACAGCCCAGCCCACATCCTCCGGTCCTCTGTCACAAACCTCACTGTGCCCGTTCTCGCCTGTCCCGCTGTCGACCCTCGGCCCACGTACTTCCCCTGGCCTGGAATGCCTTCCCTCCACGCATCTGCCAAGTTAGCTCTCCTCCTTCCTTCAAAGCCCTACTGAGAGTTCACCTCCTCCAGGAGTCCTTCCCAGACTGAGCCTCTTTTTTCCTCTCCTCCTCCCCATCCCTCCCGCCCTACCTCCTTCCCCTCCCCACAGCACTTGTATAAATTTGTACAGATTTATTACTCTATTTTACTTGTACATATTTACTATTCTATTTATTTTGTTAATGTTGTGCCTATAGCTATAATTTTATTTGTTCTGACGATTTTGACGCCTGTCTACATGCTTTGTTTTGTTGTCTACATCCCCCTTCTGCACTGTGGGCCCTTGTTGGATAGGGACTGTCTCTATATGCTGCCGACTTTTACTTCCCAAGCATTTAGTACAGTGGTCTGCACACAGTAAGCGCTCAATGAAAAGGATTGAATGAATAAATGAATCATTAATAAAATAGAGTAATAAGTATGTACAAATATATGCAAGTGATGTGGGGAGGGGAGGGGGGAGGGCAGAGGGAGGGAAGGGGGAGATGGGGAAGGGAGGAGGAGGAGAAGAAAAGGGGGTCTCAACCCTATCCAACCTTGGCTTCACTAACACTGTCCTCTTCTGGTTCTCCTCATCTCTCTGGCTGCTCATTTACAGTCTTCTTTGCAGGCTTCTCCTCAACCTCCTACCTCCTACTTGTGGGGGTCCCTCAAGGTTTAGTTATGGGTGCCCTTCTATTCTCCATCTACACCCACTTACTTAGAGAACTCATTCACTCCAAATAGCTTCAAATATCACTTCTATGTGGATGATATCCAAATCTACATCTCCAGCCTTGATCTGTCTCCCTCTCTGTGGTATAGCATTTCTTCCTGTCTTCAAGACATCTTTACTTGGATGTCTTCCCATCACCTCAAACTTACCATGTCCAAAACAGAACTCCTTATCGTCCCTCTGAAACTATGTCCTCCCCCTGACTTTCCCATCACTGTAGATGGCACCACCATCTCACAAGCCCATAACGTTGGTATTATCCTTGACTCTTCTCTCTCATTCAACCCATGTATTCAACCAGCACTAAATCCTGTCGGTCCCATCTTCACAACATTGTTAAAATCCACCCTTTCTTCTGCAACCAAACTGCTACCATGTTAATGCAATCACTCATCCTATCCCTCCCAGATTATTGCATCAGCCTCCTTACTGAACTCCCAGCCTTCTGTCTCTCCCCACTCCAGTCAGTATATCACTCTGCTGACTGGATCATTTTTCTACAGATACATTCAGGACATATTTCTCCACTACGCAAAAAACTCCAGTGGTTGCCCAACCACCTCTGCACTAAACAAAAACTCCTCATCATTGGCTTTAAAGCACTCAGTCATTTTGTTCCCTCCTACCTCACCTCACTACTCTCCTACTACAACCCAGCCCACACACTTCGTTCCTCTAAAACCAATCTTCTGGAAGCAGCGTGGCTCAGTGGAAAGAGCCCGGGCTTTGGAGTCAGAGATCGTGGGTTCAAATCTCGGCTCCGCCACTTTTCAGCTGTGTGACTTTGGGCAAATCATTTAACTTCTCTGGGCCTCAGTTCCCTCATCTGTAAAATGGGGATGAAGACTGTGAGCCCCATGTAGGACAACCTGATCACCTTGTAACCTCCCCAGCGCTTAGAACAGTGCTTTGCACATAGTAAGTGCTTAATAAGTATTATTATTATTATTATTATCTTAATCTCCTCTATCCCACCGCTGTCCCGTAGCCCAAATCCTGCCTCTTACCTGGAATGCCCTCCTTCCTCAAATCCGACAGACAATTGCTCTCCCCCCATTCAAAGGCTTATTGAAGGCACCTCTCCTCCAAGAGGCCTTCCCAGACTAAACCCCTCTTTCCTCTTCTCCCACTTTCTTCTGTGTCACCCTGACTTGCTCCCTTTGTTGATCCACCCACACAGCCCCACAGCACTTATGTACATACAAGTTATTCATGTACTTATATTAATGTCTGTCTCCCCCATTAGACTGTATGCTTGTTTGTGGGCATGGAATATGTCTATTCATTGTTGTACTATACTCTCCCAAGTGCTTAGTAAAGTGCTCTGAACACAGCAAGCGCTCAATAAATACGACTGAATGTATGACAATAAATTTTAGACAGCCCTCCAATAGACAGTCCTTAATTTTTTTTTCTAAATGGTATTTGTTAAGTACTTGTTCTGTGCCAGGCCCTGCACTACGTGTTGGGGCGGATGCACGTTAATCAGGTTAGACACAGTCCCTGTCCCACCTAGGGTTCACATTTACATTTATTCCCCATTTTGCAGATGGGCAACTCAGGCACAGACAAGTGAAATCATTAACTCAAGGTCAGACAACAGGCAAATGAAGGAGCCGGGATCAGAATCCAGGATAATAATAGTAGTAGTAATAATAATAACAATGGTATTTGTTAAGCACTTATTATGTGACAGGCACTGTACTAAGAGCTGGAGTAGATACAAGCAAATCGGGTAGGACAGTGTCCCTGTCCCATGTGGAACTCACAGTCCCAATCCCCATTTTACAGATGAGGTAGCTGAGGCAAAAAGAAGTAAAGTGACTTACCCAAGATTACACAGCAGACGAGTGGCAGAGCTGGGATTAGAACCCATGACCGCCTTTGATTCTCAGTCCTATGCTCTTTCCAGTACGCCATATTGCTTTTAACCTAATCAGTCTAATTTATTGAATGTTTACTGTGTGCAGAGCACTGTACTAAATTTGGTAGACATGTTCCCTGCCCCCCGACCATGAGCTTACAGTTTAGAGGGGGTGACGAGCATTGAAATAAAAATCAGATGGAGAAGTATTTACTCCTCATTTTACAGAGTTATACCTGAGGCACAGGGAAGTTAACTAACATGCCCAAGGTCACAGCAGAGAGTGGTGAAGCTAGGACCAGAACTCCAGTCTTCCAGGGATATATTTGCTGTCCACATTAGCCATCTCTTTTGAGGGATTTCTACTGGATCCACCCACCTCATACAATACTGATTCTTCGATCAGAAACCTCCACCACAGATGGCCCAGTGCCAGCCAGCTGAGATGGGGCTTGAAGTGGCCTAGTGGATACAGCCCAGGCTTGGGTGTCAACAAGACCTGTGTTCTAATCCCAGCTCCACCACTTATCTGCTGTGTGACTTTGGGCAGGTCACTTCACTTCTCTGTGATGCAGTTACCTCATCTGTAAAATGGGGGTTAAGACCGTGAGCCTCAGTGAGGGACAGAGACTGTGTCCACCCCGTTTTCTTGTATCTTCCCCTATGCGTAGTTCAGTGCCTGGCACAGAGTAAGCGCTTAACAAATGCCAAAGCTATTATTATTAATATTAGTTAAGGATCTCTCAATTCCCAGGGGCAGGTTCTGTCCCCCAGACCCACAGCAGCGTGGCCTAGTGGTTGGAACATGGATTTGGGAGTCAAAAGGACCTGGTTTCTAATTCTGGCTCAACCACCTTTCTTCTGAGTGACCTTAGGTAAGTCACTTCCCTTCTCTGGGCCTCAGCTACCTCATCTGTAAAATGGGGATTAAAAATCTGTGCCCCATATAGGACAGGGACTATGTCCAACCTGATTAACGTATATCTACCCCAGCACTTAGAACATAGAACAGTGTCTAGCACGTAGTAAGCCTTTTAGCAAATACCATAAACAAAGCAAGCAACAACAACAGCAGGGCTTAATGGAAAGCGAACTGACACTCTGGTGACTGTTCATTTTCCCCGGGGAGCCACCAGGACTGGGCTTGGGGCCCTCCAGAGAAACTCACCTATAAAGCTCTTCGATGACTTGCCAATAATGAGGTACCTGTCCCATCCCCCAAGGAGGCCCGTCCACCATGGAATCCTGGCCTATCCTAATAAGAGGAAGTTAGAAGCAGTCGTTGATCTTTTTGTCCTTGATGAGCCAAGGTGAGTGGGGACCAAGAGGTATGGAAAGCCTCTTCCTCCTCACCAAGGGTTTCCAGGCTCAAGCATAGAAACCAGAGATGTGAACCATTATGAAAACTGAACCCCAGGCCTGATTCTGTGAGTCGAATGGAGGTACCGGAGGACAGCAGGCCAGGGAGGGAGTTTCACAAAAGAACTGCAATTGGCGAAAATGAAAATACGAAACTCATTTCCTTGTAGAAGACAAGACAAATAAAACCATACTCCCCATCTTCATCCTCCTCATTAATAATTATCGCTTTTATTGAATGCTTTCTATGTGTCAAACCCTGGCCTAAGTGCTGGGGTAGATTCAAGATAATTAAGTTGGATACAGTCCCTTTCCCAAGTGACTTTCACAGTCTAAGTCAAAGGGAGAACAGGTATTGAATATACATTTTCCAGATGTGGTAAGTGAGGCAAGAAAGAAGTTAAGCAACTTGCTCAAGATTACACACTAGACAAGTGGAAGAATTGGGATTAGAACCCAGGTCCTCTGACTCTCAGGCTTTTGCTCTTTCCACTAGGCCACGCTGCTTCCCAAGAATTATCTTCTTCCTCTGCTTCTTCCTCCTTTTTTTCATTTTTTAATGATATTTGTTAAGCACTTACTATGTGTCAAGCACTGTTCGAAATGCCTGGGGTAGATTCAAAGTAATAAAGACAGACACAGTCCCTTTCCCATATTTGCCTCACAGTCGAAGTACTCAATCCCCATTTTACAGTTGAAGAAACTGAGGCACAGAGAAAATAAGTGACTTGCCCCAGGTCACACAGCAATCAAGTCGCAGAAGTATGTTAAGAAATGTGCCTTCTAAAGGTTTTGAATATGAGACAGACTAATTGTCTGTCGGATGTGAAGAGGGATGGAGTTCTAGGTCAGAGGCTGTGAGTCCACTGTTGGGTAGGGACCGTCTCTATATGTTGCCAACTTGTACTTCCCAAGGGCTTAGTACAGTGCTCTGCACACAGTAAGCGCTCAATAAATACGATTGAATGAATGAGGCAGGACATGGGCGAGGGGTCAGCAGTGACGTAGATGAGATTGAGGCATAGTGAGTTGGCACTAGAGGAGAGAGAGTAGTGAGGAGAGATAGAAGGGTCAAGGTGATTAAATATTTTAAAACTGATGGTGTGATGTTTCTTTTTGATGCAGATAGGATCCACTGTTCAGGTAGACCAGTGAGAGAGGGAGAAATATTGAACACTCTAATGGGCATTCCAATGAATGGTGTAGGGAAACTTGAATCAACTGTCCGTTAGACTGGTAAGATCATTTTTTGTTAGGGGCCATGTCTACCAACTCTGTCGTATTGTACTCTTCGTGAGCTTAGTGAAGTGCTCTGCACACAGTGAGTGCTCAATAAATACAGTTGATTGATTCATTGATGTAGTATAATTTCGGGGGTTAGGTTTCTGAACAAAGTACCCCCTGGGGCCTTGTGGGTAGGAAACGTTTCTATCTACTCTCTTTCTTTAATGGTATTTGTTAAGTGCTTACTATGTGCCAAACACTTCACTAAACACTGAGGTAGATACAAGTTAATCAGGTTGGACACATTCCCCGTTCCAACTCGGGGCTCAGTCTTAATTGCCATTAATCCCTAAGGTCACACAGCAGGCAAGTGGCAGAGCCAGGATTAAAACCCTGGTCCTTCTGATTCTCAGTTTCAAGGCTCTCCATCACCTCGCCCCCTCCTACCTCACCTCCCTTCTCTCCTTCTACAGCCCAGCCCGCACCCTCTGCTCCTCTGCCGCTAATCTCCTCACTGTGTCTCGTTCTCACCTGTCCTGCCATCGACACCCCCCGGCTCACGTCCTCCCCCTGGCCTGGAATGCCCTCACTCCGCACGTCCGTCAAGATAGCTCTCTTCCTCCCTTCAAAGCTCTACTGAGAGCTCATCTCTTCCAGGAGGCCTTCCCAGTCTGAGCCCCCTCCTTCCTCTCCCCCTCCTCCCCCTCCCTCATCCCCCCGCCTTACCTCCTTCCCCTCCCCACAGTACCTGTATATATGTATATATGTTTGTACATATTTATTACTCTATTTATTTATTTTACTTGTACATATTTATTCTATTTATTTTATTTGGTTTATATGTTTTGTTTTGTTGTCTGTCTTCCCCTTTTAGACTGTGAGCCCACTGTTGGGTGGGGACCGTCTCTATATGTTGCAAACTTGTACTTCCCAAGCGCTTAGTACAGTGCTCTGCACACAGTTAGCTCTCAATAAATGCGATTGAATGAATGAATGATTCCCAGCCTCATGCTCTATCCACTAGGCCACGCTGCCTTTCAACCTAATCAAACAATCATAGTTACTGAGCACTTACTGTTTGCAGAGCTTCTCTGTTATATTGTACTCGCCCAAGAGCTACGTACAGTGCTCTGTGAAAAGTAAGCACTTAATAAAGACCACTAAGTGCTTCCTTGAGGTTCATCTGGAGTCTTCATTAAGAGTTAGCTAATGTGAGCAGGGAAGAACACAACTTTTGTCAAAGCAACTACCAGTTAGATCGTGGCACCTTGATACCAGGGAAGAAGTGTGACCTAGGGGAAAGAAAGAACACAGTCCTGGGAGTCAGAGACCCTGGATTTTAGTCCCTGCTCCACCAGTTACCCGCTGGGTGACTTAAGCAAGTTACTTCACTTTTCTGTGTTTCGGTTTCCTCATAAAAATGATCTGGGCAGCTGAGTAAAGTATGGACTGGAGTGCAGAGAAACAGGAAATAAGTAGGCCAGCAAGGTGGCTGATACAGCAATCAAGGCAGGAGAAGGTAAGTGCTTGGATTAGTGTGGTAGCAGTTGGGATGGAGAGGAAGGGACAGATTTCAGCAATGTTGTGAATTTAGAACCAACAGGATTTGGTGACATTGAATGTGAGACTTTAATGAGAGAAATAAGTCAAGGATAATACAAGGGTTATGGGCTTGGGAGACTGGGAGAATAATAATACTGCCTACAGTGATGGGAAAGATAGGAGAAATCAGGATTTGGATAGGAAAATGGGGAGTTCTGTTTTAGATGTGTTACGTTGGAGGCATCAGTGGGACATCTAAGTAGAGATGTCCTGAAGATAGGAGAAAATACAAGACCGCAGAGAAGAGGAGAGGCCAGAGCTGGTGATGTAGATTTGGAATCATCAGCATGGAGATGATAGTTGAAGCTATGCTAGTCAATGAGCTCTCCAAGGGAGAAGGTGCAGATAAAGGATAGAGGATAAATGAATATGTTTGAAAGCAGTGGGGAAGGAACCATTGGAAAGGGAATTGTTAAAGATCAAGGTAAGGAAGGGAAGAAAAGAGGGGGCAAGTGATTTTACAAAGAACAGAAGGATGGAGTTGGAGGTGCAGTTGGAGGGGGTGGATTTTGAGAGGGCTCAGGAGAGCTCCCTGAGATATTGCTGGGAACGATGGGAGACACGAAGGATTCTTCAACATCCTTTATCCTTCATACTCTCCCTTTATTGTTAATCGTACTTGTAAAGAGCTCACAATGTGTCAGGCATTGAACTAAGCGCTGGGGTAGATACATTCATTCCTTCACTCAATCGTATTTATTGAGTGCTTACCATGTGCAGAGCACTGTACTCAGCACTTGGTGAAGTACAATACAATAATAAACAGTGACATTGCCTGCCCACAACGAGCTTACAGTTTAGTCTTATCAATCAATCAATCGTATTTATTGATAGTCTTATTTATTTATAGTATTTATTGATAGTCTTATCTGGAGACAAATACAGTTTGGCCACCACACAACATTTAATACAGTCTCCTAAAGGATGGGCTGGCCTCCTTGGTTAAAATTTCTAATTTCTCATCTATCATTTCATTGTGGGACAGCGTGCTACCGTGCTACCTAAATAGCAGAATTTTGTGATGGCATCTAGCCCTGTGACCATAAAAAGTCTTTGACTGGGTGTAGATGTAGGCTGATTCAGCAAAACAGTTTGCAATTATCTGCAGATTGTCTTTGGTGTGTGATTCTAGGGCACAGCCATGTCTAAACAGCTATTCATGAATGACCATCTCTAGGATTTTGGTTGAGGATCCAAGTCGGTTGAGTCCCAAGAGCTACCCAGAAGAGTGAAAGGGTGTTGTACCACCTGCATCCATGTCTCTTGTCGCATTTTCTAGCAAGGTTGAGTGGTATAAATTTAACAGCACCAGGCCCATATGCAAGCCTGCTTCACTCCACTGGTGGTCGGGAAATGGATAATAATAATAATAATAATAATAATACTTGTGGTATTTGTTAAGCACTTACCTATGTGTCACGCACTGTACTAAGTGCTGTGGAGTATATAAGTAAATCTGGTTGGACACAGTTCCTGTCCCACGTGGGGCTCACATTTTACCTCCATTTTATCCCCATTTTACTGATGAGATTACTGAGGCACAGAAAAATGAAGTGATTTGCCCAAGGTCACACAGCAGGCAGGTGGCAGAGGCTGGATTAGAACACATGACCTTCTGAATCCCGGGCCCGTGCACAGCATCCCTGTCTCTGCCTTAATCTCAGAATCTGAATGACATTTTGAAGATGTATTAAGGTCATTTTCAGAGCCCAGATCTACTGATGCTGACAACGGCTTTCAAAAAATCTACTACGACATAACAGCTCAATGAACTTGTGAGGAAAAAAAAGCACTTGTTTTGTCATTTCCTCACAACAGTTTGATCCAGAGAGGGAAAGATACTAGACCCGAGTAAGGCGCATTATAGAACCGGGGCCCTGGTGTTCTAGGCTCATTTAGTCAGAACTGTCTGGCAGTCATTTAAAGGGTCCTAGTTCCTTTGAATGTTTTCCCTGCTCTGCAGGAGGTTTAGAAGGAAAAAACCTTGCTTCAGTACAACTGAGTTTACCTAAGAAGAAGCCAGACAAGTCTCCCAAATCAGTTTTGTGTAGAGTTCTAATATGCAGAGCTGCCCAATTTTAACTTGTACAAGTTGAAGTGAGAGGAGAGTAGCAGGAAAAACACATATTCTACCTAGAGGCATTCTCCAGTAACGACATAGCAGAGGAACAGTTGCCCAGTATCAGTTCATGAGTTCCCATTGATAATCAGGTTATACACAGTCTCTGTTCCACATGGGGCTCACAGTCCAAGTTAGAATCTGCCACCTTTCTCCATTGTTCTCTTCATCCTCCATTGTTCTCCTTCATCCTCCATTATTTTCCATCATCCTCCATCAACCTCTATCTTCCATCATTGTCTGTTATCCTTTGTCATCCCCCATTTTTCTCCACTGTCTTTTGTCATCCCGCATTATTCTCCATCATCCTCTGTCATCCCCCATTATTCTCCATACTCCTCAGTCATCCTCCATTATTCTCCATTGTCCTCCATCAACCTCCACCATCTATCATCATCTGTTATCTTGTCATCCTCCATTATTCCCCATCATTATCTGAGATCCTCCAGCATTCTCCTTCATCCTCCAATATCCATCGTTTTCTGCCATCCATCATCCCCATCCACCATCTTGCACCATCCTCCATCCTTCGTTTTCCTCCATCATCCTTCATCATCGGTTATTCAATCTTTCAGCCAATTCTTTTATGACAGTTACTACACAAATGGCAAGTGGCCTCAAACTTTTGAATAGGGTTTTCTGAAAAGCAATATGCTATTTAACAGATCTTGGGTATCTTTCTTCTTCCTCCCTCAGCAGGTAACATGGAAGGCTCTGGTAGCTGAACAATCACACCTCAGTAACCAGATTCCTCCTTCTGGGGTTCCTGGAGGTCCGGGAGCTGCAGCTGGTCCACGCCACACTGTTTCTCCTGGCTACCTGGCAGCCCTGATTGGAAATTTCATAGTTGTCACCGTCACCGCCCTCGACTAGCCACTCCACACCCCCATGTACCTCTTCCTCAGGAACCTGTCCATCCACGACCTCTGCCTCATCACCATCACCATCCCCAAATCCATCCTCAACTCTGTGTCCCAAAACAGATCCATCTCCTTCCTGTGCTATGTCTTCCAGGTTTTGCTAGTGATTCTGTTTGATGCTTCGGGGATGTTTGTGCTCACAGTGATGTCCTATGACTGCTACGTGGCCATCTGCCACCTCCAGCGCTACGAGGTCGTCATGGACTGAGGGGTCTGTGTAAAGATGGTGATCGCCTCATGGCTCAGCAGGAGGCTGTTTGGGGTTTTATTCTCCACTGATGTATCCTTTCTGCCTTTCTGTGTGTCCCAAGAGGTCCAACAGTTTTTCTTGACAACCACTCCTTATTGAAGATCTCTTGTTCTGATGAATATATGGCCGAAGACATAAGCATTGCCATGGGGCCATCTTCTCCTTTTGATTCGTATTCATTTCTTACATTCACATCTTCTTGGCTGCACTGAGGATGCTGTCTTTAGATGGGCGGTCAAAGCCTTCTCCACCTGCTCACTCCACCTGGTTGCGTTTTCACTCTTTTTGATCACTACAGGGGCCTATGCCTACCTGACATCACCCCTCGGCCTCCCCTTCGACGCTGAACCTATTGGTGTCCGTGTTCTACACGGTGCTGCCCCCCACCCTGAACCCCCTCATCTACAGCCTGAGAAACCAGGACATGAGGGCCGCCCTGGGGAGGGTTCCAGGGTCTCATAAATGGTTCATTCTAATGTCATGAACTTCCAATATGTAGAGAGTTTTCCCTCCCCATCCACTTAACGCTAACTGCATAGCACTTTTCCGGAAACTGCTAATCCCCTTTGCCTTTCAATCAGTGAAACAGTAACACAATCATATTCACTGAGCAACTATTAAGGGGGAAATCATTACGCTTAGCTCTACAAGTGCCACTCCGGCCACCTGTGATTCTGACCCCATTCCCTCTCATCTAATGAAATCTCTCGCTCCGTCCCTTCTTCCCTCCTTAATTTCCATCTTCAACCGCTCACTCTCCACTGGTTCCTTCCCCTCTGCCTTCAAACATACCCATGTCTCTCCCATCCTAAAAAAACCCTCTCTTGACCCCACCTCACCTTCCAGTTATCGCCCCATCTCCACCCTACCATTCCTTTCCAAACTCCTTGAACGAGTCATCTACACACGCTGCCTCGAATTCCTCAACACCACTCGCTCCTCGACCCCGTCCAGTCTGGCTTCCGTCGCCTACATTCCACGGAAACAACCCTCTCAAAGGTCACCAATGACCTCCTGCTTGCCAGATCCAACGGCTCATACTCTATCCTAATCCTCCTCGACCTCTCAGCTGCCTTCGACACTGTGGACCACCCCCTTCTCCTCAACACGCTATCCAACCATGGCTTCACAGACTCCGTCCTCTCCTGGTTCTCCTCTTATCTCTCCGGTCGTTCATTCTCAGTCTCTTTTGCAAGCTCCTCCTCCCCCCCCCCATCACCTTACTATGGGGGTTCCCCAAGGTTCAGTTCTCGGTCCCCTTCTGTTCTCGATCTACACTCACTCCCTTGGTGACCTCATTCGCTCCCACGGCTTCAACTATCATCTCTACGCTGATGACACCCAAGTCTACATCTCTGCCCCTGCTCTCTCCCCCTCCATCCAGGCTCGCATCTCCTCCTGCCTTCAGGACATCTCGAAATGGATGTTTGCCCGCCACCTAAAACTCAACATGTCCAAGACTGAACTCCTTGTCTTCCCTCCCAAACCCTGCCCTCTCCCTGACTTTCCCATAACTGTTGACGGCACTACCATCCTTCCCGTCTCACAAGCCCGCAACCTTGGTGTCACGCTCGACTCCGCTCTCTCATTCACCCCTCACATCCAAGCCATCACCAAAACCTGCCGGTCTCAGCTCCGCAACGTTGCCAAGATCCGCCCTTTCCTCTCGATCCAAACCGCTACCCTGCTCGTTCAAGCTCTCATCCTATCCCGTCTGGACTATTGTATTAGCCTCCTTTCCGATCTCCCATCCTCTTGTCTCTCCCCACTTCAATCCATACTTCACGCCATTGCCCGGATTGTCTTTGTCCAGAAACTCTCTGGGCATGTTTATCCCCTCCTCAAAAATCTCCAGTGGTTACCAATCAACCTGCACATCAAGCAGACACTCCTCACCCTCGGTTTAAAGATTCTCCATCACCTCTCCCCTTCCTACCTCACCTCCCTTCTCTATTTCTACAACCCAGCCCGCACCCTCCGCTCCTCTGCAGCTAATCTCCTCACCGCTCCTCGCTCTCGCCTGTCCCACCGTCGACCTCCCGCCCACGTCATCCCCCTGGCCTGGAATGCCCTTCCTCCCAACATCCGTGAAGCAAGATCTCTTCCTCCCTTTAAGACACTACTGAGAGCTCACCTCCTCCAGGAGGCCTTCCCAGACTGGGCCCCCTCCTTCCTCTCCCCCACCCCTCCCTCTCCATTCCCCCACCTTACTTCCTTCCCTTCCCCACAACACCTGCATATATGTATATATGATTGTACGCATTTATTACTCTATTTATTTATTTATTTTACTTGTACATATCTATTCTATTTATTTTATTTTGTTAATGTGTTTTGTTTTGTTCTCTGTCTCCCCCTTCTAGACTGTGAGCCCACTGTTGCGTAGGGACCGTCCCTATATGCTGCCAATTTGTACTTCCCAAGCGCTTAGTACAGTGCTCTGCACACAGTAAGCACTCAATAAATGCGATTGACTGATTACAAGAAAACCAGAACAACGTTCTAGTCAATTAATACGTCCACCAATGGTATTTATTCAACACAATAAATAAGATTGAATGAATGAACACTTATTGAGAAGCAATGTACTAATGGATTTGGAACATATTGAACAGGACTGAACAGCTGTCCAGAAAATCAATGTCCAGCCTCTGGAGCTGGGGACAGGAATCATTTATTGGTGGAGAAAACACTTGAAAGAGTGGATGGAATAATGGAAATTTTTAAGAGCAGTTTTGGAACATTGGCTAAGAACCATTATCCTTGGAGGAGTGAAAGAACAGATGGAGGCCAGCCCTATTCAACCAGTAGCAGTAGTAGTAATAGTAGTATTCATAGTAGAAAATGGTAGCAGTAGTGATAGTAATAGTCATAGTAATTGCAGTAATAGTAGTAGTAAGAATAATAAGAACTGTGGTATTTGTTAAGCATTTACTATGTTCCAGGCACTGTACTATGTGCTGCGGTAGATACAAACAAATCAGATTGGACTGTCTGGGTCCCACATCAGGCTCACAGTCTTAATCCCCATTTTACAGATAAGATAATTGAGACACAGAGAAGTGAAGTGACTTGCCCAAGCTCACACAGCAGACTAGTGTGAAAGATTCAAACCCAAGTTCTTTCTGATTCCCCGGCCCTTGCTCTGTATACTAGGCCATGCTGTTTCTCTTAGGAATTAGTAGTATTACTAGTAGCAATAGTAATAATAGTAGCGATAGTAGTAGTAGTAGTCGTCATAGTAATAGCAGTAATAATAATAATAATTGCATTTATTAAGTGCTTTCTATATGCAAAGCACTAGTGTAAGCGCTGGGGGGATACAAGGTGATCAGGGTGTCCCAAGTGGGGCTCACAGTCTTAATCTCCATTTTAAGATGCAGTAACTGAGACCCAGAGAAGTGACTTTCCCAAAGTCACACACTTGACAGGTGGCAGAGCAGGGATTTGAACCCAAGACCTCTGACTCCAAAGCCTGTGCTCTTTCCACTGAGCCAATAGCAGTAATAGTAGTAGTAGTAGTAGTAGTAGTAGTAGTAGTAGTAGTAGTAATGATAGTAGTAGTATAGTAGCAGTAGTACCAGTAGCAGTAATACCAGTACTAGTAAAGTAATAGCTGCAGTAATAGTAGTAACACTAACAGTAGCAGTAAGAGTAGTTTAATAATAGCAGTGGTAGTAGTAACAACAATAGTAGTATAGTAATAGTAGTAATAAATTTATTTATTGAGTGTAAAACACTTTGAGTGTAAAACACTGTGGTCAAGAAAGCACAATGGAAGGACGAGTAAAAGTCTTTGCCTACAAGAAGTGCTAACAGAAGGTAGATACTGATAGTGGAATCAGAATATATAATCGACTACACATTCATGAATCAAATCAATGATAGCAATCTAATTGATTGATTCATAAATTCTACACATCTTGATGACAGGACAGTACATTTTGTATTCTCCTGTTACTCTTTTAGCACAAAGTACTCAATAGGCACTTAGTAGGTGCTCAATAAATGCCACTGGATTAAAAAAATTGAATGTGCATCTAACCAAAAGTGCTATGACAGAGGGAAAAAAGATCTAGAATACTAAAATAACCAATATTTGTCGAAATTGAAACCAATCTTCCCTATTCCAGACTGACATTATTGGTCGCATGTAAGTCAGTCAATCGTATTTATTGGGCACTTACTACGTGTAAAGTACTGTGCCAAGCACTTGGGAGAGTACAATATAACAATACTACAGCCACAGCACATTTCCTGCCCATAAAGAGTTTACAGTCAAGAGGGGGAGACCAACGTTAATATAAATAAATTACAGATATGTACAGAACTGTTGTGGGGCTGGGATTGGGGGGTGAATAAAGAGAGAAGTCAGGGTGATGCAGAAAGGAGTTTAAAAAAAGGAAAAGAAGGCTTAGTCAGGGAAGGCTTCTGGGAGAAGATGTGCCTTCAATAAGGCATTGAAAGTGGGGAGAGTAATTGTCTGTTACGAGGAGGGAAGGCATTCCAGGCCAGAGGCAGGACGTGGGCAAAAAGTCAGCAGTGATATAGATGAGTATGAAGTAAAGTGAAAGGGCTAGCATTAGAGTAGAGAAGTGTGTGGGCTGGGTTGCAGAATGAGAGTGACGAAGTGATGTAGGAAGGAGAGAGGTGATTGAGTGCTGTAAAGCCAATGGTGGGGAGTTTCTGTTTGATGCGAATGTTGGATGGGCAACCTTTGGAGGTTTTTGAGGGGAGGGGAAACATGGCATGAACGGGTTTTTTTTAAACTGCTGTCAGTGGGAAGCTGTTTCCACAGAGCAGCAGAGTGGCCTAGTGAATAGAGCACTTCCTTCTGAAAGTCAGAAGGACCTGAATTCTAAATCCAGCCACTTGTCTGTTGTGTGACCTTGGGCACTTGACTTAACTTCTTTGGGCTTTCAGTTTCCTCAACAGCAAAATGGGGATTCAGTAACTGTTCTCCCTCCTATTTACAGACTGTGAGCATCATGTGGGACAGGGACTGTATCTATCCTGAACAATTTGTAAATACCACAGTGTTGAAGGCAGTGGGCACTCATAAAATCCCATTACAGCTACTAGACTGTAAGCTCACTGTGGGCAGGGAACAAGTCTGTGAATTCTGTTGTATTGTACTCCCCCAAGCACTTAATAAAGCGTTTTGTATCCAGTGGGCACTTAATTAATGCAATTACTCATTGTGGGCAGGGAATGTGTCTATTGTTATATTGTGCTCTCCCAAGTTCTTAGTACAGTGCTCTGCACACAGTAAGCGACAAATCAATACAATTGAATGAATGAATGAATGAATAAACTCTGCGGCTACTGTTACTACTGTTGCTGCAATTATGACCACTATTTGGCACCAACATTTATGTCATCGTACACATGCACAGGCAAAAGTCACAATCAAATATCTCAGGTGCACAGTTGGGACTACAGTGAAAATAGCAGGGAAGGTCATGCCTCTAAGTTGCTTTGTTAAGTGGTGGTAACTTCCCCAGTGGATCTATAATCAAAAATTTATCCCAGACATGTTTCTGATTTAGGAGCCTCTCTCTACAGCCCTCAGTTAATACCATTTTTTTTAACTCCTTAGAGACAAATCACCAGACTCCCCTAGGAAGTTCACTGGCATCCTCAGCTCTCCCCTTCTTAACTAAACTTCCATAAGTCCCTGTCCCCCAGGCCGGGAGGGAACAATACATTCTCTTTCCCAGAGGCCCTTGACTCAATGCCCTGGAACCAGACATTATAAGGGACAACGGATCTATCTTCAGGCTCACCGGCAGCCTCCTTTTTCTTGTTCCTCAGATCCCTTTGAGCAGCAGGCGGGCTGAGTCTGAAAGCTATGTGGAGACTCTCCCCTCCCCACGGTTAGCATCCTTGAGCTGTAGAGAAAGGAGGCCAAATCAGTGCAACCCAGACGACCCCGATGCTGCACATCTTCTGGTGAGTGCAGAACCTGAATCAACGATTAACCATTGTCACCGTCCCCTTGCCCCTCACATCCACACAGAGACCATTCTCGGCCCCACTCTCGACCTCACAACAGAAAGTGCAGAGTCAAACCGAGGGGACGGTTTAAGTATACATCATTCAAGCAAACGTCCACTGTCCTGGGGTGTTGTTGGGTGATTTGTGGGGTGTTGGAAACGCCCTCCAGGCACTTCAGAAAGCCCATGTCCCTACTTAGCCAGCCCCAGGATGAATTCCAATCCCCAAATCGGATCCCAGGGAGTGTGCCCATGCTGCCCTACCTTCTCCGGTGCTCCATCCTGGGAGTCAGGAAGCAGCATAGTCTAGGGAAAGAGCATGGGCCCTGGAGTCAGAGAACCTGGTTTGCAATCTAATCTCCACTAGTTTTCTGATGAGTGACCTGAGGCAAGTCACCTAACTTCTCGGTAACTCGGTTTCCTCATGTGCAATATGGGGATTAAATCTTCCTGTGTCTGATTTAGACTGTGAACCTCGAATGGGACAGAGATTGTATCCAACCTGATTAACTTGTATCTACCCCAGTGTTTAGTACAGTGCCTGGCACGTAGTAGAGACATAGCAAATACCATTAAAAGCGAAACAATCTGGGTAGCTGGACCGGGGCTGGAGTTGGTGCTGGGGCTGGTGAGGCGAAGGTCAAAGGTCGTTGAAGGGTGGAATCTGCTCAGAAAGATGGGAAGTGGTGTGAGTGAGAGGCGGGTGAGGAGCAGAGGCTGTTTTGTCATGACCTTGGAGATCCAAGCTCTCCAGGTATTGAGGGTGAATAATAATAATAATTGTGGTATTTGTTAGGCTCTTACTATGTGCCCAGCATTGTACCACGCAATGGGGTAGATTCAAAATAATCAGCTCCCATAAGTGGCTGACAGTCTGAGCAAGAGGGGTAAAGCAGCACAGCTCAGTGGAAAGAGCACGGGCTTAAGAGTGAGAAGATGTGGGTTCTAATCCCAGCTCTGCCCCTTGTCTGCTGTCTGACCTTGGGCCAGCCACTTCACTTCCCTGTGCCTCAGTTACCTCATCTGAAAAATGGGGAATAAAATTGGGAGCATCAATAATTGTGATTACTCTGTTTCTACCCCAGTGTTTAGAACACCGCTTGGCACATAGCAAGCACTTAACAAATGCCATTATTATTTTATTATTATTAAAAGTTATTGAATCCCCATATTGTAGATGAGGGAACTGAGGTACACAGAGGTAAAGCAACTAGCCCAAGTTCACACAACAGACAAGTGACAGAACTTGGATTTGAAACCAGGTCCACTGAATCAGAAGAGATTCTGCTTCCCGTTTCTATGTACCTAGAGGTTGGGCAAACCCATTTAGACATTCACCTGTTTGGAGACCGAGGGCTTGGTCCAAGAGAGCTGTTGTGGTCACTTTATCATCCGGATGTCCACTATTCCAGAAAGGTCACAGATCAGAATGTTAAAATGAAAAAAAAATAAAAAAGATGTGCAGCTCTTTCAGGTGGAAAGAACCGGGAGCTGGAGCTGGAGGACATGAAGTCAAAATGTTGGAATTGACTGTCATAAATCATCTTTCCCAGACTTCTACCTCCTGGCCAAAGTCTAGAGAGTGGTGGCCGCCTTCAATGGGAGAGGAAAGCACTGTCAGTTCTAGCCTGGAAGTTCTAAACTGGAAGCTTCCTCACTGGACTGTAAGCTCCTTGTAAGCAGGGAATGTGTCTACCAACTATGTTATATTGTACTCTTCCAAACACCTAGCACGGTTCTCTGCACATAGTAAGCTATAGATACCAACGATGATGATGAGTATTATTTCATCCCTCAGAGAAGCAGTGTGGCTTAGTGGAAAGAGCATGGGCTTGGGAGACAGAGGTCGTGGGTTCTAATTCTGGGTTCGCCATGTCAGCAATGTGACTTTGGGTAAGTTATTCAACTTCTCTGTGCCTCAGTTACTTCATCTGTAAAATGGGGATTGAGACTGTGATCCCCATGTGGGACAACCTGATTACCCCGTATCTCCCCCAGCGCTTAGAACAGTGCCTGGCATATAGTAAGTGTTTAACAAATACCATCATCATCATTATTATTATTATTACCTTACACTTTTCATGGTAGAAATCAATCAATCTATCAATCTTATTCATTGAGCACTTGCTACATATAGAAACCGGTCCTAAGTTTGCAGAAGAGTATGAGAGAACAGAGTTGATGATAATAATAATAATAATAATAATAATAATAACAATGACATTTGTTTAGTGCTTACTATGTGCCAAACAGTGTTCTAAGAATTGGGGTAGATACAAGGTAATCAGTTGTCCCACGTGGAGCTCACAGTCTTAATCCCCACTTCACAGATGAGATCGCTGAGGCACAGAGACCTTAAATGGCTTTCCCAAGGTCACACAGCAGACAAGTGGTGAAGCCGGGTAGATAGGTTCCATTCCCACATCTAGTTTATAGTCAAGAGGGGGAGAGAGATATATTAATATAAATAATTTATGTATGTATCGCCTCACTCCCCACTCTTCAAAACTCTTCAATGCATTCCCATTCTTCTCCACAATCAAAAAGAGACACCATCTTCATCTCTCTCCCTCTTACTTATCCATACTCTTCTCCCACTAAAAGCCCCAGCTTGCATTCTTTGTGCATATTCAGCTTACTAGGCCTAGTTCCTTAATAATAATAATAGCGATATTTGTTAAGCATTTACTGTGTCAAACACTTTTCTAAATGTTGGTGGGAGAAACAAGATAATCGGCTTGGACACGGCCCCTGTCCCACAAAGGGCTCATAGTCTTAAACCCCATTTTTCAGATGAAGAAACTGAGGCACAGAGATGTGAAATGACTTGCCCAAGTTCACAAAGCAGACAGGTAGGGGTGCTTCTGACTGCCAGGCCTGTGCTCTATCCACTAAGCCGCGCTACTTCTTCTTTCCTAGTTTTATCCCCAAGTTCACACACTCCGTCAGAACTCTTCCCACTTCAAAGCTGCCATACCTCAGCTCTTCCATCTTCAAAAGCCCTTTGGAAAAACCACCTCCTCCAGGAAGTTTTTTTTTTTTAATGGTACTTGTTAAACACTTATTATGTCCCAGAAAGTATACTAAGTCCTGGGTTAGATGATACAAGATGATCAGTTTGGACAGAGTACATGTCCCACATGGAGCTCACAGTCTAAACTGGAAGGACAGCAGAAAAATGGTGAAGCCAGGATTCATTCATTCAGTCATTCCTTCTTTCATTGTCATTCTTTCTTTCAATCATTTACTGAGAGCTTACTGTGTGCAAAGCACTGTATAAAGTGCTTGGGAGAGTACACTGCAACAATAAACCAGACACACTCCCTGCTCACAGCGAGCTTAGTCTAGAGTGGGAGAGACAGACATCAATACAAATAAATAAGTTATAGATATGTACGTAAGTGCTGTGGGGCTGGGAGTGGGAAGAACAAAGGGAGCAAGTCAGGGTGATGCAGAAGAGAGTGGGTTAAAAGGATGGGGGTGCTTAGTCTGGGAAGGGCTCTTGGAAAAGATGAGACTTCAATAAGGGTTTGAAGGGGAGAAGAGTACTTGTCTGTCGAATTTGAGGAGGGGGGAGTTCCAGGCCAGATGCAGGACGTGGGCGAGTGGTCGGCGGTGAGACAGGCGAGACACAAGCACAATGAGAAGGTAAGCACAAGAGGAACGAAGTGTGCGTGCTGAGTTGTAATAGGAGAGTAGTGAGGTGAGATAGGAGGGGGCAAGGTGATGGAATGCTTTTAAGCCAATAGTAAGGTGCTTTTGTTTGATGCAGAGTTGGATGGGCACCCACCGGAGTTTCTTGAGGAGTTGTGTGGCATGTCCTGAAGGGTTTTGTAGAAAAATGATCCGGGCAGCAGAATGAAATATGGACTAGAGTGGGAAGTGACAGGAGCTTGGGAGGACAGTATGGAGGTTGATGGAGTAATACAAGCAGGATAGGATGAGCGATTGCATTATCGTGGTAGCAGTTTGGAAGGAGAGGAAAGGCCGGGTTTTTGCAATGTTATAAATGTGGGACCAACAGGATTTAGTGATGGATTGAACATGTGGGTTGAATGAAAAGGAGGAGTCAAGGATAATGCCAAGACTATGGGTTTGTGAGCCAGGAAGGATTCATTCATTCAATCGTGCTTACTGAGCGCTTACTGTGTGCAGAGTACTGTACTAAGCGCTTGGAAAGTACAATTCGGCAACATATAAAGACAGTCCCTACCCAACAACGGGATGGTGGTGCCATCTACACTGATGGGA
Organism: Tachyglossus aculeatus; assembly: GCF_015852505.1. Classification (NCBI taxonomy): domain Eukaryota; kingdom Metazoa; phylum Chordata; class Mammalia; order Monotremata; family Tachyglossidae; genus Tachyglossus; species Tachyglossus aculeatus. The sequence goes on from NW_024044847.1 coordinate 826,374, forward strand.
AAGTCAGGGGGAGTACAGGGTTTAGGTGGGAACACAAGGCGTTCTGTTTTGGACATGTTAAGCTTGAGGTGTTGGGAGGACATCCAAGTAGAGATGTCTTGAAGGCAAGAAGAAATGCGAGATTGGAGAGAGAGAGAGATGGGTGGGGGGAGGGAGAGAGACCAGGGCTAGAGATACAGATTTGGATATCATCTGCATAGAGGTAGTAGTTGAAGCCATAGGAACGAATGAGTCCTCCAAGGGAGTAAATGGAGAATAGATGGGGATTAGAACTGAGATCCTCCGACCCCAGCCTGGACTCTTTCCACTAGGCCACGCTGCTTCTCTTGACCCAAATCCTTTCATAAGCACCTGGAATGCCCTCCCTCCTCAAATCTCCCAAGCAATCACACTTCCCCCCTTCAAAGGCTCACCTCCTCCAAGAGTCCTTCCCCGACTAAGCACCCCTATTCGTTAGCTCCCACTCCCCTCCATGTCGCCCCGACTTGTTCCCTTTGCTCTAACCTCCGCTCCCTGCCCCAGAGCAACTGTTTATATATGTACATATCTGTAATTTTGTTTATTTATATTGGTGCCTGTTTACTTGTTTGGATTTCTGTCTCCCCCTTCTAGACTGCAAGCCCCTACTGAGAGCTCACCTCCTCCAGGCGGCCTTCCCAGACTGAGCCCCCTCCTTCCTCCCCCCTTCCTCCCCCTCTCCAGTCTCCCCGTCTTACCTCCTTCCTTTCCCCACAGCACCTGTATGTATGTATATATGTTTGCACATATTTATTACTCTATTCATTTATTTATTTTACTTGCACATATCTATTCTATTTATTTAATTTTGTTAATATGTTTGGTTTTGTTCTCTGTCTCCCCCTTCTAGACTGTGAGCCCACTGTTGGGTAGGGACCGTCTCTATATGTTGCCAACTTGTACTTCCCAAGCGCTTAGTACAGTGCTCTGCACACAGTAAGCGCTCAGTAAATGCGATTGATTGATTGATTGATTGATTGCAAGCCCGGTGTAGGCAGGGATTGTCTCTCTTTATTGCTAAATTGTGCTTTCCAAACGCTTAGTGCAGTGCTCTGCACAGAGTAAGCGCTCAGTAAATACGATCGAATGAATGAATGAATGAATGAATGAATGAGAAGTTGAGGAATAGTGTGTTTTTAAATTGGGCATCCAGCTGGAGTTTGAAATGAATTCCAATCATCCACTTACTCATTTCCTGTCCACCTTATTCCCAAGAAATCCAAGTAGAAAATGGCCATTGTCTCCATGGTGACAGAATTCTTCCTTCTGGGTTTCTCGGATGTCAGGGAGCTGCAGTTGGCCCACGCTGCGCTGTTCCTCCTGGTCTACCTGGTGGCCCTGACGGGGAATCTTCTTATCATCGCCATCACCGCCTTTGACCAGCGCCTCCACAGTCCCATGTACTTTTTCCTCAGGCACCTGTCCGTCCTCGACCTTTGCCTCATCTCCGTCACTGTTCCCAAGTCCATCCTCAACTCCTTGACCAACAGCAGATCCATCTCCTTCGTGGGGTGTACTACATAGGTCTTTTTATTGATTCTTTCTGGTGGTTCAGAGGTTTTCATTCTTATAGCAATGTCCTTTGACCGCTACGCAGCCATCTGCTGCCCCTTGCACTATGACATCATCATGAACCGAGAGGTTTGTGCGAAGATGGCCTGCGCCTCCTGGCTCAGCGGGGGTCCCCACTCCCTGATGCACACGGCTACCACGTTTCCCTCACGCCTTTCCTCGCATCATCCACCAGTTTTTCTGTGAAGTCCCCCAGTTGCTCAAACTCATATGTCTTGGAGACGTCCAAGCAGAGGTCATTGTTCTTGTTGTCAGTATTATTTTGTTTTGGGGGCTTCTTTGTATCCATCCTCGTGTCTTATGTCCACATATTCCTGGCAGTGCTGAAGATGCCAGCCACGGAGGGCCGGACCAAAGCCTTCTCCACCTGCCTGCCTCACCTAGCCGTGGTCTCTGTTTCTTTTCACGAGTGCGTTTGCCCACCTGAAGCCACCCTCATCCTCCCCATCGACGCTGGTCCTGCTGGTGGCCGTGTTCTACACTGTGCTGCCCCCCACCATGAACCCCTTCCTCTACAGCCTGAGGAACAATGACATGAAGGCCGCCCTGGGGAAGATAGTCTCTGTCCACTTCATTTCCGGGTAAACTGATCCTCTCTATTTGCTGTGGATGTGTACAGAGAGCTCTCCTTCAGGGAGGGTTTGGCCAAAATGGTCCTCAATATAGAGCTTTCCCTTTCCCTTCCCTCCACTCCCCCCTGGCATTCCTAACCCTCTAGATAAGCAGCGCTCAATAAATACCATTAAGTGATTGAATTATTAATTTATTGATTAAGATAGTACAATGCAGCAGAATTGGTAGACAGGTTGCCTGTGCACAAGAAGCTGACAGTAGAGAGAGTAAAACTTGTTATGGGCAGGGAACATCCCTGTTAATTATGTTGCATTGTACTCTCCCAAGCACTTAGGTCAGTGCTCGCATAGCAAGCACTCAATAAATACTATTAAAAAAAAGAGATCATGTGAGAGAAGAATCTTCTTGGATATTTGGCAAGAAGGTCAGGCTAAGCCGAAATCCTAAAAGCGATAGTAGTAGTAATAACATTTATTAAGCACTTACTATGTTCAGGGCACTGTATTAAGTACTGGGAAGGAATAAACAGATAATAATAATAATAATAATAATAATCATAATCATAATAATAATAATGGCATTTCTTAAGCGCTTACGATGTACAAAGCACTGTACTAAGCGCTGGGGAGGTTACAAGGTGATCAGGTTGTCCCTTGGGGGGGGGGGGGAGGGCTCACAGTCCTAATCCCCATTTTACAGATGCGGTTACTGAGGCACAGGGAAGTGAAGTGACTTGCCCAAAGTCAAACAACTTACAATTGGTGGAGCTGGGATTTGAACCCATGACCTCTGACTCCAAAGCCCGAGCTCTTTTCACTGTGCCACGCTGGAAATTAGACATGGTCCCCTCCCCAGGGGATGCTCACAATGTAAGATCGCTCGTTACAGGGGAACCCATAGCTGTGGAAGTTACCAAATGATCATTTGGGATTTTTATTTTGTTTTATTTTTATGGTAGTTGTTAAGCACTTGCTATGTTTCAAGTCCTGGTTTAAGTACTGGGTTAGATACACGTTCATTAATGGCAGAGCATTGACATTGGTTGTGGCATTAATGGCACCACCCGGAACAGTGCCAAGCACTTAGAACAGTACCCTTAGCTTAGAACAGTGCCTGGCACATAGTAACCGCTTAGCAACCACCATAAAAAATAAGGAACATTGGAACTATGTTCTAGTCCTTTGAATATCAATGGGATCTAATAATGATCGTATTTGTTAAGCGCTTACTTTGTGTCAAGCACTGTCTCTCAAACACCAGTGAGTAGGTATAGTGAATACACAGGCATTGGAGGAGTGAACTGTTGTAGTAGATGAGCCAAGTATTGTAGGAGGGGGCAAGCTCCCTTCTCTATACTCTAAGCTCAGTGTGGCCTAGTGGACAGATCCCGGGCTTGGGAGGCAAAATAACCTGGGGTCTAGTCCCATTTCCACGATCTGTCTGCAGTGTGACATGGGGCAAGTCACTCAACCTCTCTAGGCTTCAGTTACCTCATCTGTAAATTGGGGTTTATGACTGTGAGCTACATGTAGGACATGGGCTGTGCCCAAACTGATTACCAGCGTGGCTCAGTGGAAAGAGCACGGGCTTTGGATTCAGAGGTTAAGGGTTCAAATCCCGGCTCTGCCAATTGTCAGCTGTGTGACCTTGGGCAAATCACTTAACTTCTCTGTGCCTCAGTTACTTCATCTGTAAAATAGGGATTAAGACTGTGAGCCTCCTTGGGACAACGTGATCACCTTGTAACCTCCCCATCGCTTAGAACAATGCTTTACACATAGTAATAAATGTGCACTTAATAAATGCCATCATTATTATTATTATCTACCACAGTGCTTAGAACAGTGCCTTGGCATATAGTAAGAACTTAAAAATTACCTTAAAGAAGTTCACTGTGGGCAGGGCATGTGTCTATCAATAGGTTACATTTACCCTCCCAAGTGGTAGAGCTCTGCAATGTATTTATTTATATTAATGTATGTCTCCCCTTCTAGACTGTAAGCTCGTTGTGGGCAGGAAAATGGATTGTTGTATAATACTCTCCCAAGCACATATTACAGTACACTCCACACAGTAAACACTCAATAAATACGGTTGAATGAATGAATGAAGGGGAAGCGGCATGGCTTAGTAGAATGACCATGGGTTTAGGAGTCAGAGGACCTGAGTTCTAAACCCAGCTCTGCCAATCATCCGGTGGGTGACCTTGGGCAAGTTACCCTCTCTGAGCCTCAGTTTTCTCATCTGTAAAATGAGTATTCAATACCTGTTCTCTCCTACTAGACTATGAGTCCCAAGTGGGGCAAGGACTTTGTTTATCCTGATGAACTTGTATCTACCACAGTAGCTTGGCACAAAGTTTTCTGTGGGCAGGGAACCTGATACCAACTCTACCAACTCTTTCACATTATACTGTCCCAAATGCCTAGTATAGTGTCCTGCACAAAGTAGATGCTCAATAAATACAACTGATTGATTTAGTAACAAATGCCACAATTATTATTAGTAGTAGCAAAAATGTAGAAGGATGAAAAATAGCTGAATAAATCATAAAAATATGAAATATATGAAAATATACATAAGTGCTAAGTTTAGGAATGCCATATATATTAAACAATGGGCTGGAGAAATTGGGGTCCTGTGAACTAATCAGGGGAGGATTTCTGAGGAAGAGGGATTTGACATTTGGGAGAGTTGTGGGGTTGGATTGGGATATGGGTAGGAAGGTGATCAGACTATTAAAGTCTTCTTAAATAATCTGGAGGACTGAGTGAGAAGCAAAAATCCTCACCTACAAAATGGGGTTCCTTATCTGTTAAGTAGGTTTCAGTTCTGTTCTCCCTCCTACATAGACAGTGAGCCTTACATGGGACAGGGACTGCATTCAACTTGATTAACCTGTATCTACCACAGGCTTAGACCAGTGCTTGACATTCAATTCATTCATTTTTATTGAGTGGTTAGTGTGTTCAGAGCACTGTACTAAGCACTTGGAGAGTACAATAAAACAATAAACAGACACATTCCCTGCCCAACACGAGTTTGTGATCTAAAGTTGGATATAATACAGGCTTACGGCACATGGTAAGCACTTAGCAAATGACATTATCATCATCAAAATATCCAAGTTCACCCTAATTGAACTTGGAGTTGATTTTCTTTTGTAGCTACATGTTCTAAATTAGGATTTATTCCAGAACCCATGGGAAAAGAATATGAAATTCCACTTTGTGCTATGTTCTTTACATTAACATTGAACTACTGTTTAATCTTTATTAAGTAGCTCATAGCATAAAGAGTTCTGCTACTGAGATGCAGCATGGCCTAGTGGAAAGTGCCAGGATTGTGGATTGTGTTCAACCTGATTAGCTTGTATCTACCTCAGCACTTAATACAGTGCCTGGCAAATAGAAAGCCCTTTACAAAAGCCATTAAAAAAGGAGGATACCGAAGGTCCTGGAAGCTGGTGGTCAGCAGGATTCCAAAGGAATCGGGGATCTGTTTGGTCCATAGACAAATCAGTAGTGGCTAATGGCTATGTGATTTGAGTATTTATTAAAGCACTTACTATGTGCCAAGCATTATGCTAAGTGTTCTTAGTGACTGCTAAGAATAGCAGTCTTGCCTAGTGAGAAGAGAATGGGCCTGAGAGTCAGAGGATTTACGTTCTAATTCTGGCTTCACTACCTCATTCATTCGTTCATTCAATCGTATTTATTGAGCACTTACTGTGCGCAGAGTACTGCACTAAGTGCTTGGGAAGTACAAGTTGGCGACATACGTGTCAGCAGTGTGGCTTTGGACAAGTCATTTCACTTCTTTGTGCTTCAGTTACTTTATCTGTGAAATAGGAATTAAGATTGTGATCCCCATTTGGGTCACCTGGTTAACTTGTATATACCCAGTACTCAGTGCTTAGCCTGGTACGTAGTTAGGACTTAACAAATACCATAAAGAATACACCAGTGAGAATTAGAAAGGGATCCTGGACCTCAAGGGGTTCATAGACTAATTAACTTGTATCTACGCCAGCCTTAAGTATAGCATTTGGCACATAGTAAGTGCTTAGTTAAAGAAGCAGCATGGTCCAGTGGTAAGAGCCCTGGCCTGGGAGTTAGAAGTCCTGGATTCAATCAATCAATCGTATTTATTGAGGGCTTACTGTGTGCAGAGAACTGTACTAAGCGTTTGGGAAGTACAAGTTGGCAACATATAGAGACAGTCCCTACCCAACAGTGGGCTCACAGTCTAGAAGGGGGAGACAGAGAACAAAACCAAACATATTAACAAAATAAAATGAATAGAATAGATATGTGCAAGGAAAATAAACAAATGAATAGAGTAATAAATACGTACACACATATATACATATATACAAGTGCTGTGGGGAAGGGAAGGAGGTAAGACGGGGGGATGGAGAGGGGAAGAGGGGGTGAGGAAGGAGGGGGCTCAGTCTGGAAACGCCTCCTGGAGGAGGTGAGCTCTCAGTAGGGCCTTGAAGGGAGGAAGAGAGCTAGCTTCGCGGATGTTGGGAGGGAGGGCATTCCAGGCCACGGGGATGACGTGGGCCGGGGGTCGACGGCGGGACAGGCGAGAACGAGGCACGGTGAGCAGTTAGCTGCAGAGGAGCGGAGGGTGCGTGCTGGGCTGTAGAAGGAGAGAAGGGAGGTGAGGTAGGAGGGGGTGAGGTGACGGAGAGCCCTGAAGCCGAGGGTGAGGAGTTTCTGCCTGATGCGCAGATTGATTGGTAGCCACTGGAGATTTTGAGGAGGGGAGTAACATGCCCAGAGCGTTTCTGGACAAAGACAATCCGGGCAGTGGCGTGAAGTATGGATTGAAGTGGGGAGAGACACGAGGATGGAAGATCGGAGAGGAGGCTGATGCAGTAGTCCAGACGGGATAGGATGAGAGCTTGAACGAGCAGGGTAGCGGTTTGGATCGGGAGGAAAGGGCGGATCTTGGCAACGTTGCGGAGCTGAGACCGGCAGGTTTTGGTGATGGCTTGGATGTGAGGGGTGAATGAGAGAGCGGAGTCGAGGATGACACCAAGGTTGCGGGCTTGTGAGACGGGAAGGATGGTAGTGCCGTCAACAGTTATGGGAAAGTCAGGGAGAGGGCAGGGTTTGGGAGGGAAGACAAGGAGTTCAGTCTTGGACATGTTGAGTTTTAGGTGGCGGGCAGACATCCAGATGGAGATGTCCTGAAGGCAGGAGGAGATGCGAGCCTGGAGGGAGTGGGAGAGAGCAGGGGCAGAGATGTAGATTTGGGTGTCATCAGCGTAGAGATGATAGTTGAAGCCGTGGGAGCGAATGAGGTCACCAAGGGAGTGAGTGTAGATCGAGAACAGAAGGGGACCGAGAACTGAACCTTGGGGAACCCCCATAGTACGGGGATGGGAGGGCGAGGAGGAGCTTGCAAAAGAGACTGAGAATGAACGACCGGAGAGATAATAGGAGAACCAGGAGAGGACGGAGTCTGTGAAGCCAAGGTTGGATAGCGTGTTGAGGAGAAGGGGGTGGTCCGCAGTGTCGAAGGCAGCTGAGAGATCGAGGAGGATTAGGATAGAATATGAGCCGTTGGATTTGGCAAGCAGGAGGTCATTGGTGACCTCTAAGCGGGCAGTTTCCGTGGAATGTAGGGGAAGGAAGCCAGACTGGAGGGGGTCGAGGAGAGAGTTGGTGTTGAGGAATTCGAGGCAGCGCGTGTAGACAACTCGTTCAAAGAGTTTGGAAAGGAATGGTATGAGGGAGATGGGGCGATAACTAGAAGGTGAAGTGGGGTCAAGAGAGGGGATTTTTAGGATGGCAGAGACATGGGAATGTTTGAAGGCAGAGGGGAAGGAACCAGTGGAGAGTGGGCGGTTGAAGATGGAAGTTAAAGAGGGGAGAAGGGACGGAGCGAGAGATTTCATGAGATGAGAGGGAATAGGCTCAGAAGCACAGGTGGCCGGAGTAGCACTTGAGAGGTTGGAGGAGAACTCCTCCGACGATACGATATCAATCTTGGCTCCACCACTTGTCTCCTAGGTGACCGTGGGCAAGTCACATCACTTTTCAGGGCTTCGGTTACCTCATATGTGAAATGGAAATTATGACTGTGAGCTCATGTGGGTGAAAAAGCAGCGTGGCTCAGTGGAAAGAGCACGGGCTTTGGAGTCAGAGGTCATGGGTTCAAATCCCAGCTACACCAATTGTCGGCTGTGTGACTTTGGGCAAGTCACTTAACTTCTCTGTGCCTCAGTTCCCTCATCTGTAAAATAGGGATTAAGGCTGTGAGCCCACCGTGGGACAACCTGATCACCTTGTAACCTCCCCAGCGTTTAGAACAGTGCTGTGCACATAGTAATCGCTTAATAAATGCCATCATCATTATTCTTATTATTACATGGCTTGTATCTCACCTGATTAGCTTGTATCGACCCCAGCGCTTAATACAGTGTGAGGCCGGCCCACCATCACACCGCGCGGCCCTGCTGCTCCCTGTAGGATCCTCTCCTCAGAGCGCTGCCAGGAGCGCCGCCATATGAGCCTGGTATCCCGATCCTGAGAAGCCCGCCCGCCATCACACCGCGCGGCCCCTGCCGATCCCGGTAGAATCCTCTCCTCCGGACACCGCCGCGAGGGCCGGGGCTCCCCCACCTTCCCTCCCTCCATCCGTCCGTCCCCGAGCAGCCTGCTACCGGGCGCTCATGTCCCACGACCGGGCTTCTGGCCGTCCCCCCCCCCCCAGGACACCTGCATCCCCGCCTGAGGACGCCGAGGCCCGAGGCCCCCAGCATCACTACACTCACCCCTCGAAGCCACCTCCACTCTGTCTAAATAGCCAACTGGGATCGTGTGATATCGTGTCTCCCTGCTTGATTGTGGACATTGTGTCCCCCTGCTTCCATCCCCCCCACTCCATAAGCGACCTTTTTGAGGAGCCCCCCCCCCACCCCCCGCCACTCTGCCTTTCCCGGCCTTTCCCGGTCCGGACCTGACTGATTTCCCCCGCTCCCCTTCTCCGGGAAAAAGGCCCTTTTTATTACTTTAACAACAATCTCATTCGCACCTAGTCAGCCCACCCATGCTATTTGGCTTAGTACAGTGCTCTGCACACAGTAAGCGCTCAATAAATGCGATTGATGATGATTTGGCTGTTTACTCCTCTCCCCAGGCATCTCCTCTCCCATAACACCCCTTAACAGTTCCGCCCTACTCCAGAACCGTCGTCCATAGGACTCCATCCTCCACCACATCAGAGGCATTTTTGCTACGAGCCCCTGGACTCTCCTTGCCATTAACCTCTTTGATTTTATTTGACTGACCTATGGACAATTCATCCTTCTGCTTTGAGCATCATGTGCCTATTTTATGGTCGCTTCTGCATGTTAATTGTTAACTTCTCTCTGTGATGTCATCATCTGTTCATTTTATTATTCCCATCGAATGTCAGTTGTTAACGTCTCTCAATGATGTCATCACCTACTTATTGTACTGCCATCACATGTTAATCGTTAACTGCTCTCTGTGATGCCATCTCTGTGTTTTTTGCCATCACATATTGTTATCTGCTCTCTGTGACATCAGCTTTTTTTATTATTGCCATAGCATGTTAATTGTTAAACACTTTCTGTGGGGTCATAGCCTACTTATTTCGATATTGCTACTGCATGTTAATTTTAAACTACCCGCTGTACTGTCATTTCATTCATTCACTAATTCATTCAATCGTATTTATTGAGCGCTTACTGTGTGCAAAGCACTGTACTAAGCGCTTGGAAGTACAGGTTGGTAACGTATAGAGACGATCCCTACCCAACAACGGGCTCACAGTCTAGAAGGGGGTGACAGACAACAAAACAAAACATGTGGTCAGGTGTCAACTCATCAGAATAAATAGAAGTAAAGCTAGATATACATCATTGATAAAATAAATAGAATAGTATATATGTACAAGTAAAATAAATAGAGTAATAAATCTGTACAAACATATATGCAGGTGGTGTGGGGAGGGGAAGGAGGTAGGGTGGGAGGGTTGGAGAGGAAAAATGGGGCCCAGTCTGGGAAGGCCCCCTGGAGGAGGTGAGCTCTCAGTAGGGCTTTGAAAGGAGGAAGAGGGCTAGCTTGGTGGATGTGCGGAGGGAAGACATTCCAGGCCAAGTGGAGACGTGGGCCTGGGGTCGACGGCGGGACAGGCGACAACGAGGCACAGTGAGTAGATTAGCAGCAGAGGAGCGGAGGGTGCGGACTGGGCTGTAGAAGGATAGAAGGGAGGTGAGGTAGGAGGGGGCGAGGTGATGGAGAGCCTTGAAGCCAAGAGTGAGGAGTACCTTGCTGACCTCACCATGACCTATCAATTCCCCTGCTCTCAACTGCCCTTCCCATTCCTCATCTTCCCCTTCCCCTCTCCCACCCAGCTCTTTCCCTCGCTTTCCCACACCCCACCCCTCACCCTCACCCCCTCCCCAGAATCCCTCTGTACCAGCGCCAACCCTCAAGTCCTCCCTTCCAACTCCTCCCTACCCTCCTCCCCGCCCCCACCCCGTCCCACTTCTCCTTTCTCATTGCCACCTCTTTTCCCCCTCTCCCCGCCCAGGCCCCAGACAACTCATCCCAATCCAAACCCTCCCCACCCCTAACACCTTTCACCCTCCCTCCCCTCCTCACAGCTGTTGCTAAATGTGGCATTTGGAACCCCCTCTTCATTACAGGTAAGCTCCCTCTCATCCTGTACCTATTCCTTTCCAGATCTCTACTCCACCTCGCCCTAACTGAAACACGGCTCTCCTCCGGGTGACATGGTCTCTTTTGCTGCTCCCTCCAGTGGAGGCCTCTGCTTCTCACACTCCCCCAGACTCACCGGAAAAGGAGGAGGTTTTCTTCTCGCTACCCAGAGTAGCTTTCACACTATCCTCCCTCCCACTTCCCTTTCTTTCCTCTCCATTATTCGCCACTACCACCCCCTCCAGATTCTTGTAGCCATCATCTACCGCCCCCCGGCCCCACCTCCAACTTCTTTAACGATTTTGTCCCCTTTCTCGCCTTCTTTCTCTCCTTTTCATCATCATCATCAATCGTATTTATTGAGCGCTTACTATGTGCAGAGCACTGTACTAAGCGCTTGGGAAGTACAAATTGGCAACATATAGAGACAGTCCCTACCCAACAGTGGGCTCACAGTCTAAAAGGGGGAGACAGAGAACAAAACCAAACATACCAACAAAATAAAATAAATAGAATAGATATGTACAAATAAAATAAATAAATAAATAGAGTAAAAAATATGTACAAACATATATACATTTTCCATGCCCACTCTGAACCTCGGAGACTTCAACATCCACATGGATGTCCCTGATGACCCCTCTGACGCCTGCCTTCTATCTCTCCTTGATGCTGCCAACCTCCTGCTCCACCCCACCTCGCCCACTCACCTGGACCTCATCATCTCCTACCACTGCACTATCTCCACCTTCACCAACTCTGAAATCCCTCTCTCTGATCATAGCCTTCTCACCTGCCTCCTCACTCACACTCCTTTCCCCTGTAAATCTATATTACTACATCACAGAGACCTCCACTTTCTCGACCCCATCGATCTTTCTCAGCGCATCACACACCACCTCGCCTCCCTTTCCTCTCTGCCCAATCTTGAAGACCAAATTACTGCTCTCAACTCTACCTTCTCTACTCAACTCAACTCGCTCGCTCCCCTTTCTCTTCACCGTTCTCGTACCACTAACACACAGCCTTGGATCACTGCCACTGTCCGCCTCCTTCACCCTTATGCTTGAGCTGCTGAACGCTGCTGGCAAAAGTGTAAACACGAAGCCAAACTTGTTCAATTCAAGTTTATCCATTCCTGTATTAACTCTGCCCTCTCCTCTTCCAGGCAAAAGTATTTCTTCTGCCTTATTGACACCCATGTCCATCATCCCCTTCAGCTCTTCCGTACATTTAAGTCCCTTCTCAGGCCCCCTATTCCTCCCCTTCCTCCATCCCTCACCCCCAACGATCCGGCCTCCTAATTCATTAGTAAAATTAACTCCATCAAGTCTAAGCTCCCCAAAGTCACTCCTCCCCCATGTCCAACCCCCTCGCTCTCAACCCTTTCCGCTATTCTTCCATCCTTCCCAGCTGTATCTCCAGATGAGATCTCCTCCCTCCTCTCAATCCACGTGTGCTCCAGAACCCATTCCTCTCACCTTATGAAATCTCTCGCCCCTTCCCTCGTTCCCTCCTTACCGTCCATCTTCAACCGCTCACACTCCACTAGTTCCTTCCCCTCTGCCTTCAAACATGCCCACGTCTCCCCATCATAAAAATCCCTCTATTGACCCCACCTCCCCTTCTAGTTATCGCCCTATCTCCCTCCTACCCTTACTTCCTCTATCCACCCTAACAAAACCCTCTCTTGACCCTATCACCCTCCTACCATTCCTTTCCAAACTCCTTGAACGAGTCGTCTACACCCGCTGCCTCGAATTCCTCAACGCCAACTCTCTCCTTGACCCCCTCCAATCTGGATTCCGCCCTCTTCACTCCACTGAAACTACCCTCTCCTAGGTCACTACGGCTCCTACTCTATTCTAATCCTCCTCGGCCTCCCAGCTGCCTTCGACACTGGAACACCCCCTTCTCCTCAACACGCTATCCAACCTTGGCTTCACAGACTCCGTCCTCCCCTGGTTCTCCTCTTATCTCTCCGGCCGTTCATTCTCAGTCTCCTTTGCGAGCTACTCCTCACCCTCCCATCCTCTCACTGTAAGGATTCTTCAAGGGTCAGTTCTTGGTCCCCTCCTGTTCTCTATCTGCACTCACTCCCTTGGTGAACTCATTCTCTCCCAGGGCTTCAGCTATCATCTCTACCCTGATGACACCCAAATCTACATCACTACCCCTGCTCTCTCTTCCTCCCTCCAGGCTCGTGTCCTCTCCTGTCTTCAGGACACCTCTATCTGGATGTCTGCAAGCCATCTAAAACTCAGTATGTCCAAGACTGAACTCCTTATATTCTCTCCGAAACCCTGCCCTCTCTCTGACTTTCCCATCAATGCATACGGCACTTCCATCCTTCTCATCTCACAATCCCGCAACCCTGGTTTCATCTAGACTCCGCTCTCTCGTTCACCCCTCACATCCATTCCGTCACCAAAACCTGCCGGTCATACCTCCACAACATCGCCAAGATCCGCCCTTTCCTCTCCATCCAAACTGCTACCTTGTTGGTTCAGCCTCTCAACTTGTCCCGACTGGATTACTGCATTAGCCTCCTCTCTGATCTCCCATCCTCCCGTCTCTCCCCACTTCAGTCTATACTTCACTCTGCTGCCCGGATCATCTTTGCGCGGAAACGCTCTGTACATGTTACTCCCCTCCTCAAAAATCTCCAGTGGCTGCCTGTCAACCTACAAATCAAGCAAAAACTCCTCACTCTCGGCTTTAAGGCTCTCCATCACCTCTCCCCCTCCTACCTCACCTCCCTTCTCTCCTTCTACAGCCCAACCCGCACCCTCCGCTCCTCTGCCGATAACCTCTTCACTGTACATCGTTCTCGCCTGTCTCTCCGTCAACCCCCGGCCCACGTCCTCCCCCTTGCCTGGAATGGCCTCCCTCCACACATACGCCAAGCTAGCTCTCTTCCTCCCTTCCAAGCCCTACTGAGAGCTCACCTCCTCCAGGTGGCCATTCCAGACTGAGGCCCTCTTTCCTCTCCTCCTCCCCATCCCCCCACCCTACCTCTTCCCCTCCCCACAGCACTTGTACATATGTTTGTACAGATTTATTACTCTATTTTACTTGTACATATTTACTATTCTATTTATTTTGTTAATGATGTGCATTATAGCTATAATTTTATTTGTTCTGACGACTTGACACCTGTCCACATGTTTTGTTTTGTTGTCTGTCTCCCCCTTCTAGACTGGGGGCCCGTTGTTGAGTAGGGACCGTCTCTATATGTCGCCAACCTGTACTTCCCAAGCGCTTTGGAAGTGCTCTGCACACAGTAAGTGCTCAATAAATGCGACTGAATAAATGGATGAATAACGAAGTACAAAAGCAGTGAAGCATCGGTTAAGCGTCCATTTAATACTCCAGAGTTACCACAAGATGGCAACTGTCCGGATTCATCTGGCCCCGAACGGCTCTTCTGGATTCCCAGAGCCCCGCCGTCATCGAAAACAAAAAGCACCACCCTCGAGAAGCAGCGAAGCGAGTTGGAAAAGGCGTCGTACTGGGATGTGGCAGACGTGGTACCATGTCCCGGTTGCGACACTTTTGTGATGTGTGACCTTGGCCAAGACACTTTGGAATCCATGTGCCCCAGCTGACACTCCTGTAAACCTGAGGATGAATTGCGTGTTAAGCCTCTTCCACAGGCTGCGAGCCCCAGTGTGGGACGCAGGCTGCCTCTGCTTTGATCGTACTGTCCCCACAACTGTGATTGGCCTAGAGGAATCACTGAACCAACGGGATTGCGAGAAAGTGGAGGCAACAAAGGCCAGTCCAGACACCCACCCAAACAATGCGGCCAGGTCGCGGTGGGAGGGAGCGTGCCGTGCCATATGGGGGCACAAAGACCGCTGGGAGTCGTAGGCTGATACTCGCTCTTGATTGGCGTTCACCTCTGCCTCCCGAACATCCAGTCGTATCGTGCCCCGCGGCTGGGCCCGAGGCCATGGGCCAGAGAGAGGAAGGTATGTGCGGCGGTTGTTTAGAAGATTTTCCAATTGAGATCGATATTAATTATAGTATTTTTGAGTACTTCATACCACTCCCTGTGAGGTGTAGCTCAGAGAGCTCAGAGACCCCAAATTCCGTCCAGATCAGCCTCCTTTCATCACATTTGATCTAGCGGGAGTTTACCACACAACTAACCATCAAGTGGTTCCGTGTAATGAAGGCTGTTCCCTTAAATCGGGAGGGGGTTTACACATCCTTTCATTGGCATGAGGCTGCTCGCCGCTGGTCCAGACAGCTGCCCTTGGCTCTCCCCAAGGTGCTTCCACGGAAGCGAACCCTCATTAGTACCCCGCGCCCTCCGTCTGATCCCCCATGGAACCCAGCCCAGGGACCGATCCAGTCAATCACCTGTCGGGAGGGTTCTATAGAGGCTTGAGGCCCAAAGCCTTCTGGGAATTGTAGCCTTATGCTATCTCTACCGAACTACCATCCCCATCGGGCTGGTCCGGAAGCCTTTCCCATGCTTGGGGCACCCGGGCGACCTCTCTCCGGCGTGGATTTCCCAGGGCCCGAAGATAGGATAGTAATGGCATTTGTTAAGCGCTTACTATGTGCAAAGCACTGTTCTAAGCGCTGGGGGGGGATACAATGTGATCAAGTTGTCCCACGTGGGGCTCACTGTCAATCCCCATTTTTACAGATGAGGTAACTGAGGCTCAGAGGAGTTAAGTGACTTGCCCAAGGTCACACAGCAGACTTGTGGTGGAGCTGGGATTCGAACCCATGACCTCTGACTCCAAAGCCCAGGCTCTTTCCACTGAGCCACGCTGCTTCTCTAGCAGGGCCCGAAGAGGATTGGCCCGTGGTTGGAGGCTCTCTCGGGGTCACTGTGTTGGAGCTGGTTCTCTCTGTTGAGCGTCCCCGGGTGCTCCGCCAAGTCGGAGGAGGTCTGCAAGGTTTTCCGACACTCGGGGCTCTCTTGGGGAGCCTGTCCGGTGGGCCTGTCACCAGAGCCTCTCCCGCAGGCACTGGCTTGGTCCGGTTCCTCTCCCGCGAGGGTCCCCAGGTGGGTGACGCCCCCGGGGCCCCGTGTACAGGCGGCCGACCGGGGGAGTCCCGGCCTCGAGGACGCGCTGCGGCCTCGGGCCAGCCGGGACCGGTAAGGGCAGCCCCGCTTGTAGTGGGCCGCTCGGGGCAGGGCGATGGAGCACAGCCTCGCGGTGTTGCGATCCTTGCTGTTCGTGTCTTCTCCTGTGGGGGCTTCCCCTACCGGGGCCGGCGGCCGAGAGAAACCTACCTGCCGAGCGGGGATTCTCTGCAAGCTCCCACCATGGGATCCGTCCGGTGGCTGTGCTTCTCTCCAGCGGCCGTCTCCTCTGTCCGTCGGAGACCAGGACGCCTCTGGCTCTGCCTCCAAAACGTCAGGGTCAGGCCGCCACGGTGGGGTCAAGGGTCCGGTGTCTCCACCTGATGTAAGAGATAGGTGAGTCGGGGTGACCAGGAAGGGAGAGAGGGAAAACATGAGAGAAAGAGAGGGGAAAAGAGTGAGAGGAAGGAGGAGATGGAGAAGGGGAAGAGAGAAAGAGAAAAAGGACAGACAGAGAGAAAGAAAAAGAAAAGGAAAGACAGAGGAAGAGAAAAAGGAGAGACAAAGAGAGAAAGTGAGAGAGAAAGAGAAAAAGGAGAGACAGAGAAAGACAGACAGGTAGAAAGAGAGAAAAATGGAAGACAGCGAATTAAAGAGAAAAAGAGACAGATAATAAAAGGAGAGACAGAGAGAGAAAGAAAGAAAAAGCAAAGACGAGAAAGAGAAGAAAGAAAGACAAAGATAAAAAAGAGAGATGAAGAGAGAAAGAGAGAAAAAGGAGAGAAAGAAATAGAGGGAGAGACAGAGACAGAGAGAGAAAAAACGTTTGTGTCATATGGTTCCAGCAGGATTAAGAATAGTTTGAGTGGAGGACTCGTGTCACCATGCCTATTTTGGTGGTAATTGTTAAGCGCTTTCTGTGAGCCAAAGCACTGTGCTAAGCACTTGGGAGAGAGCAAAGCTCGTCCTCGAGACTGTACGCTCATGGTGGGCAGGGAATGTGTCTGTTTATGGTTGTATTGCCCTGTTCCAAGCGCCTAGTCCGGTGGTCTTCACGTAGTAAGCACTCAATAAATACGACCGAAGGAGCGAGCAACTCTGAGGCAGAGGGGCGAGGAGGGGTATATTGGGGACTCGAGGCAACCTCGCCGGAAATTGTCTGGACTGGGAGCTCCAGCTCTGCCTGAGCTGCTCCTCTGAGGTTCCCAGACACCTACCCCTCGTAGGCCTCTCCGACCAAGCTCTCCAGGTCGCCGCCCCCTGTAGGGCCTGAATTTTGGAGACCCGGAGTTCCCGCGACCTACCTCCTTGTCAGGAAATATGGACTCCCAGACGGCCCTTACCTAGCGACGGCACGTTGCGGTAGTTGTCCAGGATCACGTCCCGGAACAGCTGCCTCTGGGCCCGGTCCAGAAGGCCCCAGTGCCAAGGACACGTCCTCCAACGACACCGGCCCTGCAACGACGGGTACGGGGTAGGGCTGCCCCGAGCGTGGGGAGGGGGTGGGGAAGTGGGCCCACCAAGGTTACCCATCCTGCCTACGGCAGGGACCCCTGGGAGGTTCGTATGCACAGGCTCCTGGAGGAGGAAAATGAGACTCGGGTCCCCTCGGCGTGGGGAAGGAAGGCGCCCGGTCCCACAGTGGGTAGCGCTGCTGGTGTCACGGGAAGGGCACGTTGATATGGCTCTACTCTAGCGCTTAGTAATAATAATAATAATAATAATAATAATAATAATAGCATTAGTCAAGCGCTTAATATGTGCCAAGCGCTGTTCTAAGGGCTGGGGTAGATATGAGGTCATCAGGTTGTCCCACTTGGGTCTCACAGACTTAATCTGCATTTTACAGATGAGGTCACTGAGGCACAGGGAGGTTAAGTAGCTTGCCCAAGGTCACAGAGCAGAGAAATGGCACGTAGTAAGTGCATAAGAAATACCACACAAAGAAGTGGGGGGTGGACAGGAAGGACGAACACCTCACTTGGGTCCTCCAGGTTGTCTGGGTCTTGTGCTCTGCACTTCAGGGTCTCGAGCGGCCTTCTTGCGGGAGGAGGGTCCCGGGGGCAGCGAGATAGGCTGAGGGAGGAGAAAGAGGTCCTTCATTCATTCATTAATTCATTCAATCGTATTTATTGAGCGCTTACTGTGTGCAGAGCACTGCACTAAGAACTTGGGAAGTAAAATTCAGCAACAAAGAGAGACAGTCGCTACCCAACAACGGGCTCACAGTGTAGAAGCGGGGAGACAGACATCAAAACAAGTAAACAGGCATCAATAGCATCAATAGAAATAAATAGAATTATAGATCTAGACACGTCATTAATGAAATGAATTGAATAAGAAATGTGCACATACATACACGGGGTCGTCAGTGGGACCTGGCCCTCCCTGGAAAACATATGGGAAAGTGTTCTAGCCCCGACGGGGGAAAAGTGGGGCCCACGAAAGCCCCTTCCCCATGGCCGGCGTGAAGGAAATCGCCCCAACTTCCCAGCCTGGGCCTGGGACGTCTTCCCGACCCCTGCGAGGGGCTATGGAGGCAGGGGGAGGACGGCCCAACGCCAAAGCCAAGAAATTTTGCTGGTGATTCGCCGTCATCCCCTCTCTGTCCTCTTCCCTTCCTACATATGAGGCTGTACACCACTGTCTTGCACGAGGCACGACCCCCAGAAGCCCCCGAGCCGGAGCCGGAAGCTGGCAGACTCTTATGCAGCTCTCAAGGAAGCCTTCTCCTTACCGAAGCCTTTCTGCTTCGGCTTCAGGCCAGGCTCTGCAAACAATAATGATGATAATACATCATTAGTATTGTGTGCAAAGCACAGAGTAAGTGCTCAGTAAATACGATTGAATCAGTGAATGATAATACTGATAATAATTGTAATAGTTCTGGTGTTTGTTCACTGCCTTTTAAATGGCTTTTGTTAAGTGCTTAGTACTTGGCAGACTCTGTACTAAGCACTGGGGTAGACATAGATATAGGTAGATATAGATAAAGAGAAGAAACGTGGCTCAATGGAAAGAGCCCGGGCTTTGGAGTCAGAGGTCATGGGTCACTTAACTTCTCTGGGCCTCAGTTACCTCATCTGTAAAATGGGGATTAAGATTGTGAGCCCCCCATGGGACACCATGATCACCTTGTAACCTCCCTAGCGCTTAGAGCAGTGCTTTGCACATAGTAAGCGCTTAATAAATTCCATTATTACTATCATTATTATTTAGGCAATTGGTCCCTGTCCCACTGGGGCTCAGTCTTAACCCCCATTTTATAGATGGGGATAACTGAAGCACAGAGAAGTGAATAATAATAATAATTGTGGTATTCATTCATTCATTCACTCGTATTTATTGAGCGCTTACTGTGTGCAGAGCACTGTACTAAGCGCTTGGGAAGTACAAGTCGGCAACATATAGAGACTGTCCCTACCCAACAACGGGCTCACAGTCAAGAAGGGGGAGACAGACAACAAAAGTAAACATGTGGACGTGTCAAAATAGAACAAATAGAATTGAAGTGCTTACTATCTGCCAGGAAGTGAACTAAGCGCTAGAGTAGATATAGGTAATTGGGTTGGACACAGTTCCCTGTCTCAGGTAGGGCTCACAGTCTTAATCCTCATTTTACAGATGAGTGAACTGAGGCACAGAGAAGTGAAGTGACTTGCCCAACGTCCTTTTGGGGGATGGGAAGGAAGGTTCTGGAAAGCGAGGCAGCAGCTGAACGGGGCAAAGATTCTGGGAATTCCGGGGACCACGTAATCCTCCGTGGAGGGGCTGGTCAGAGGTCGGGCCAGGGAGAGCCGGAGGGCATGAGAGATTGGACAAACCTTTTCCCTTATCGACTGGGAGCTCGAGAAGGTCCTTTTGACTCCCTCGTCCGGGGTCTGTCTACTAGGCCACGCTGCTTCTCAGCATTTACTACGTGCCCAGCGTTGTATTCTGCATAAAGTGCAGATATAAGATAATTAGAACAGACACAGTCTCCGTCCCACTTGGGGCTCACAGTCCAAAAGCAGGGAGGACAGGTATCGAATCCCCATTTTACAGATGAAGAAAGTTAAGCCTAGACAAGTCAAGTGACTGGTCCGAGGTCACAAAACAGGAAAGTGGATGATCCGTGATTAGAGGTCTTGCCTTCTAAGGGTCCACACCCACCAGAGTGAAGGGGGGAGGAATTGCTGAGGGGACCGGGAATCTAGGAAACTGCCGGGCGGGGCGGGCACGGTTTGTAGAAAGGGGTAGAGCCAGTCCTTAAGGCGGTGTGATCTAATGGATAGGGCCCGGGCATGGGAGTCAGAAGAACCTGGGTTCTCATCCCAGCCCCGCCACCTGTCTGCTGTGTGATCCTGGGCAAATCACCTCAATTATCTGGCTTCAGTCGCCTCGTCTGTTAAATGGGGGTTAAAACTGTGAGTCCCCTGTGGACAGGGACTGTGTCCAACCTGATTAGCTTGGATCAACCCCAGGATTTACAACAGTGCCTGGCACATAGGAAGTGCTTAACAAAGACCGTTAAAAATCGTATTTAATGAATGCTTACTATGTGCAGAGGACTGTACTGTTTGGGAGAGCCCAACGTAACACTGTTGGTAGACACGTTCCCTATCCACGAGTTCCCAGTCGAGAAGGGAAGAGGTTTGTCCAATCTCCCTGATCCGGGTCCGGCCTCTCCGACCCAGGTTTCCCGAACCCCCTGGCTCTCCCTGGCCCGACCCCTGAACAGCCCCTCCACGGGGAGGATTCCGGGGCCCCCGAAATTCCCAGAATCTTTGCCCCGTTTATCTGCTGCCTCGCTTTCCAGAGCCTTCCTTCCCACCCCCACGACGCTTCTTCCCGACCTTCTTCTCCCCACTCACTTGTGGTCCCGGCCCTTCCGTCTCCCTCTCCAGCTCCTCCACCATTTCCACGGCCTCCTCCCCGCTCAAGGGACGCTGGACCTGCACCCAGGCCCAGTGCCGGCGGGCAAGACAGCGAGGAACTAGTCGAGGACCAGCAGGTCGAGGATCTGTTCCTTGGTGCGCTGGTCCAGTCTCAGCCACAGGCGGCCCAGCTCCCGCAGACGTCCCAGGGCCTGGAGGGGACCCGGCGCCTCCCGGTACAGGAACTATCGGAAGCGCTGGCAGAACCTCTAGGGACCGGAGATGTCTTCTTCTCGCGGGCCAGGCTCCCGCTCCCAGGATCCTCCATCTTCCCCCTTCAGCACTGGAAGACCTTCCTCCTGCTCCTCCTCCTCCTGCTGCTGATCTTCTTGGCGACCCTGGAACCCATCTGCTGCCATGACTCCAGTCTCGGCCGGGAACATCTTGAACATCACCAGACTCTCATCTTCATTACCACAGGAAGGAGGGTTATTCTTTCATTCATTCATTCAATCATATGTACTAAGCGCTTACCATATGAAGAGCACTGTACTAAGCGCTTGGGAGAGTCCAATTAGGCAAGAAACAGCCACATTCCCGACCTACAACGGCTTACAGTCTAAGGTTAGACTTGAGCAACCGTTATTCATCCTTCCCTCAGCCACAAAGCACTCATGCCCAAAATCTGTCGTGTATCAATCAATCATATCTGTTGAGCAGTTACTGTGGGCCGAGCATTGTGCTAAGCCCTAGAGAGATTACAATAGAACAAAAGTCTAAAAACTGTGAGTCCCATGTGGGACAGAGACTGTGTCCAACTGTATTAACTTGTATCTCTCCCAGCACTTGATAATAATGATAATAATAACAATAATAGTAATGGCATTTGTTAAGCGCTTACTATGTGTCAGGCATTAAACTAAGCGCTGGGGTGGATATAGTATCTGCCACATTGTAAACACTTAACAATTGCCAAGATTATTATTATTTTGCAGATGAAGTAACTGAGCCAGAGAGAAATGAAGTGACCTGCCCAAGGTTACCCAGCAGGTACGTGGTGGACCTGAAATTATAACCCATGTTCTTCGGACTCTCAGGCCTGTACTCTAGCCATTAGGACACCCTGCTCATTTATGGAGCATTTTACCATGTGCACAGCACTATTCTAAATGTTTGGGAGATTGCAAAGCGACACAGCAGACAGTCACTTCCCGGCCTTGCCACAGGTTTTCAGTCTAGAGGGGGAGACAGACCGACATTAATATACATAATCTGTGCTGTATAATTCATTTATGCAATCGTAATTATTTAGCTCTCACTGTAAACAGAGCACTGTACTAAGCGTTTAATTCGAAGCTCTCTGCATAATGTAATCAATCAATCAATCGTATTTATTGAGCGCTTACTGTGTGCAGAGCACTGTACTAAGCGCTTGGGAAGTACAAATCGGCAACACATAGAGACAGTCCCTACCCAACAGCGGGCTCACAGTCCAGAAGGGGGAGACAGAGAACAAAACGAAACATGCTAACAAAATAAAATAAGTAGAATAGATATGTACAAGTAAGATAAATAAATAAATAGAGTAATAAATATGTGCAAACATATATACATATATACAGGTGCTGTGGGGAAGGGAAGGAGGTAAGATGTGGGGGATGGAGAGGGGGACGAGGGGGAGAGGAAGGAAGGGGCTCAGTCTGGGAAGGCCTCCTGAAGGAGGTGAGCTCTCAGTAGGGTCTTGAAGGGAAGAAGAGAGCTAGCTTGGCGGATGGGCAGAGGGAGGGCATTCCAGGCCCGGGGGATGACGTGTGCCGGGGGTCGATGGCGGGACAGGCGAGAACGAGGTACGGTGAGGAGATTAGCGGCAGAGGAGCAGAGGGTGCTGGGTGGGCTGTAGAAGGAGAGAAGGGAGGTGAGGTAGGAGGGGGGAAGCTGATGGAGAGCCTTATAGCCGAGGGTGAGGAGTTTCTGCCTGATGCGCAGATTTATTGGTAGCCACTGGAGATTTTTGAGGAGGGGAGCAACATGCCCAGAGCGTTTCTGGACAAAGACAATCCGGGCAGCAGCATGAAGTAAGCACATAAGAGCTTAGAGAAATAGTCTGAAAGAGCTTAGAGAATTAGTTTGGGCTAGTGGAGAAATCAAAGGCCTGGGGGTCCTGCCTCTGGCCTCTTCATACCCCCCCTACATTGTGAGCTTGTTGTGGGCAGGAAGGTATCTGTTTTTATATTGTCCTCTCCCAATTGACAGACATCAGAACAAGTATTGTTAAGCACTTACTATGTGCCACTCACTGTTTTAAGCACTGGGGTAGATGCAGGATCACCAGATTCCACATGGAACGCACAGTCTAAGGAGGAGGAAAGACGGGTAGGGAACCCCATTTCATAGATGAGGAAGGTGAGACCCAGAAAGGTGAAGTGACTTGTCTAAGGTCATTCAACAGGCAAGTGGTAGAGCCGGAACTGTGAGCCCGTTGTTGGGTAGGGATTGTCTCTATCTGTTGCCCAATTGCACTTTCCAAGCTGTTAGTACAGTGTTCTGCACACAGTAAGCATTCAATAACTACAATTGAATGAATGAATGCATGAATGAATGAACACGGGTCCTCTGACTTCCAGCCCCAGACCTGTCCTCGTCCATGGATATTTTTTTTCTTGAGGGTATTTGTTAAGCAATGACCGTGTGCAGAGCACTGTACTAAGCTCTGGGGTAGGTTCAAGCTAACAAGACTGGACACAGGCTCAATCACCATTTTACAGATGAGGTAACCGAATCCCAGAGAAGCAAAGCGAGTCACCTACGGTCACCCAGCAGAAGAGTGGGATTAGCACCCAGGTCCTTCTTGCCCACCGTCGGATCGAGAAAGAGCACACAGTAAGTGCTCAATCAATACGACTGAATGAATGAATGAATCGAGTTAACCGCCCGCGGATGGCAGAGAGAAATGGGCCCGCGGTGACCAGCTTCCTCCTGACGGGACTGTCAGACCGGCCGGAGGTGCGATTCGCGGCCTTCCACGCAGTCTACTTGGCCATGCTCCTGGCCAACGGTGCCCTCCTCCTCGCCCTCCGCGCCGACCGCCATCTCCACACGCCCATGTACTTCTTCCTCGCCAACCTGTCGTTGCTGGACGTCTCCCGCCCCACGGCCGCGGTGCCCAAGTGACCGGCGATCTAGTTGGCCGGGTGCGCCCTTCAGCTCTATTTCCTGGTGTCCCCGGCGGGGATGGTTGTCTTGCTCTTGGCGGTCACGGCCTCTGAGCGTTGGTTGGCCATCCTCTGCCCTCTCTGCTATGCTGTTCTCATGGACGGGAGCGTGTGCGTCGCGCTGGCGGCCGGAGTCTGGCCGGCCCGCTTTCCTGCACACGTCCTTCACCCTCACGCTGACCTTTTCCCGCTCCACCCGGGTGGACCAATACTACTGCGACATCCCTCCGGTGACGGGCCTGTCCCGCTCTGGCGGTGGGCGGGATCGGCGCCTTCTCCATCACGTTAGTCTCCTACGTCCTCGTCGCGGCCGCCATCTTGAAGAGCCGCTGGGCCGAGGGGAAGCGCAGGGCCTGGTCCACCTGTACCTTCTGCCTGCTGGCCGTCGGCCTCTTCTACGGCCCCATCATCTTCACCTACATCCTGCCATCTTCGGGTCCCTCTCCCAGAAGCGACGGGCTCGTAAGCATGCTTTATGGCGTCCTCAACGCCCTCCTCGACAGCCTGCGGAACGAGGAGGCCAAGGGGGACCTCCGGAGGGTTGCTGAGGCAGACGTTAGGCCCGCTGGGATCTCTTTGGCACCCGTAGGACCGCTATGGACTGGACTCGCCCGGGAGCCGGTGCGCTGGACTGAGCGCTTGGTAAAATGCAACAAGAGACTCATTCCCTGTCCACGGGGAGCTTACACTCCTCGGAAGCAGCGTGGCCTAGTGGAAAGCTCACGGAGCTGGGCGTCAGAGGACTTCATTCATTCATTCATTCAGTCAGTCAGTCACTTTTATTCATTGAACGCTTCCTTTCATTCCTTCATCCATTCCACTGTATTTATTGAATGCTTACTGTGTGCAGAGCACTGTATGCGAAGTACTGTACTAAACACTTGGGAAAGTACAATGTAGCAATAAGCAGACCCTTTCTCTGCCCTCAGCAAGCTAGCTGTGTGTTCTGATCCTGGCTCCGCCACATACCTGCTGTGGGCCTTTGGGAAAGTCATTTCACTTCTCTAGTCTGTAGCTCTAGAGTGTAGCTCTACACTGTGAGCTCGTTGTGGGCAAAGAACGTGTCTGTTTCTTGTTATATCATATTCTCCCAAGCACTTAGTTAAGTGTTCTGCACACAATAAGCGCTCAATAAATATGACTGAATGAATTAAATGAACTCTCTGTGTCTCAGTTTCTTCATCTGCAAAATGGGGGTAAAATATCTATTCTTCCTCCTACTTATACTGTGAGTCCCATGTGGGACCTGATCATCTTGTGTTTACCACAGTGGTTAGTACAATGCTTGGCATATAGTAAGCACTTTAACAAGTACTCCAATCAGTGAAACAGAGCAAAGGGGCTGACAGCTGGTAGACTCAGAATAAAGGATTAAAGGGGCAAATGAATCTATGTTTTATTTGAATGTCTGTCTTCCCCTGTTGTCCGTAAACTTATTATACTCTCCCAGGTGCTTGGTACAGTGCTCAGTACACAGTCTGTATTCAATAAATACCACTGCTTAATGGCTTGATTGACTGATAGATATACATAAATATATAGAGAAGTTTAGAGAAACTGTATGGCCAAGTAGATAAAGCACTGGCATGGAGGTCAGGGTATTTGAATTCTATTGTCAGCTCTGCTGCTTGTCTGCTGAGTGACCTTGGGCTTGTCACTTCATTTTTCTGTGCTTCAGTTTCATTTCTATAAAATGGAGATTCAAATCATGTTGCCCCTTTTACATCGACCTGAGCCCCATTTAGGGCAGGGACTCTGTCTGACCTGATTAACGTGTTTCTACCACATCACTTAATATAGTGCTTGACACAGAATAAACACTTAACAAATGCCATAGTGTTGATGCTGATGATGATAATAATACTAATACTGCTATTAATGATATTATGATTATGTGTGAGACTGGAATACTAGCCACTTCACTTCTCTGTGCTTCAGCTGCCTCATCCGGAAAATGGGGATGAAGACTGTGAGCCCCACATGGGACAACCTGATTACCTTGGATCTACCCCAGAACTTAGAACAGGGCTTGGCATATAGTGAGTGTTTAACAAATACCATTATTATTATCATCATCATTATTATTATTATGTGTTTTGCTACGCTTTTATGTACCCTCTCCAGCGTTTAGTACAGTGTCTACCACTCAGTAGGTCTTTGATAGAATGAAAAGAGCAAAACTGATTGCACGCTATCGTCTTTGGCCTGTAAGCATCTTGAGGGCGGGGACAAGTGTCTTGCACTCGTCCAAACATTTAGTACAGTACCTAACACTGAATAGGTGCTCAATAACTGCCAGTGATGGATTGATCTCATGGATCTCCATTATACTCTAAGTTACTCGAGGGAAAGAAACGTATGACTTACTATTTATTCAATCGTATTTATTGAGCGCTTGCTGTGTGCAGAGCATTGTACTGACCGCTATTGTCATATATGCTTCAAGAATTTGAAGCAGCACGGTCTAGTGGAAAGAGCATTGGTCTGCGTGTCAGAGGAGCTGGGTTCTAATCCCGGCTCCCCCCCTTGTCTGTTGCATGACCTCGGGCAAGTCGCTTCATTTTTCTCTTCCTCAGCCTCCTCTTTGTAAAATGGGGATTCCATCCCTGTTCTCCCTCTCCTCTACACAGAGAAGCCAGTTAACTTCTCTGTGCCTCAGTTAACTTATCTGTAAAATGGGGATTAAGACTATGAGCTCCATGTGGGACAAGGACTGTTTCCTATCCAATTATTCATTCATTCATTCAGTCGTGTTTATTGAGCGCTTACTGTATACAGAGCACTGTACTAAGCGCTTGGGAAGTACAGTTGGCAACATATAGAGACTGTCCCTACCCAACAACGGGCTCACAGTCTCCCCCAGAGTTTAGTAAAGTGCCCGGTACGTGGCAGGTGTTCAAAAAACACCATGAAATAAGCAGAAAATGAAACAGACTGTGAGGCCAGTGTGGGACAGGGAATGTGTCCGACCTGATTTAGTTGTATCTACCCCTGTGCTTAGTCCCAATATCATAAAGATAATAGTAAGTATAACAATGATAAAGTACTTAGTATAGGGCTAGCACTCAGTAAGTGCTCAATAAATGCCACCAAGTCATCGATCCTGTATTGTGTCTTTGGTAGTTCCAAATAGCACAAAAATGGCTAACACAGAGAGCTTGTTTACCTGGAGCATTACAACACTTAGGTTAGGGAAGGTTGAAATCCTGATTCCAAGCTTTTTTTTTTCCTAAATGGTATTTGCTGAGTATTTGCTATGTGCCAGGCACTGTTCTAAGCGCTGTGGTAGATACAGGTTAATCAGGTTGGAACAGTGCATGTCCCACATAGGGCCCAAAGTGAACTTAACAGTCTAGAAGGGGAGACTGATACACTCCCAAGCCTTTAGTACAATGCTCTGAACAGAGAAGAAATTCAGAAAATGCTATCAGTTGATTGATACATATGTATGTATATGTTTATCGATTGTTATATTTATCCTTATACATACTTATACTTATCCAATTTTTTTATTCAACCATTTCATCCTGACACATTTCCTGTTAAATCCTCGTTTTCCTTCCGCTTTTATTCTTTAAAATACTTTTGATCTCTTCCCCCCCCCCCCACTAAATTGTAAGCTCCTTGAGGGCAAGGCAATGTGTTTCTTGCTTCTCTTGAACTCTTCTCAGTGTTTAGTACTTGGTGCTGAATGCTTAGTACAGTACAGAACTCAATACTTAGCTCAGTACTAAGGACCCAATCGGCTCTAGATATACATAGCCCTTTGATTGATTGGATAGGGGAAAAACCAGCTGGAAACCAAACTTGTCCTGCACAGAGATTTGGTGAATGGCCACTCTAGTGTGCGTGTATGCATGTAGTATGCATATGCATGTGTGAGAGTGTAGGTAATAATAATAATCATGATGGTATATGTTAAGGGCTTACTATGTGCTGTGCACAGTTCTAAGCACTAGGGGAGATACAAGGTAATCAGGTCGTCCCATGTGGGGCTCACGGTCTTCATCTCCATTTTACACATGAGGGAACTGAGGCACAGAGAAGTTAAGTGACTTGCCCAAAGTCACACAGCTGACAAGTGGGAGAACCAGGATTAGAACCCATGACTTCTGACTACCAAGCCTGGGCTCATTCCACTAAGCCACAGCTGCTTCCTCCGCATAAGTGTGCACTTATACATCTGCATATGTGTTCATGTATATGTTTGAGTGTAGTCATGTACATTTGTGAGTGTGCATGCATTCATAAATACATATGCACATACATGTATGCACGTATACATGTGGGTGTGTTTGCACATATGCATATATATGCTTACATATCTGTGCACATGTACATATGCACAAATTCATTCAATTACATTTCATGCAATTGTATTTATTGAGCGCTTACTGTGTAGAGAGCACTGTACTAAGCGCTTGGGAGAGGACAATTCAGCAACAGAGACAATTCCTACCCAACAACAGGCTCACAGTCTAGAAGGGGGGAGACAGATATCAAAACAAGTAAACAGGCATAAATAGCATCAATATAAATAATCAAAATTATAGATATATGCACATCATGTATACATTGTATATAATGTATACAAATGTGTGCGTGTGGATGGGTGTATAAGTCACTTCAATTCTTTTTGCCTCAGTTACCTCATCCGTAAAATAAGGATTAAGACTGTGAGCCCCACGTGGGACAACCTGATTACCTGGTATCTACCCCAGCGCTTAGAACAGTGCTTGGCATATAGTAAGTGATTAACAAATACCATCATCATCATTATTATTATTATTGTTACTTGCACATATGTATGGCTGCATACAAACATATGCATATATGTACATCACCAACATGTATGTGTGTGAGCATGTTTATATGTGTATGGGGCTATGTACATATATATAAAAATATAAATGTATGTATATGTGTGCATTTGTGTGTGTTTTGAATAACCTCGTCCATCGCATTTTAACAGAGCCTCGAGGCCTACACGAGAATACAACTCGTCAGCAGAGGAAATCTGTCCAAAGGGGCTTTGTCCGAGAGATGAGAGCTGAAAAGACTTTGCTCCAGTGAGGAGTAGAGCTGGCTGTTTTCCCCGGCAGACTCCATCCTCGGCGTCCTCTCTGCTGGGGGTCACTCCTAGGACACAGTGCAGTTGGGTGGAGAGGGTGTCAGCGTCTGCCGACCCCCGCCTCGGCCCTCCCGGGGACCCTTCCCCCCCTCCAACCCAGCAGCCCAAGAGCCACCAGAAGCATCTCTATTGCTCTCCGCAGGCTAAAGCGAGTTCGGTGAAAATTAGCAACCAAGCGTTGCCAATTGCAGGGAGGCTCTCATGGACTCGTTAAAAATGCAACGCATGGAGCACTTCAGAACGTTATTAATAGGATGCAAGGGGGTGGACTACCTATCGAGGTCTCAAGTGCCAACCAGCTTGACGGAGCAATCAGTGGAAGCCCCTCGGGGCTGAGAGAAACGAAAAAAGGAGACGGCAGCTGCAGGAAAAGTTTAGCCCCTCTCCTTAGAGGGAAATCAAGTCAGACGGAGGTCTAGTTCTCATGCAATGAGGAGGGAGATGCGGGGAAAATGAACAGCAGATGCGAAAGACTTCTAGACTGTGAGCCCATTGTTGGGTAGGGACCGTCTCTATATGTTACCAACTTGTACTTCCCAAACGCTTAGTACAGTGCTCTGCACACAGTAAGCGCTCAAATATATACGATTGGATGTATGAATGAATGAATGAATGAATGAATGAATGAATGAATGAAAGAATGCTGGACTTTATCCTGATTCCTTCTCGGGCCTGGTTCCCGCCTGCCTCTCCAAATTCCTCAGATCACTGGACAGTTTCGGCACCCCCTGGCCAGCAGGAGAGATTTTCTTTTCTTCTAGAGAGGATCCCCCCAGCTCACACCCCGACGGAGAGGTGGAGGAGGAGCGTGAGAAGCTGCATGGCCTAGTGGCAAGAGACCGGGACTTAGACTCGGAAGGACCTAATTCCTCCTCCTCCTCTTATCTGTTGTGTGACCTTGGACAAGTCACATCGCTGTGTCTCAGTCCCCTCATCTGTCAAATGGGGATTAAGACCGGGCCCAAACTGATGAGCCTGTCTCTGCCTCAGTCCTTAGTACAGTGCCTGATACATAGTAAGTGCTTAACAGTGATCACCTCCTCTGTTATGCTGTACTCTCCCAAATGTTTAGTCCAGTGCTCTGCCCACAGTAAGCACTCAATAAATTCCATTGATTGATTGTTTGACTGACTGATTAACCTTTGTGCTACTGTCATATGTGACTTTACAAATTCTAGCCTAGTCCAGGACTGAAAGACATGAGATATGGGTTCGAGAACCGGCACTGCTATTTTCGGCTGTGTGGCTTTTGGAAAGCCCCTTAACTTCTCTGTGGCTGTTTCCTCATTGGTAAAATGGGGGTACAATACCCGTTTTTTTCCCCCTCTTACAATATTAGTCCAGGGACTACGTTCAATCAGTTTCTCTTGTATCAATCTCAGCACATATAACACAGTGCTGGGTCCATAAATAACAGCATTATAAAAATTGCGTAGGCGTATGCGCTGAGGAAAGGAAAGAAGTATGAAAATGCAAAGACGTGTTGGAAGGAAAGCTTGGGAATTAATCTGAGAAGTCTGCCTGGAGGAGATGGGATTTTTTTAAAGAAGGCTTTGAAATTGAATTCACTGAGTCCAGTTCCCTTCTGTGGTATTAAAGGTATTTATTAAGTACCCATTGTTGGCAGTGCACTATATTAAGCTCTTGGCAAAGTTCAACAGGAAGCGAAGCACTAAGTACAGGGCTCTCGGTTTCAATCCCAGCTCCCTCTGCTGCGTGACCTTAGGCAAGTCACTTACCTGCTCAGGGCCTCATTTTCCCCATCTGTAAAATGAAGGTTCAATACCGGTTCTCCCCTCTAGACTGTGGGCTCATTTTAGGTGGGAAATGTGTCTACCAACTCTGCTATAGTGTTCCTCCCCAAGCGCTTAGTACAATGCTCTGCATATAGGAAGTGCTCAATAAATATGGTTGATTGACTGATTGAAAGATTCTCCCATCTACTTAGCCTTTGAGTCCCTCATCAAACAGGAACTGTTTGTTTGATTATCTTATATTTTTCTCAGTGTTTAGTAGAGTGATTGGCACAGAGTAAGCGCTTAATAAATACCACTACTATTGTTATGAGATTATTTATTATTAACTGATATTAATAATGAAACTCATTTATTAAGTTATTATTTAAAAAAATCAGCTTCCTCAGCACTTTGGCAATCACAGTCTCCCTTGGCGTTTTTGTACACGTTGATATGCCTCTTCAGCTATACCAATCAATCAATAAATCATATTTATTGAGCAATTCCTGTGTGCAGAACACTGTGCTAAGCGCATGGGAGAGTAGAGTATAATAGAGTTGGCAGATATATTCCCCACCCACAACGAGCTTACAGTCTAGAAGGCGTCACACGGCAGACAAGGGGTGGATCCGGGCATCGAACCCAGGTCCGTCTGACTCCCAAGCCTGCACTCTATCCATTACACTACGCTGCTTCCAGGGATTAGAACAATGCTCGGTACCTAATAAGTGCTTAACAAATACCATAATTATTATTTTCACTGGAGCAGGCAATAATCACTTCTAACCTACAATGAGCTCAGTGCTGTAGCCTCGGTATGCTTTACCCATGCGCTGTTTCTCGTGGACAAGGCCTCTTGGGATCGATCAATCTGTCAATCAATCAATCAATGACCAATAGTGTACACTGAGTGCATTTTGAGTGGTAAGCACTGCACTAAATACTGGGAGAGTAAACAGAAACAAGACCCAGGGTCAAGGAATCAATGGCATTTATTGAGCAGCTACTACATACAGAGGATTGTGCTATTACTACTACACCTACCCCTAATTATGGCATTTGTTTAGCGCTTACTAGGTGCCAAGCACTGTTCTAAGCACTGGGGTAGATACAAGGCAATCAGATTGAACACGGTCTCTGTCCCACATGGGGCTCACAGGCTCAATCTCCATTTTATGCATTCATTACATTCATTCAATCACATTTATTGAGCATTCACTGTGTGCAGAGCATTACTAAGCGCTTGGAAAGTACAATTCAGTAAGTGAGATAATCCCTACCCAACAACGGGCTCACAGTCTAGTAGGAAGAGACAGACAACAAAACAAAACAGGTAGACAGGCATCAACAGCATTTTACAGAAGAGGTAACCGAGACATAGAGAAGTAAGAGACACAGACACAGTGGGACACGCTGAGAAGCAGCGTGGCTCAGTAGAAAGAGCACGGGGTTTGGAGTCAGAGTTCATGGATTTAAATCCCGGGTCCGCCACTTGTCAGGTGTGTGACTTTGGGCAGGTCACTTAACTTCTTTGTGCCTCAGTTCCCTCATCTGAAAAATGGGGATTAAGACTGTGAGCCCCGCGTGGGACAATCTTAATTACCTTGCATCCCCCCAGCGCTTCAAACAGTGCTTTGCACATAGTAAGCGCTTAGCAAATGCCGTGTTCATCATTAATAAATGCCATCATCATCATTATTATTAAAGTGACTTGACGAAGTTCACACAGCAGACAAGTGGAAGAGTCGGAATTCGAACCCACGACCTCTGACTCCCAAGCCTGTGCCTTAGACGCTGGACAGTACTCAGCACTTGGGAAGGTATAATAGAGGTAGAAGACCTGCACCTCCTTTCCCTCAACTCCCCTTTCCCTCCCCATCACTCCACGTCGTTCCCTTGGCTGACCCTATCTCGCCGCCCCACAGCACTTGTGTACATATATTTATATATATATATATATATATATATATATATATATATATATTTACATATATATATATTTACGTTAACGCTTATTTGTTTTGATGTGTATAGATCTATATTTCTATTTATATTGATACTATTGATGCCTGTTTACTTGTTTTGAAGTCTGTCTCCCCCCTTCTAGACAGTAAGGCTGGTGTGGGCAGGGATTGTCTTTATTGCTGAGCCACACTTTCCAAACGCTTAGTACAGCGCTCTGCACACAGTAAGAGCTCATTAAATGCAATTGGATGAATGAATGAATGGCCCTTACCCTCAAGAAGCTTACACTGTAATAGGATGAGCATATACTGTGTCGCGAGCACTCTACTCTACACTTGGGAGAGTAGAATAGACTTTACACTCTAGTGGTATTAGTTGAGCACCTACTGTGTACAGAGCACTATACTGACCGTTTGGGAGAGTAAAATAGACGTAGAAAACTTGATCCTTGCTTTCAAGGAACTTCCAGTCTAAACGGGATGGCAGACATGCAGTGAGCAGTGGGAAGCAGTGTGGGCTAGTAGAAAGGGCCAGGACTTGGGAGTCGGAGGACCTGAGTTCTAATCCCGGCTCTGCCATTTGTCTGCCATGTGACCTTGGGCAGGTCGATTCGCTTCTCTGGGCCCCAGTTAGCTTATATCTACCCAACGCTTACAACAGTGCTTGGCACTTAGTAAGTGCTTAACAAATGCCATCATTATAAATATTATGGGACAGAGACTGTGTCTAACTTCATTCGTTCATTCATTCATTCAATCGTATTTATTGAGCACTTACTGTGTGCAGAGCACTGTACTAAGCGCTTGGGAAGTACAAGTAGAGAAGCAGCGTGGCTCCGTGGAAAGAGCCCGGGCTTTGAAGTCAGAGGTCATGGGTTCGAATCCCGGCTCTGTTAACTGTCAACTGTGTGACTTTGGGCAAGTCACTTCACTTCTCTGTGCCTCAGTTCCCTCATCTGTAAAATGGGGATTAAGACTGTAAGCCCCACGTGGGACAACCTGATCAGCTTTTATCCCCCCCAGCGCTTAGAACAGTGCTTTGCACATAGTAAGCGCTTAATAATTGCCATTATTATTACGATTATTATTACTATTATTATTATTATTATTACATGTCGGCAACATATAGAGACGGTCCCTACCCAACAACGGGATCACAGTCTAGAAGGAGGAGACAGACAACAAAACAAAGCATGTAGACAGGTGTCAAAATGGTCAGAACAAACAGAATTATGGCTATATGCACATCATTAACAAAAGAAATAGAATAGTAAATATGTACAAGTAAAATAGAGTAATAAATCTGTACAAATATTGTTGCCGTCTGCCTTCACGTGTTCGGCGCAGCAGGGAGACGGGCACGCGCAATGGAATTACACAGGCCAGGCGAGTCTCAAGGTGGACAAGGAGACTGTTTATTCAGCACACAGTGGAGGATTTTATACAGTGAGGAGCCTCAAGGGAGTCAGGGGACAGGCGGATGACTGCAAGCTTATCAGCAAGGCTGAGCTCATCAGCAAGGCTGAGCTTATCAGCAAGGCTGAGCTTACCAGCAATGTTGAGCCAGCACGGCTGAGTTTATGCTTAGATCGGCACGTTCCTAAGGCAATTCTCAGAACAGCGCCAAGTTATTTATCTAGCAGTCTGACTTCCTTCATTGTTACTTGTAGGTCTTCCTGTGAGCACGGAAGGCCGGGGGGCCTGGCTTACTACTTAGACCCAGATGTTGGGTCTGCCACAAGTCCCCCTTTTTGTTTTTGAAACAATTGCAAAGCATGGAGTTGAGTAAGAAGCGGGCGAAGGAGGACAGATAGCCATCGGGCAACGCAGGGCAGGCAAAACAGGGCCAAGATCAACAAAATAATATATGGGAGACTATGAAGCAGCATTGAGAGCCAATTTAAAGGATTAACCGCCTCAAGGGCAGAAATGATCGGTGACGCAATATCGGCAGGAATGGCCAAGGGAGGGGTAGGTTGCATAGCATCGGAGAGTGAGGCAAGGTGTGACAAATCAAGGGAGACATTCGAAGAATGCCAGGCTCCTTGGAGCCGATTTCGGATTGTGGGTCACGAAAACCCGGGAAATGTGGCATTATAATAATATGGGGTCACAAAGATATGAGGGTAACGATAATCACAACGTTGAAAAGAAAGTCGAGTGCGCAGAGCATCAACCTCATTTCCTAATTCTATAAGAGAATGCTGTATAAGAGAGAGGTGAGCGGTAAAGTCTTTATCTAATCGTAACTGTGTTTGCAGAGCATCAGAAACATTTATTGCAAGGGAATTAACAAAGGAGGCCTGTGTTATTTCAGTATGCAGGGTAATAGAGGATAAGGTGGTAGCAATAATAAGGGATGCCAAAGCGATAAACCCAGTAATTAACAATCCAACAAAACCGACGATGTCGCCGTTTTGTAATGCGAAAATGATCAGCTAGCATCTGCAGGGCAGAATCCATAGGGGACTCAGCCCCAGGGTGGGATAATGAGGTGGGTAGTATAGCATGACGAGGTTGTTCTACTCTAAGAATAGTAGCAGTGGCATCATGGGTGGATATACATTGGGTAAGTTTACAATTATCACATGTAATATTCCAGAGGGAAGGGAAGGGGATAAGGGACGGGTAGTCAACAGGGAAGGCTTGCGGTGGCAATATACATGCTCTTATTTGCCGTTCTTCTATATGGACTGGGATAGAATCGAAAGGGACCTGTAATCGAGCAAAGGCAAGCGTGATTTGACCCAAAGCAGCAAAAGCCCACCAAAGGTGGGAGTACAAAAGGGAGGAAGTCCCTGCACGAGGGGAAACTAAAGTCTGGAAAGTATCCGTGGGCAAGGACCCAAGATAGCCATGCAATGGGGATGAATAAGTAAGTTTATCATGTCCGCCCCAGTTCAATAAAGTGGCTGGGGATAAGTGGGAGGACAAATGAATAACCGTGGGAAAAGGTTGTCGACATGTTTGCCAAATAGGCAAAACCAACTCTGAAGGCGGCCAAGACGAGCTGGCAAGCACACAAGAAAGAAGTTCGGCTACGGGGGGGTGAGGTTCCCAGATGATGGGATGCAGCAGTCAAACGGGTAATCCCACTGTACACCGAACGGGGCTGGGGTTCAAGCAATTCTCTTTCCTGAGCCCAAGTGATTAGGGGGAGTAGGGACAGACACGGACTTGGGGTTGTAGATGCTGAGAAACATATAGAAGTACGAGTTGCAAGGAGCGAGACATTGACAAGTGCCTCTTCCCCTGGTCCTTTCCATGGAATCGCATCCCCCCCACAAGGTCAGATACATTAGTGAGAATATTTCCCACCGGGTCCTGCCACGTAACTGGCCGCACGCACGGAGGGTACGGAACAAAAGTCCAATAGTCCTTAGTAATCACAACAGTGGAGGAGGCGAGAATCAGGAAAGCGATCATCATTTTTAGGAACTTTGCTGCTGATCCTCCAGAGGAAGAGTCGCGGAGTCTGTATCCTGGTTCTCTGTCAGCTCCTGAAGTATTCAGGGTGAGGGAGGGCATGCTGTAGAAGGGACGTGACGTATGTTCTTTGTGGGTATCCAGATCGGGCGGTCCTCAGTTTCTGGAAAGACACAAGCATACCCTCGACCCCATGTTAATAAGGGATCTGGCCCTCGCCACTGGTGCGTGAGAGGGTCCTTCCATTTTACTCTTTCGGGGTGTTCTTTAGTGTCCCTGCCACCCCATGTTTCAGCAAGGGTGAGACCTTTGTCATCCATAGTTTAAAAATTAAGGGTATATACGGCAGATTGTAATAGTCTATGGGGAGAAGTCAGTTCATCTCCCCCTTTTTGTTTTTCCAAAACACTTTGAGCCAACGATGATGGTTTTCGACAATGGCTTGACCCGTGGGATTGTATGGAATACCCGTAACATGGCGGATAGCAAAAATATTACAGAAAGACCGGAACGCCTTAGAAGTGTATGCGGGGCCATTGTCGGTTTTCAATACCTGTGGAATTCCCATAAAGGCAAAAGCAAGAAACAAATTATCCATAACATGTTTGGCTGATTCACCAGTGTGAGCCGTCGCAAAAGTAAATAATGTACAGGTATTAACAGTAACATGAATAAAAGCCAATATGCC
The DNA here is from genome assembly GCF_015852505.1 of Tachyglossus aculeatus. NCBI lineage: Eukaryota > Metazoa > Chordata > Mammalia > Monotremata > Tachyglossidae > Tachyglossus > Tachyglossus aculeatus. The sequence continues at coordinate 863,302 of NW_024044847.1, forward strand.
AAAAGGAAGGTAATGCGTGACGTCCATTTGCCACAGCTTTCTTGGCACAAGACCACGGGGATTCGTGGCTTCAGAGGCCGCAGGTATTGTAGTAACACAGGAGGTACAAGCTTTCACAATAGCCTGCGCACTTTCCTGAGAAATGCCAAACTGATGGCACAACATTCCCGCCCCTTGGTGGAAGCGCCGGTCGGCTTGCGAGGCTGCGGCTGTAGCGTCCAAAGGGAGAAGAGCCGGAGCCAACAGTGGTGCAACAAAAATAATCGCCCTTGGTGCGCCAGCAATTTCCCTAGTGAGTAGGTCCGCACAAGCATTACCTTCAACCAATGGTCCGGGGAGGGACGAATGCGCCCTAATATGAGAAATATAAAAACGATGAGAACGAGTGCGAATCGTTGCTTGAAGTTCCTGGAACAAAGGAAAAATGGCTGCCTCGGAAAACAGGAGCGCTGCAGTCTCAATGTGAAGAATAACATAGCATGCATATCGGCTATCTGAGATAATATTAAGTGATTGAGGGAAATCGCAAAGGACTGACGTCACAGCTACAAGTTCCGCGTGTTGAGCGGAATAGGATAGAATGGGGATAACGCGGGAAGTGTCCGGAGGACAATAATAGGAGGCTCGGCCTTTCGTTCCATCTGTGAAAACTGTGGTAGCCTCCGGTATTGGGTCCGGAACCGTGATGAAGGGGAATACCCATGCAAAAGGTGAGAAAACCTTTAATCGTGGAATATCTGGGAGACCAGTAACCCAAGCCCCGGTATGCATTGCCAAAAGGATCTGCCAATCGGGATCGTTGCCAAGAAGTGTGACAAGTTGATCTGAAGTATATGGTTGGTATAATGCAGAGGGTCCGATCCCAGAAAGGACAGTAATGCGCCGAATTAAACGACCCAATAACTGGGCTACCAAAGTCGGATATGGGGAAACAGAGCGGTGGGGCTGAGTGGGCAAATGCATCCACTCAACCAATTGTTGTTCTTGACATATAACCCCTGTAGGCATGACAGAGGTGGGAACGACAACGGCGGATAAGGGTATCCCTGGGGTGACACGGTCCACCGTAGCCTGAGCCAATTTTTTGACTACCTGCTCTAACTCCCGGGCGGCTTGTGGTGAAAGGGAGCAGGGGGGGAAGAGAGCTCCGGGGCTCCTCGCAAGGTAGCAAAAAGGTGAGATAATTGATCGGTGGGGATTCCAAGATAAGGGCGCACCCAGTTTAATTCCCCCAGTAATTTCTGGAAATCATTAAGGGTTTTTAATTTTGAAACATCCAAGGTAGGGATCACAGGGGACACTGTACGATCTATCAAAATATGTCGCAGATAGGTGAACGGGGACTTTGTCTGGACTTTCTCGGGTGCAACATGCAGCCCTCCAGATTCTAGAGCCTCCAGAAGAGCAGGCCAAAAGGCATGTAGTTGGGCTGCGGTGGCGCAAGCACATAATATGTCATCCATATAGTGAATAATATATGCCTCAGGGTGCTTGACGCTGAGCGGCGCTATCAGAAGCGCAACGTAAGTCTGGCACATTGTGGGGCTATTTTTCATTCCCTGGGGGAGGACCATCCGATGATATCGCGCAGTATGTTGAATCCTGTTGGCCACAGGGACTGAAAACACAAATCGAATACGATCGTCCGGGTGGAGCGGAATAGAGAAAAAACAATCCTGAATATCTACTACTAATATCGGCCAATTCCTAGAGATCATAGCCTGGTTCGGGAGGCCAGGTTGCAGCGCTCCCATCAGATGAATCGTCCTATTGACATCTTTGAGATCAGTCAACATCCTCCAGGCCCCCGAGCGCTTTTTTGTCACAAAGACAGGGGAATTCCAAGGGTTATAGGAGGGTTCAATATGCCCCGCCGCTAATTGTTCCGCGACTATCCCTTGTAAAGGAGCCAATTTCGGGGTTGGTCGCGGCCACTGCTCCACCCACACTGGTGTATCAGAATCCCACGTTATTGGTTGGGCGGTTGACCCCGACCTTTGCAGTGGCCGCGAAGGAAAAGGGCGCGGTGAATTACACGGGTGACAATTGTCGGTCGTAATTACGGCCCCCATTTGTCCTAAAAGATCACGTCCCCATAGATTAATGGGAAGGCAATCTAACACATATGGTTGAATGTATCCTGATCGGCTATCAAGCTCCCAATGTAGGTAAGCGGCACTTTGAGAGGGGAGGGTAACCTCTCCGATGCCTTCTAAAGGGGCAGCCCCGGTTTGCAGTGGCCATGCCGGGGGCCAGTCCCTTTTTGTTAGGACCGAACGGTCAGCACCAGTGTCTACTAAACCAATAAAGTCTCGTCCATTCAAACGGACTGTCAATCTCGGCCGGTCTTGCCCAATGATAACGGACCAATAAGCTCCTATGCCGGAGCTGCCAAAACCCTTTTATCCCCGCGGATCCTTGGTCCGAACGGAGCCTAAAGCGTAAAAAAGGAAAAATCACCAATTGAGCAATGCGTGAACGTTCAGGGAGTTGCACAAACCGAAGGCTGTACGCCAAAACAGCTAATTCCCCCAGATAGTCTTCATCCTCCACTCCCGGCAAGACAATCAACCCCTTTTGGGTTAGTCCGCTATGGCCCAGGATGAGTCCCACAGTACCCTTTGGGAGAGGGCCAGCGACCCCCGTGGGGATTCGTTGAACCCTCATTTCAGGGGTTATAATCAAGTGTCCCACCACGGGGAGGTCGAGGCCAGAGGAGCCGCTAGTGGCTCGCTGTAATTCGCCGATGGTGGACAGTTGTCGGGAGAAGTCAAAGTTTGTTCCTTCGGAACAGCTGCGCGTTGCAGAGAGATCGCGGCCCCTATTGTTGTTTGGGCCTGGGGCAGGCCCCTGCGTCCGTTTCCCGGCACAGGGCTGACATTATTTGAGAACATCGAGCGGCATTCAGAAGCCCAGTGGCGTCCCTTTTTGCATTTTGGGCATACTGAGGCTGGTAGCGGTCTGGGAGAGTTCTGTCGTGAGCTATGACAATCCTTCGCCAAATGTCCGCTCTTTCCACAGCGAAAGCACGCCATGTCTGCCTTAGTTTGTCTATGCATTGCTGTGGCCATTAGATTAGCATTGAAAGAGGCTGTCCCTACATCCTAACATCGGCGTACCATGTCAGTGATGGACAAGGTCCGTTTGCCCCCAGCTAAGGCACGCTTGCAGTCTTGGTTAGCATTGTCATAAGCCAAGTGTCTTAATAAAACAACTCCCGCCGCATTATCACTGACTCTGCGCTGGATAGCCATCGTCAGGCGGCTGACAAATTGTTCAAATGGTTCTGACGGTCCTTGTAATATTTTTGTAAAACTGGAGTTTTGTTCTTTCGCCGGGAGCTTTTGCCATGCAGCTTTCCCGGCTATCATTATTTGTTGATATGCTTGCAGAGTGTAAGTTAATTGATTGGCAGTGTCCACAAAAGGCCCAGTCCCTGTAAGCATCTCCAAAGTGATTTGAACTGGAGGTCGGGCGCGATCATTGTGACGCGCTTGCTCCGCGCACAAATCAAAAAATTCTACCTTCCAAAGCAAATAGTCCCCGCCATCCAGGACAGTCTTGGCTAAGGTTTGCCAATCATACGGGCAAAGGATTGAGGAGGCAATACTTTTTATGAGTGCCAGCACATAAGGAGCCGTGGGTCCATATGTCGCAGCACCCTGTTTCACTTCTTTTAATAATTTGAAATTCAGGAGTTCGTGGGTACGTATTACTTGACCAGGATTACCAGGATCAGGTTGCTCCATCACAGGGAAACCCATCAATAATTCAATAGGTATCTCCTCTCCCCCTTCCATAGCAGCCCCCATCGCTCGCTGCAGAGGTGTTTGTGCTGGTTTCGGGACCCATGGAGGGGGTGGTGGAGGGGGTGGTGCGGAAGGAGCTGGCTCAGTGAAAGGATTCCACTTTCCTTTCGGCCATTGCTCTGGATTACAGTCTATCAATGCAGATTCAGGCGGGGGAGGCAAAGGGGGGTCCGGACAAATCATAGCTTCGTCCGGGACGGAGGCCACATCTATCCCCGCCAACTTTTCCTTCAAGGGAATTTTGTGTTCATGAGTAAGGCAAATCTTTAATGCGTTCCATATGGAGAACGCAGCAATAGGAAAAGCCTGGGGTCCTTCTTCTTGTAGTCTGGAACTCATCTGCCTTCCCACTATTTTCCATCGTTCTAAATCCACTATTCCTCCCTTTGGAAACCAAGGGCAGCATTTTTCCACGCATTCCAAAAATTGTTCAATCTGAGCAGTAGTTATAATTAGCCCACGCTCCTTCACTACATCTTTTAACAACTGAATATATTGATCCCGGGAGCGGAATTGAATCTGTCCCATTTTCTTCCCTGTAGTAAGCCTGGTGTTTGAAAACGAAAGTAAACTTAAATGCCCTCACCCTTTCCGTTCTTTGGTGAGTCACTGCGCAGTGGTGAGTTGTTCCATGAGGGTTGCGGTGCTGAGTCTGTTCGGGCGCCATTTGTTGCCGTCTGCCTCCACGCGTCCGGCGCAGCGGGGAGACGGGCATGCGCAATGGAATTACACAGGCCAGGCGAGTCTCAAGGTGGAAAAGGAGACTGTTTATTCAGCACACAGTGGAGGATTTTATACAGTGAGGAGCCTCAAGGGAGTCAGGGGACAGGCGGATGACTGCAAGCTTATCAGCAAGGCTGAGCTCATCAGCAAGGCTGAGCTTATCAGCAAGGCTGAGCCAGCACGGCTGAGTTTATGCTTAGATCGGCACATTCCGAAGGCAATTCTAAGAACAGCGCCAAGTTATTTATCTAGCAGCCTGACTTTCTTCATTGTTCCTTGTAGGTCTTCCTGTGAACACGGAAGGCCGGGGGGCCTGGCCTACTACTTAGGCCCAGATGTTAGGTCTACCACAAAATATATACAAGTGTTGTGGGGAGGGGAAGGGGGTAGGGCGGGGGGGGATGGGGAGGGGGAGAGGAAAAAGGGGGCTCCGTCTGGGAAGGTCTCCTGGAGAACGTGAGTTCTCAGGGCTTTGAAGGAAGGAAGGGAGCTAGCTTGGCGGTTGTGTGGAGGGAGGGCATTCCAGGCCAAGGAAGGACGTGGGCCGGGGGTCGACGGCGGGACAGGCAAGAAAAAGGCACAGTAAGGAGGTTAGCGGCAGAGGAGCTGAGGGTGCGGGCTGAGCTGTAGAACGAGAGAGAAGTTTGATAAGCTAGTATCCACCTCAGAGCTTAGACCAATGCTCGACCCATATTAAGCGCTTTACAGTGAAGGAATACTGCAATTCATAAATTTGCAGACAGGAGGAAGAGATGGTTAAAATGGTCACGAATGGAAATGGCGATGTTCAAAAGGACTACAGGAGAATGTGGGTGCAAACGTGATAAGGCTCTCACATAGGGCACAAATATGCAAATTTTCCCATCGTTTGCTATCGGATATGGAAATTATAACCTTGTATTCTTCAGGCCCTCCAGCGGAGTGAACAGAAAGTGATTTTGGCGCCCCCCCGCAGGGTGCCTGAGGAAGGAGTAGATGACCTTAGGAAGGAAAGTCTCTGCCCTCAATGGGCTGATAGTCTTGTTGAGGTGAGGTGGATGAGCTAAGCATCTTGGCTTAGAGGAAAGAGCCCGGGGTTGGGGGTTCAGAGGTTGTGGGTTCTAATACTGGCTCTGCCACTTATCAGCTGTGTGACCTTAGGCAAGCCACTTAATTTCTCTGTGCCTCAGCTACCTCACCTGTAAAATGAGGATTAAGACTGTGAGCCCCACGTGGGACAACCTGATGATCTTGTATCTACCCCAGCCCTTAAAAGAGTGCTTGGCACATAGTAAGCACTTAACAAATACAATAATTATAGAGAAGCAGCACGGCTTAGTGGAAAGAGCACAGGCTTGGGGGTCCGAAGTCGTGGGTCTAATCCTGGCTCTGTCACTTAACAGCTGTGTGATTTTGGGCCAGTCACTTAACTTCTCTGTGCCTCAGTTCCCTCACCTGTAAAACGGGGATTAAGACTGTGAGCCCCACGTGGGACAAACTGATTTCCTTGTATCTACCTCGGCGCTTAAAACAATGCTTGGCATGTAGTCAGAGTTTAGCAAATAGCATCATTATCATTACTATAATGGCCAGCGTGTAGCTCCATCCACTTCCAGGGACTACAAGGGATTAGGATGGGAAAATATTTAGTTGTATTATATGTTCCTCCATGAAGCAGCATGGTGTAGTGTATCTAATCCCGGCTCCACCACTCATCTGCTGTGCAACCTTGAACAAGTCACTTGACTTATCTGAGCCTCTGTGACCTCGTCTGTAATAGAGGGATTAAGACTGTGAACCCCATGTGGTACAGAGACTGTGTCCCACAGATGTGCTTGTATCCACAAGCACAGATGTGCTTGTATCTTCTTCTTCTTCTTCTTCTTCTTCTTCTTCTTCTTCTTCTTCTTCTTCTTCTTCTTCTTCTTCTTCTTCTTCTTCTTCTTCTTCTTCTTCTTCTTCTCCTTTGCCTTCTCCTCCTCCTCCTCCTCTTCTTCTTCTTCTCCTTCTTCTTCTTCTCCTCCTCCTTCTCCCTTCTCCAATCTTCTTTCTTCTTCTTTCAACTGTGTATATGTGAGTGTGTATATGTGTATGTGAGAATGAGTGCTGGTGTGTATGTGTGTGGCTATGTGAGTCTGTGAACTTACGGGTGTCAGCATGAGAAATTTTGGGAGTGTGTTTGAGAGCAGATTGAGAGTGAGGGTGTGTAAGTGTGAACATGTATGTGTGCAGGGAGTATGGGTATGTGTGTATGTGTTTCCCTCACCAACCCGGAGACCGAAATTCCCACAGCTTTCCACAATAGGGGCAATCATTCATTCATTCAATCGTATTTATTGAGTGCTTAATGTGCGCAGAGCACTGTACTAAACGCTTGGAAAGTACAATTCAGCAACAGATAGAGACACTCCCTGCCCACAACGGGCTCACAGAACCAATCAATAAGTACGACTGATTGATTGATGGCTGAATGGATGGTTATCACGGGGCTCCTTTGAAGAGCGGAATTCTACGTTTCCAGCCTACACTGCTAGAGTCCGGGACCCACGTTATCTCCCCGCCCCAGCCCCCCGCTTCCCCCTCCCCGCAAGGTCAGCGTCTGGGACCCTCCTACTCACTCGGCCTTGACTCATACATCAGCCTCCACGCTGACCTTCTTGCCCCCTGTCTCTCCCCACTCCAGTCTCTACTTCACTCTGCTGCCCGGATCATTTTTCTACAAAAACGTTCAGGCCATGTTTCCCCACTCCTCAATAACCTTTGGTGGTTGTCCATCCACCTCTGCATCAAACTCCTCACCATCGGCTTTAAAGCATGTAGTTAACTAGCCCACCCTACCTCACATCATGGGTCTCCTACTGTAGCCCAGCCCGCACACTCCGCTCACCTAGCGCCAGGCCACTCACTGTGCCCCGATCTCATCTATCTCGCCGCCGACCCCTTTCCCACATCTTCCCCCTCACCTGGAACTCCCCCTCCAGACCCCCTATCTCCCCACCTTCAAAGCCTTACTGAAGGCATATCTCCTCCAAGAGGTCTTCCCTGATTAAACCCTCTTTTCCCCACTTCCCTCCCCTTTCTTCATTGTCTAGGCTCTCGGGACTTCTGGGCAACCCTTACCAATCAATCAATCAATCAATCAATCGTATTTATTGAGCGCTTACTGTGTGCAAAGCATTGTACTAAGCGCTTGGGAAGTACAAGTTGGCAACAACTTACCACTTACATACACAGCTATAAATTATGTATTAATTATTAATTTATATTCATGTCTGTCTTCCCCTCTAGACTGTAAGCTCATCGTGGGCAAGGAATGTATGTACCACCTCTGTTTTATTGTACTCTCCCAAGCGCTTAGTACAGTGCTGTGCCCACAGTAAGTGCTCAATAAATACCATTGATGTTGATGATGATATAATAATTACGGTATTTGTTAAGCACTTACTATGTGCTATGAACTTTACGGAGCACTGGGGAAGATAGAAGATAATCAGGTCTGTCAAAGATATGGCCCCAGATGTCCTTTATAGTAAGAATAATTGTGGTATTTAATAAACATTCACTATTTGCGAAGCAGACTGAGAGCCAGCAGGACTAGGGTTCTGATCCTGGTTCCTTCACTTGTCTGCTGCGTGATCTTGGGCAAATCACTTCACTTCTCTGCACCTCAGTTGCCTCATCTGTAAAATGAGCCCAATGCGATATATGGGAATTGTCTAACCTGATTATCGTTTATCTACCCCAGCGCTTAGATAAAGTGCTTGGCACATAGTAAGCATTTAACAAATACCATTTAAAAAATACAAGAAAATCAAGTCAGACACAGTTCCCATCTCACAGTGGGCTCATAAGAGAGGGCAGCAGGTCTTTTATCCGCTTTTATTTCCATTTACAGGTGAGAAAACCGAGGCTCAGAGAAGTTAAGTGACTCGCCAGAGGTCTCACAGAGCTAGTGGAGCCGAGATTAGAGGTCAGGTTTTATGACTTCATGTTTTGTCTTCTTTCCAGTAGGAGATAATTTATTAGAAACCTTTTAATCTCTTTCACATGACCATGACTCCGGCTGTCAAGTTTTCTCATCTGTGAAATGGGGATTAAATACCCCTGATTAGTTTGTATCTAACCCAGGATTTAGCACAGTGCTTGGCACATAGTTAGTGCTTAACAAGCAAATACCTTAAAAAAAGCCCCAAAATGCCTTCTATCCCTTCCCTTTAGACTGGTAAGCCCCATGTAGGTCTGGGACTGTGTCTGACCTGATTATCTTGCTTCCACTCCAGCACGTAGTACAGTGTTTGGCACATTAGAATTGTTTAACAAATACCAAAATTTTAATGATTATACAAAATAATAATAAAAGCAACAATACTAAAAGTGGATAATTCTATGAACAGGATAATTCTCTCAACAGCAACAGATTTCATACGGATAGAGTCATGCTTCTCATTTTATTTTTTAGGCTCTTATTCTGTGCCAGACACTGAACTAAGTGCTGGGGCAGTTACGAGCTAATCAGGTTGGACACAGTCTCTGTCCCACATGGGTCTCACACCCTTAATCTCCCCATTTTACAGGTGGAGTAACTGAGGTCCAGAGAAGTTGTGACCTGCCCAAAGTCAGGCAAAAGACAAGTGGCAGAGCTGGGATTAGAACCCAGGTCCTTCTGATTCTTGCTAAACGTCCCCAAATCCTCTGATTAATCAATTAATTTATGATGTATATTGAGAACTTATCGGATGTAGAGCACTGTGGGAAATGGAGCTACAGAGGTAATTACTCACTTGGATGTAATTCCTCGAGGTGTGTGAGTTCGGTGAGGAGGACGAGGGTCGTATCTTTTAATTCTTTCGTGTTCTCCCAAGCACACAATCCTCTGTCCATGATAAATGTTATTGATTTATTACAGAGTGTCCCGGTGGAAAGAGCTTGGGTTTGGGATTCAGAGGATTAGGGTTCTAACCCCAATCCTAGCTCTGTCATGTACCTGTTGCGTCACTTTGGGCAAATTATTTCAATTCTTTATGCCTCAGTTCTCTCATCTGTAAAGTGATTAAGACTGTGTGCCACACGTGGGACAGGGACTGTGTCTGAACTGATTAGCTTGAACCTAGTCTGAACTGATTATCTTGAACCTACCCCAGCGCTTAATACCACACACACACACACACACACACACACACACACACACACACACACACACACACACACAAGATTAGGTCACTCCCATACCTTGTTCTAAGATTGCATTTTTATCTTGCATCTACTTCAGCACTTAGCCCCTAGTGCTTCATAAATGTCATTTTTCTGCAAAGCAATCATTGTTATATTTTTATATATAGTCTATACCAATTATTAAGGGTATTATATAGTACTTTTCTTTTCCAAAGCCTTTTCACGTTGTTCATCCCATCTTTGACCTTTTAACACCCCTGTGAGCTAGGGAGAGGGAGGAATTATCATTCCTAGAGTAGCCTGGTGGGAAGACCCCGGGCCTGGGAGTCAGAGGGCTGGGTTCTAATTCCAGCTTGCTTCTTGCCTGCTCTGTGTCCTTGAACAAGTCAATTTACTTCTCTGTGCAACTGCCTTCTTCTTCTCCTCTAAAATGGGTATTCAATGACTGTCCTCCCTCTGTGAGTTCCAGATGAGACAGGAACTGTGCCCAACCTGAGTATCTTCCATCTTCCTCAGCGCTTAGTGCAGTGTCTGGCATATAGTAAGAGCTTAACAAACACCATTAAAAAATAACAACAAAAAAGCCGCTATTTACATGCTTTCCTCAGGGGCGGCTATTTGGACTAGGTTGTCCTGCCGCAGGAGAATAACAGGGAATAAATCAGAGTTTTGGGTTCCTTTGGAATCGGCCACAGAGCCCACCTCTCAGGGAGATGGCTTCTCACTCATGCTAAAGTAATCGACTAATGTGTTTGCCCTGGATCAGAGGTTTCCGGAGTACAGAGGTAAGGCTTGGCGATGTCCCTACTGGGGATAAGTCTGTTGCTTCCAGGTTCGGCCTCACGGGGCAATTAGGAGGTGGGATTATCTGATTCCACCCTGGGATTTCATCGGTTTCTTGGTTGGCTGATGACTTCCTTTTGTTCCCAGACCCCGGAGCTGAAGACTCTGCGAGAGGCTAAGGGGTGAATAGACTAAAGCGGGGTGATGTGACCACCAGAGTCATTAATAATAATAACGATGGTACTTGCTAAGCACTTACTACATTTCAGGCACTGTACTAAGCGTTGAGGTGGATGGGAGCAAATTAAGTTGGACACAGTCCCTATCCCAGGTGGGGCTCACAGTCTCATGACAAGTGGGAGAGGGTCGAGCTCTCACCAGGATGTGATGTCGGTCTTTTTCTTACTCTTACCTCTTAAAGTGGTCAGTCAATTAGTTGGCCAATTGTATTTACTGAGCATTTGCTGTGTGTAGAGCACGGCACTAATGCACTAAACAGTCACATTTCCTGCCCACAACGAGTTTACAGTCTAGAGGGGAAGACAGGCAGTGACAAAAATAAATCAATTACGATAAGAACATCAGTGCTGTGGGACTGGGAGGGAGGATGAATAAAGGGAGCAAGTCTGGGCAACCAGAAGGGAGTGGGTGAAAAGAAAAGGAAGGCGCAGTCAGGGAAGGCCTCTTGGAGGACATGGGCTTTCAATAAGGCTTTGAAGGAGGGGAGAGCCATTGTCTGTTGGATATGAAGAGAAGCAGAGTGGCCTAGTGACAAGATTCTGGGCTTGTGAGTGAGAGGTATTGGGTTCTAATCCCAGCTCCGCCACCTGTCTGCTGTGTGACCTTGGGCAAGTCACTTAACTTCTCTGTGCCTCAGTTAACCTCATCTGTAAAATGGGGATTAGGACTGTGAGCCCCATGTGGGACAACCTGATTATCTTAACTCCAGCACTTAGAACAGTGCTAGGCACATAATAAGCTCTTAATAAATACCATCAATATTATTATGTGAAGAGGGAGGGCGTTCCAGGCCAGTGGCAGGATGTTGGCAACGAGATATTCATTAATTCATTAATTCATTCAATCGTATTTATTGAGCACTTACTGTGAGCAGAGCACTGTACTAAGCGCTAGGAAACTATAATTCGGCAACAGATACAGACAATCCCTACCCAACAACGGGCTCACAGTCTAGAAGGGGGAGACAAACAACAACAACAACAAACAAGTAGACAGGCGTCAATAGCATCAAAATAGATAAATAGAATTATAGATATATACACATCATTAATAATATTAATAGAATAATAAATAGGTAAAAAAGATGGAGGTACAGTGAGAAGGTTGGCATTAGAGAAGCGAAGTGCGCTGGCTCGGAGTGTGACAGCACTAGCAGACAACCCGAGTCCTCAGGCTTCTCTTACTCTTACCTCTTAAAGTGGAGTTCGGCCCTCAGAAATACCCTCCACAGCTGTACATGATGTCCAGACCTGTGAGGAGTTTAGGTGTGGTTTTTCATGCAGTCAATTGATCCACCAATCTATAGTATTTGTTGGACACTTACTGCACATTTGTTCTGCACATAGTAAGCGCTCAGTAAATACGATTGATAACTTACTGCGTGCAAAGCACTGTACTAAACTCGTGGGAGAGGATAACAGAGATGGTAGACACTTTCCCAACCTACAAGGAATTTATCGACTGATCTGTGGTGGTTATTGAGCATTTACTGTGTGCAGAACACTGTACTAAGCACTTGGAAGAGTCCCTTACAGTAGAATTGGTAGACACACCCCTTGCCCACATCGAGTTTACAGTCTATATGGCAATTTAGCACGGGGGTAGCAGATGGCCTTACGGTCAAGTAAGCAATCAATGGTATTTACTGAGAGCTTACTATGTGCTGAACACTGTTCTATCCTTGGAAGAGTACAATACAATAGAATTGGCAGACCCATTCCTTATCCACAGTCAGTGACTGAATGAATCAATGGTATTTATTGAGTGCTTACTATGTGCAGAACTCTGTACTATTTGGGAGAGTACAATATAATAGAATTAGCAGACATGTTTCCTGCCCACAATCAATCAATCAATGGCATTTACTGAGCAGGGTGGCTTAGTGGAAAGACCATGGTCTTGGGAGTCAGAGGAAAAGAGTTCTAACCCCGGCTTTGCCACTTGTCTGCTGTGTGACCTTGGGCAAGTCACTTGACTTCTCTGTGCCTCATTTACCTCATCTGTAAAATGGGGATTAAAAATGTGAGCCCCTGTGGGTTAACCTGATTATCCTGTATCTACCCCAGTGCGTAGAACAGTGCTTAGCACATTGTAAGTGCTTAACAAATACATTATTATTATTGAGTGCTTAATATGTGCAGAGTACTCTTCTAAGCACTTAATTTCATTCATTCATTTTTTCATTTAATTGAATTTATTGAGCATTTACTGTGTGCAAAGCACTGTTCTAAGTGCTTGGTATAGTACGACATTACATTAAACAGACATGTTCTCTGCCCACAATGAGCTTACGGTCTCGAGGGGGTGAAATACATTAATATGAATAAATAAAGAAATAACAGATATGGACATAAGTGCTGTGGGGCTGGGAGGGGATATGAATAAAGTAAGACCTGGCAGGTCTTACTCTGCGCCAAACACTGTGACCATCACAAGGATGATAATAATAATGATAACTGTGGTATTTGTTAAGCACTTACTACATGCTAAGCACGGTTCTAAGTCTTGGGGTAGGTACAAGATAATCAAGTCAGATTCAGTCCCTGTCCCAACGTGGGGCTTATAGTCTTAATTCCCATTTTTAAAGATGAGGTGACTAAGGCGCAGAGAAGTCAAGCGATTTGCATCAGGACAAGCAGCAGACATTTGGCAGAGTTAGGATTAGAACTCAGGTCCTTCTGGTTCCCAGGCCCGGTCTCTATCGACAAGGACATGCTGCTTTTTAGTGTGGCCTAGTGGATAGTTCCTGAGCACGTACTGTTTACAGAGACCTATACTAAGTGGTGTGGAGTAGAATTGATGTGGTAGACACGATTCCAGCTCTTGAGGGAATTTCAATCTGCAGTTAACTGTGTGAAGTGCTCGGAAACGAAAACCCAATCTCTGGCCACACTCTACAAAACTGTGGTATTTGTTAGTCACTTACTATATATCAAGCGCTGTTCTTAGTGATGGGGAAAATACAAGATAATCAGCTCAGACACCGTCCCTGTCCCACGTAGAGCTCAAAATTTGAGGGAAAATAGATATTTAATCCCCATTTCATAGTTGAAGGAACTGAGGCACAGAGAAGTGAAGTTACTTGCCCAAGGTCACCCAGCAGGTAAGTGGTGGATCTGTAATTAGAACCCAAGCCTTCTGATCCGTGCTCTTTCCACTGGGCCTCACTGCCTCAGTTTAATAGCTGCAGTGGGTGTAATGAATAGTAAAACACATTAAATTTGATAAATTTATCTTTCACAAATTGTTCAGAGGATGAAAGAAATAACACAAGGAAGACACATTCATTCATTCATTCGATCATATTTATTGAGCGCTTACTGTGTTCAGAGCACTGTACTAAGCGCTTGGGAAGTACAAGTTGGGAATATAGAGAGACGGTCCCTACCCAATAGTGGGCTCACAGTCTAGAAGAGTGACCGCTGGTCAACAGTTCTGTGAGAGGACCAGTTTCTCCATTCTGCAGGTCCAAACACTGGGGAGACCCTTCTGCCCACCCTCTGCTTTTTAAAATTTTTATGGTATTTGTTAAGTTCTTACTGTGTGTCAGGCACTGACATAAGCGCTGGGGTACATATAAGCTACATCAGGTTGGACACAGTCCCTGTCCCAAATGGGACTCACAGGCTGAGGTACCTGAGGAAGAGAGAAATTAATTGACTTGTCCCAGGTCACACAGCAGTCAACTGGCAGAGTTGGGATTAGAACCCAGGGCCTTCCAACTCCCAGGCCCGAGCTCTATCCACTAGGTCACATGCTTCTGCTCATAGGGAGGATGGAGCTAGAGGACAGTGAGGAGGATGAAGAGAATCAAGGTTGTCATGTGGAAAGGAAGGGGATAATGAGGTCAGTAGGATATAGGATCTAGTAGGATGTCGTCACCTTAACTTTATTCCTCTCTTTCTATCAGTTTGCTCTCGTGCCCCTGACCTGATCAGACGGAAGACGTTTGGAGTCATGTGAGAAGTAGGGGGAGAAAGAACCAGGAAGTCAATGACGATAATAATCATAATAATAATGATGGCATTTGTTAAGCACTTACTATGTGCCAAGCACGGTTCTAAGCGCTGGGGTAGATACAAGGTAATCACGTTGTCTCATGTGGGGTTCACAGTCTTAATCCCCATATTACAGATGAGGTAACTGAGGCCCAGAGAAGTGAAGTGACTTGCCCAAAGTCACACAGCTGATAAGTGGCAGAGTCGCGATTAGAACCCACGTCCTCTTATCCCCAAACCCCTGCTCGTTCCACTAAGCCACGCTGCTTCTCTACCGATTTCCAAAGCACTGTGCTAAGCACTGGATGTAGATAGGGAGGCAGCTCGGCCCAGTGGTGAGGACACAGGAAAGAGAGTCAGGAAACCTGGGTTCTATGTCTGTCTCCCCCTTTCGTTCATTCATTCATTCATTCAGTCGTATTTATTGAGCGCTTACTGTGTGCAGAGCACTGTACTAAACGTTTGGGAAGTACATGTTGGCAACATCTAGAGACGGTCCCTACCCAACAACGGGCACACTGTCTAGAAGGAGGAGACAGACAACAAAACAAAACATGTGGACAGGTGTCAAGTCATCAGAATAAATAGAGATAAAGTTAGATTCACATCATTAACAAAATAAATAGAATAGTAAATACGTACAAGTAAAATAGTGTGATAAATCTGTACAAACATATATACAGGTGCTGTGGAGAGGGGAAGGAGGTAGGGCTGGTGGGGGGTGGAGAGGAGGAGAGAAAAAAGAGGGCTCACTCTGGAAAGGCCTCCTGGAGGAGATGAGCTCTCAGGACGTCTTTGAAGGGAGGAAGAGAGCTACCTTGGCGGAGGTGCGGAGGGCGGGCATTCAGGCTAGGGGGAGGACGTGGGCCGGGAGTCGACGGCAGGACAGGCGAGAACGAGGTACAGTGAGGAGGTTAGCGGCAGAAGAGTGGAGGGTGCTGGCCGGGCTGTAGAAGGAGAGAAGTCAGATGAGGGAGGAGGAGGAGAGGTGATGGAGAGCCTTGAAGCCGAGAGTGAGGAGTTTTTGCTTGATGCGTAGGTTGACTGGCAGTGACTGGAGATTTTTGAAGAAGGCAGTAACATGCCCAGAGCTTTTCTGCACAAAGATGATCCTGGAAGCAGCGTGAAATATAGACTGCAGTGGTGAGAGACAGGAGGATGGGAGATCAGAGAGGAGGCTGATGCAGTAATCCGGTCTGGACAGGATGAGAGATTGAACCAGCAAGGTAGCGGTTTGGATGGAGAGGAAAGGGCGGATCTTGGCGATGTTGCCGAGATGAGACCGGCAGGTTTTGGTGATGTATTGGATGTGAGGGGTGAACGGGAAAGCGGAGTCGAGGATGACACCAAGGTTGCGGGATTGTGAGACGGGAAGGATGGTGATGGGAAAGTCAGGGAGAGGGCAGGGTTTGGGAGGGAAGAAAGGAGTTCAGTCTTGGACACATTGAGTTTTAGATGGCGGGTTGACATCCAGATGGAGATGTCCTGAAGGCAGGAGGAGACACGAACCTGAAGGGAGGGAGAGAGAGCATGGGCAGAGATGTAGATTTGGGTGTCATCAGTGTAGAAATGGTAGTTGAAGCCGTGAGAGCGAATGAGTTCACCAAGGGAGTTAGTGTAGATAGAGAACAGAAGGGGACCAAGAACTGACACTTGAGAACCTCTACAGCAAGGGGGTGGGAGGGAGAGGAGGAGCCCGAAAAGGAGACTGAGAATGAACGGCTGGAGAGATAACAACAAAACTAGGAGAGGACGGAGTCTTTGAAACCAAGGTTGCATAGCATGTTGAGGAGAAGGGGGTGGTCCACTGTGTCAAAGACAGCAGAGAGGTCGAGGATGATTAGGTTAGAGTAGGAGCCGTTGTATTCTGCAAGAAGTAGGTTATTGGTGACGTTTGAGAGGGCAGTTTCTGTGAAGTGTAGGGGACCAGATTGGAGAGGGTCAAGGAGAGAGTTGGCGTTGAGGAATTTGAGGCAGTGTGTATAGACGACTCGTTCAAGGGGTTTGGAAAGGAATGGTAGCAGGGAGATAGGGCGATAACTAGAAGGGGAGGTGGGGTCAAGAGATGGTTTTTTAAGATAGGGAGACGTGGGCATTTTTGAAGGCAGAGGGGAAGGAACCAGTGGGGAGTGAGTGGTTGAAGATGGACGTTAAGGAGGGGAGAAGGGAAAGGGTGAGAGATTTCATTAGATGGGAGTGAATGGGGTCAGAAGCACAGGTGGATGGAGTAGCATTTGAGAGGAGGGAGAAGATCTCATCTGAAGATTCTGCTGGGGAGGATGGGAGAGTAGTGGAGAGGTTTGAGAGCAAGGGGGTTGAAGAAGGGGGAGGAGTGACTTGGAGGATCTCAGATCTGATGGCGTTAATTTTACTAATGAAGTAGGAGGCCAGATCGTTGGGGGTGAGGGATGGAGGAGGGGGATGTGTCTGTTACATTGTTATGCTGGCCTCTTACTTCACTTGGTACAGTGCTCTGCACACAGTCAGCGTTCAATGAACACGATTGCTTAATTCCTCTGAGCTGTAAGCTCACTGTGGGGAGGGACTGTGTCTATTACTGTATTGCCTTGTGCTCTCCCAAGTGCTCAGTTCACTGCTCTGCTCACAGTAAGTACTCAATAAATACCATTGATTGATTGAGGTGGAAATGGGGTGACGATTCCACCGGAGCAGGTGGCCAAAGGGGGATGAGTGGTGTTATAAAGCGCTCAATAAATATGATGGAATGAATCTCTTCTCGGGGCAGATGAGATGATAAGGCCCATGGTGTCAACTGGAGTTGCCAACTAAACGTGGCAGTCGTAAACGTCATTGACTTTCCCGCTCAATGTCTAAACAAGTGCCCAGTTGTCTAAACAGGCCCACGGCCTCTTCAAAATTTCAGTTATGGCGGGATCCGGTTTTATTTCCGGGAAAGACATCGCCTTCTCAGGACCATTCACGTCGCGATTCCTCAAGCTGTAGATGAGGGGGTTCAGGGAGGGGGGCACCACCGTGCAAGACACGGACACCAGCAGGTCCGGCGTTGCGGGGGAGAGGGACGGCGACTTCAAGTGTGAGGAGGAGGCTGCGGTGAAGAAACAGCGGTGACAGTGAGGTGGGGCAGGCAGGTGGAGAAGGCTTTGTCCCGGCCCTCGGCGGCCGGCATCCTCAGTATGGCCCGGAAGATGCGCACGTGCAAGACGACGATGGAGGCCAAGCACACCACCCCCAGGGAGATACCGCTGGTCATTATCGCGTCAAGGGAGGCGATTTTGACAGAGCAAGAGACCTTTACTAAGGAGGGGATATCGCAGAAGAATTGGTGAAGCGCGAAGGATCACAGAACAGGAGAAGGTACCAGCTGAGAATAAGCCTTCAAACACTCCCCCGCCGAGCCATGAGGTGGCGGCCATCTTTCCATGGGCCCGGGAGCCATGACGACCTCCTAACACAAGGGAGGCAGATGGCGGCGTAGCGGTCATAGGACATGGCCGTGAGGACGAATATCTCTGAGCCTGCAAACGAGACCACGGAGAAGACTTGTATGACACGGCCCAGGAGAGAGAGTTCTCTGCGTTTTGTCAGGGAGTTGAGGATGGATTTGGGGACGGCGACAGAGATGAGACTCAGATCACTGAAGGACAGTTCCTGAGGAAAAAGTACATGGGGGTGTCGAGGCACCGGTCGAGGGCGGTGACGGCGACTATGAGGAGATTCCCCATCAGGGCCGCCAGGTAGACCAGGAGGAACAGCGCGGCCTGTACCAGCTGCAGCTCCTGGACCTCCGAGAATCCCAGCAGGAGGAATTCCATCAGTCTAGTCAAGTTGACCATCTCTTGGAGAAGACTTCCTTTGGGTACAGCAACAAAGAATTTGTTTCAGACCAGTGCTGCCCAGTGATGGGGCCGGGAGGTAGGTGTTTATTTTACTGCTATCATAACTACTTTGGGATTTACTAAATGCTGAGAATGTCAGGGCACTGTGATAAGTGCTGGGGTAGATTGTCTGCTAGTCCGAGAGGCAGAAAGGTGATCCGAAGGGGCACGGACTTGTTAGCAGGTTTGGGTTCTGATCTCTGCCCTGCTAGTGGCCTGAGACCTCCGGTAAGTCACTTATTCCCTTGGTGCCTAGGATTTCTGGTCTGTAAAATGGAGAGGTTTTATCTGCTCTCTCCACGTGTTGACCTGGAAACCGCATGTGGGTCAGGCTCTGTGTCGTATCTGTTAACCCTCAGTCAGTTGGTCAGTCAATTCCTCTGGCATGGAACACCCTCCTTCCTCAAATTCGCCAAACTAGCACACTTCCCCACTTCAAAGCCCTACTGATAGCTCACCTCCTCCAGGAGGCCTTCTCATGCTAAGCCCCCTTTTTCCTTTGCTCTCTCTCCCCTCCCCATCGCCAAGACTCGCTCCCTTTGCTCTAGTCCCCTCCGTGCCCCACAGTACTTGTGTATATATTTATACTAATTCATATTAGTATATATATATATATATTATTTATACTAATTCTATTTATTCTTATTAATTATTTTTATATATCTATAATTCTTTTTATGTGTAATGATGCTACTGATGCCTGTTTCCTTGTTTTGATGTCTGTCTCCCCCCTGTAGACTGTGAGCCCGTTGTGGGCAGGGATTGTCTCTCTTTCTTGCTAATTGTCTCCCAAACGCTTAGTAAAGTGCTCTGCACCCAGTAAGCGCTCAATAAATGATTGAATGAATTGTATTTATTGACCGCTTACTGTGTGCAGAGCACTAGACTAAGTGCTATGGAGAGTACAATATAATATAACCGACACATTCCATACCCACAACAAGATTACAGTCTGGAGTCTATTACAGTCTCCAGTACCGACCTCAGCGTTTGGAATGGTGTTTAGCCCGTTGTAAATTCTGAATAAATACAGGAAGTAAGAATCATAACAATGGATTGACTTCACCACCACCATACCCTTTGGTCCCTTTCTTTCCCAACAGTGCTCTCTGGATCCTTGCTCTGCCACTCATCTGCTGTGCGATCTTGGGCAAGCCACTTCAATTCTCTGGGCCTCAGTTACCTCATCTGTTAAATGGGGATTAAGACTGTGAGCCCCATGTGGGACAGGGACTGTGTCCAACCTTGTATCTACCCCAGCGCTTAGAACTGTGCCTAGCACATAGTAAGGGATTAAATAATGCCATAATTGTTTATCATTATCATAGTCGCCGGGTGGACTGATTTTCATCAATCCTTCTATCTTCCTCTCTCCCTTTTTTTACGGTACTTGTTAAGTGCAGTCAGTCAATTGCATTTATAGAGCACTTACTCTGTGCAGAGCACACAGTACTAAGCGCTTGGGAGAGTACGACCCACAATAAGCTTACAGTCTAGAGTACTTAAGTGCTTACTCTATGTCAAACACTGTTCTAAGCGCTGGGGTAGACACAAGTTAATCAGGATGGACACAGTCCCTGTCCCACATGGGGCTCACAGTTTAATTGGGAGGGACAACAGGAGAACTGAGGCCCAGAGAAGTGAATCAACTTGCCCAAGGTCACCCAGTCAGAAATTGGTACTATACTCAGGTCCTTCTGATTCCCAGATTCGGGTAATGCTGCTCTTTGAACACTAGCTTATGCCATTCCACCCATCTGGAACGCCTTCCCATTCCAAATCCACCAAGTCAATCAATCAATCATATTTACTGAGAGCTTACTGTGTGCAGAGCACTGAATTAGGTCCTTGGGAAAGTACAATGTCACAATATAATGGACACATTCCCTGCTCACAGCGAGCTGACAGTCTAGAGGGGTAGACATACATTGTAATAAATGAATTAGTGCAATGGGTCAGAGGGTGGGGTGAGCAAAGGGAGCAAATCAGGGTGATACAAAAGAGAGTGTGAGAAGAGAAAAGGAAGGCTTAGTCATGAAAGGCCTCTTGGAGGAGATGGGCCTTCACTAAGGCTTCGATTGGGTGGCGGTGGTTGTATAAGATCACAACACTCTTCATTTCTTCAATGCCCTCCTAATATTATCATTTGTTTCCCTTGAATTTCCCATGGAGAACACCTTCTCCTCCCCACATCCTCTCCTCACTAACTCAATCAATGATATTTACTGAGCACTTATTCTGCCCAGAGCACCGTACTAAATGCTTGAGAGAGCAGAATACTACAGAATTAGCAGACATGTTCCCTGCCCATAACAGGCTCCCGGCTCCGACTCAACAGGACAAGCTGGGATTCTCTGTTCTCCCCTGGCTTTGGATACCGTCGGCATTCCTCTGACCCATTAATTTCCCCCTGATTGTCGGTGAGTCTTCTAAAAGGGGAGAGGGCACAAGCTCCACCCATTCTCTCCTTCGCCAGGAGCCGGGAGGCTCTGCAGAAAGTGACATCTTCTTTCTTTCTCTAAGCTCCTGGGTCATTTGTGGGAGATTCTCAAGAGGAGACGAGGGCAAGCTCTTCAGAGGAGTCTGTGTGCTTCGTGGGACGTGCTCTCCTGGGTCTTTCAGGCCCTTGGTGTCTTCTAACTCACAGTGAGGCTTCGAGGTGGATGGTCCATTCTGTAAATGCACTGGTTCCTCCTAATTTCCTGAGTCAGTACCTTTCAGTCTTGCCTTACTACAGCCCAGCTCACACGCTTCGCTCCACTAATGCCAGCTTACTCATCATGCCCCGTTCTCATCTATCTCCCCGCCGACCCCTTTCCCACATCCTGACCTTGGCCTGGAGCCCTTCCACCATGTGCCCTAGAACACCACACTCTCCATCTTTGAAGTCTTATTTAGGTCACATCTCTAAGAGGCCTTTACCAAATGAGCCCTCTTTTTCCTGACTCTCTCTCCGTTCTGCATTATCTTAGCACTTGGATCTGGGACCTTCGCGGGGTCTGATCTAAGCCCCACTCTTATACCCCCAGCATTTATATACATATATTTAAACTACAGACTATTAATTATGTATTTATATTAATGTCTGTCTCCCCCTCTAGACGGTAGGCTTGTTGAGGGTGGGGAACATGTCTGCCAACTACGTTGTATAGGATTCTCTCAAAAAATTAGTACAGTGCTCCCTCCCCAACAACACTTGACCATTGGCTTAAAAACGTCTCACCAGTTTTCCCCATTTCACCCACCATCTCTTTCCATCCCACCCTCCAGCTCTTCCCATCTCACCCACCGTTTTTTTCCATCTCACCCACCTGTTCTCCTACCTCACACTTTTCACTCCTCTTACCGAGATCACCCTCCAACTGTACGTGGCTCTTGCCTCCCAACTCTGACCCTCAACCCTTCTCCATATTAGCTACTGTTTCCCTAACCTGGAACTCCTTCCCTTCCAAATATTTTACCTTCAAAGCCTCCGTAAAATCCCACCTCTTCTGAGAAGTTTTCCTGATTAAATCAGCTCACCCCACAATGTAGTCAATTTAAAACACTCTTACCCGTTATGAGCTCCATCCCTATCTTGAGCATATGTGCATCTACTTTCTATCTACTTATGTATCTGTTTGCATCTTTACTTCCACTGCAATTATTCATTTATTTCCTCCTGATCCATTTTACAACGTCCTGCAGTATGCTTCTTCTTTATCCTGCTCCCTCTGTTTTTTTTGTGGTATTTGTTAAATGCTTACTATGTGTCGAGCACTGTTCTAAGTGCTGGGGTAAATTCATGTTAGTCAGGTCAGACACAGTCTCTGTTCCACAAAGCACTCACAGTCTAAGTATTGAATCCCCATTTTGCAGTTGAGGAAACTGGGGACCAGAGAAGCGAAATGACTTGCCCAAGGTCCCACAGCAGGCAAGGGGCAGAGCTGGGATTAGAACCCAGGTCGTTAGACTCTCAAGTCAGTGATCTTTCCACTTGGCCACACTGCTTCTCTTCCAGTAAACTATTAGCTAACTTTGAGTCAGAGGTTATATGTCTTTTTTCATGGTATTCTCCAAGTTCTTACTATGTGCCAGGCACTGTTCTAAATGCTGGGATATATGCAGGCTAATCAGGTTAGACACAGTCCTTGTCCCACACGGGGCTCATGGTCTGAATCCCTATTTCACAGATGAGGTAACTGAGGCACGGAGAAGTTAGGATACTTGCCTAAGGTCACACAGCAGGGACGTGGCAGAGCTGGGATTAGAACCCACATCCCTTGACTTCCAGGTCCTGTTGCCACTAGGCCATACTACTTCTTAGTATAAGATATAGTATAGTATAGATATCTTTATCTATACCTATCTCTATCTCTATATTTGTATCTATCTCTACATATATCTATCTACTATCGCTAGACTGCCAGGTCCTCATGGACAGGGAACATCTCTGTTAATTGTGTTGTATTGTGCTCATCCAAGTGCTTAATACAGTGCTCTGCACACAATAGGTACTCAGTAAATACTCACTGTATTGCGGTCTAGGGTAGATCCAGGATAATCAGATCACACACACTCCCTCGTCCACACTGGGCTCACTGTCTAGGAGTGAGGAAAAGCAGGTATTTTGTCCCCAATTTCCAGAGAGGAAAATCAAGTCTTGGTTCAGTAGAAAGGCTGGAATTAGAATGTCAGTCTCGTAATTAATCAATCAGTCAATGGAATTATATTAAGTGCTTACTCTGTGCAGAGCACAATACCAAGGGCTTGGGAGAGTAATAATAATAATTGCAGCACTTGTTAAGTACTTACTGTGTGCCAGGCACTGTCCTAAGCGTTGGGATGGAGACAAGCAATTCGGGTTGGACACAGACCCTGCCCCACCTGGGGCTCACATCCTCAAACCCCGTTTTACGGAGCAGGTAACTGAAGCACAGAGAGGTAAAGTGACTTGCCCAAGGGCACACAGCAGACACGTGGCAGAGCTGGGATTAGAACTCATGACCTTCTGACTCCTAGGCCCATGCTCTATCAACTATGCCAGTTGCTAGACACATTATCTGCTCGCAAGATGCCTATGGCCTCGAGGGGTAGACAGGTATTAAAATAAATTGCAGCTCAGCCTGCACACTCTGCTCCTCTGCCGCTGACCTCCTCACTATGCCTTGTTCTCACCTGTCCCGCCGTCGACCCTTGGCCCACGTCCTTCCTCTGGCCTGGAATGCCCTCCCTCCTCACATTTGCCAAACTAGCTCTCTTCTCCTCTGAGCTCAGTAGAGCTCAGTCGAGCTCAGAGGGGAGGAAATGAGACCTACTGAGAGCTCACCTCCTCCAGGAGGCCTTCCCAGCCTGAGCCTCATTTTTCCTCTTCTCCTACTCCCCTACGCACTGCTCTTGCTCCCTCCCTCTGCTCTAACCCCTTCCCCGCCCCACATTACTTGTGTATATGTGTACATATTTATTATTCTATTCATTTTATTAATGATGTGTACATACCTATAATTATATCCATTTATTTTGATCCTACTGAGGCCCGTCTACTTGTTTTGTTTTGTTGTCTGTCTCCCCCCGCTTCAAGACTGTGATCCCATTGTTGGGTAGGGGTTGTCTCTATCTGTTGCCGAATTGAACTTTCCAAGCGCTTACTCCAGTACTCTGCACACAGTACATTCTCAATAAATATGATTGAATGAATAAATGAATGAATGAATTACAGAGGTGGATATAAGTGCTGTGGGCTGATGGTGGGGTAAAAAAAATCAAGTGCTGAAAGGGGACAGATCCAGGTTCACAGGTGATGCAGAGGGAGAAAAAGTAAGTGAAATAAGGACTTACTCTGGAAAGGCCTCTTGGAGATGGGATGGAATTTTATACCTGGAGAGTGTTGGTGGAAGGCGAGGTCAAGGATGTGGTGTAGTAGGGGGAGAGAATCTGGGAGCTGGAGACTGGACTTATCCCGGAATAAGTCATGGGTTATGGGAGAGGAGGAGGGAGAGGAAGCAAATGGCCGAGACCAAAAGTGAAGATGGTTTGGAGACAGAAAGTAGTGACCGCAGTGAGGCTGACCGGAGCTTCTCTATGTGAGACACAAGTCAGTGTGATGGGTCACATGTTCCCCTAGAGGAGGTCGCGTGCGACAGGACCGCTACCCTGCCCTTGGGGCCAGGCCACAGAGATGCTGGCCCCAAGGGAAGCAGCCCCGATCAGGACAGAATAAGACCCCTCAGCCCAACGTGTGGCCCATCCCCCGGGGGGAAATCCCCCTGGAGCGGCAGGGGGTTTTTCCAGAAAGACCCGGCCTCTCCGAGAGCCCGTCACGTTCCGAACGGGAGGGAAGAGGAGCCGGGACCCTTTACATCTCCCGGAGACCCTCCTGTGCCCGACGTCCAGGTGCTGAGTGGATGAGGGAGGTTGTAGGACAGCGGAGACCAGTGCCCCCTCGTCCCAGACTGACCAGTGAGTCTGGGCTGGAGTGAACACGTTTGGGAAGTGGTTCACGGCGGGGCCAACGGTGACAGAGAACGAGAGAAAGCTCCCCCATCTCCCCACATCTCCAGGCGTAACACATTTCTCTCCCCCCCGGAGTCGCCATCTCTCTCCATCTGCCGAATCTCCTGGGTGGGTGGTGGGGATGGATGGGGTCGGATCGGTGGAAAATATTCCGAGAAGAGCAGGCTCCATATCCCCTGACAGAGCTGATTATTTCTGATACACAATGGCGTTTATTGAGCCACTACGATGTGCGGAGCACTGTACAAAAAGCTTTGAAAGAAAAGACTAAGTCCTCGTCCCAAACAAGGGCTCACAATCTAAAAGCAAAAGGTGAAGGGGAATCTTACCCGTATCTGATTCTACTTGTTCCTGCTTGGGTGGTGGAAGGTAGAGGGAATCTAGGTGGATTTAGGGCTATTCTGTCAGTTCAGACCCCATACTGGATGGAACCTCTTGGACTATAATAATAAAAGTAATAATAATAATAATGATTATTGTGGTATTAAGTATTTACCATGTGTCAGGCATTTACATAGCGGTGAGATGGATATGAGAAACCGGGCTGGACACAGTCCCTGTCCCACGTGGGGCTCACAGTCCCAATCCCCATTTTACAGATGAGGGAACTGAGGCACAAAGAAGTGAAGTGACATGCCCAAGATCACGCGGACAAATGACAGAGCTCGGTTTAGAACCCAGACCTCCTCCCAGATCTGTGCTCTATCCACTAGGCCACACTGCTTCTCTAATCCAGAAAATATCTCTAACACAGGAAACTAAGACAAGAGCCAAGTGCTTAGTATAGTGTGCTGCACAAAGCAAGCGCTCAATAAATATAATTGAATGAATGAAAGAATGAACCTGGACGTGACTCTTTATCCGGGACCTCCCCATTTTCAGCTGGACAACTAATTGTCATCCTCTTAGTTACTCTGGAGGTTCTCCCCTTGAGACAAATGCCAGTGTGACGGGTCACATGGTCCCCCGTGGGGTACTTACGTGGGGCAGGCACTACCCCACCCAAGATCCCAAAGGTCCCCAGCGGTTCCGGACCCCCGGGGATCCAGGCCCGAACAGGACATAATGAGGCCCCTCAGCCCAAGGTGTGACCCGTCCCTCGTGGAGAGTCGCACAGGAGTGGCAGGGAGCTTTTCCGGAAAGGCCTGGCTTCAGCGAGAGCCCCACACTCTCCAAGCAGTAAGCAAGAAGAGCCAGGACCCCGCACACCTCCCGGAGAACCTCCTGTGGCCGACGTCCGGGAGCTGAGGGGACGGGGGATGGTTGAAGGACGACAGAAATCAGAGCCCACTTGCTCCAGTCTGACCAGTGAGCCGGGGAGAACACGGATGGGTTGGGGATCTTACAGCAGAGACGGCGGAGAAAGAGAACTAGAATCTCCTCACGTATCCATGCGTAAACAACATCTTTCCCTCGGCGTCTCCATGGCTCTTCATCTGCTGGATCTACTGGGTGGGTGCTGCGGATGGACGGGGATGGATCGGTGAAAACGTTCTGGGTGGTCAAGTGATCATATTTATTGAGCACTCACTGTGTGGAAAGCACAGTACTAAGTGCTTGGGACAGTAAAATATAAGTTTGGCAGACATATTCCCTGTTCGTAAGGAGCTTACAGTCTAGAAGGGGAGACAAATATTAATAGAAATACATAAATTATGGATCTATACACAAGTGCCATGGGATCGAGAAAGCGGTGAATAAAGGGGGGCAAATTCAAGTGAAGGGCAACACGGAAGGGAGTGGTAGAAGAGGAAATCAGGACTTGGTCGGGGAAGGCCTCTTTGAGGAGATGTGACTTTCATTATGCTTTGAAGATAGGAAGAGTGATCGTCTGTTGGCTATGAAGAGGGAGGACATTCCAGGCAAGAGATGGGACGTGGACGAGAGGTCGTTGGCGGGAGAGACGAGATGGAAGTACGGTGAATAGTTTGGCATTAGAGGAGCGAAGTGTGCTGGCTGGCTTGTAGTAGGAGAGTAGCAAGGTGAGATAGGAGGGGGCGAGGGGATTGAGAGCTTTAAAAATGATGGTGAGGAATTTCTGTTTGACGCAGAGGTGGATGGGCAACCGCTGGAAGTTCCTGCGGAGTGAAGAAACATGGTCAGAGCTGGTAATGTCTGTGTCTCAATGTTTACTAAGCACCTGCTATCTGAAGAATACCGTGCTCAGTTCTGAGGATGAGAACAATGGTGGCTACATTAGACACAGTCCTTTGAGAGGACAGTCTCTGACAACTAGATAAGGGTTAAGCTCACATGGGAGATAAAAGGCTCTACTACCCCAGATTTTCCATGAAACAGGAGGCTACTTCTGATGAGAGATAATTTATTTGGTTGTGGTCAGCACAGCGCTCTGCACATAGTAAATGATCAAGATATCTGATCGATCGATTGAGTTTGTTTTCCTTCTGCCTGAGGTTTGAAGGTTAAGAGAGGCAGCTTCTCATGGACACCCAGTCCACACATATGGCTCATCTAAAAGCAACCTATGCACTGTATTTTGGTCTCATCTATCCCACTACTGTCCCGTAGCCCATGCCCTTCCACTGGCCTGGAACTACCTCCCTCTTCTTGTAATAATAATAACAGTTATTTTATTTGACAGCATTGTTCTCAGGGCTGAGGTAGATACAATATATCTGGTTGGACACAGTCCCTGCTTCACATGGGGCTCATGGGCTTAATCCTTATTTTGCAGATGCGGGAACTGAGGCACAGAGGAGTGAAGTGACTTGCACAAAGTCACACAG
Organism: Tachyglossus aculeatus; assembly: GCF_015852505.1. NCBI lineage: Eukaryota > Metazoa > Chordata > Mammalia > Monotremata > Tachyglossidae > Tachyglossus > Tachyglossus aculeatus. Next base: position 891,102 of record NW_024044847.1, read on the forward strand.
CAGGCAAGTGGCAGAGCCGTGACTGGAACTCAGGTCCTTCTGACTCTCAGGCTCTTGCTCTTTCCATAGGCCTTGCTGTCTACTCCTACAGACCATCGCACTCCCCACCTTCAGAGACTTTTAAAAATCGCATCTCCTCCAAAAGGCCTTTCTCGACTAAGCCCTCATTTTCACTTCCTCCTCTGCATTCTGCCTTGCCCTTGCACTTGGATTTGCACCTTTTATGATCACCACCCTCATCTCCTCAACACCTATGTACATATTTGAAATTTATTTCAATGTATGTCTCCCCCTCTAGCCTGTAAACTCCTCGAGGGAAGCAAATATGTCTGCCAACTCTGCTATATTACACTCTCCCAAAAGCTTAGTATAGTACTCTGCACAAAGTAAGAGCTCAACAACTACAATTGGTGGATTGATTTGACTGTCATTGTCTGTTGAGCTTCTGAAATAGCTTCCTCTTTATTGTTTTTGTAGGTGGTCTCAGCAATCTTCGGGAAATAGTCAACCTCACGGCGGTGAGGGGATTCCTGCTTCTAGGATTCTCGGAGGTCCGGGAGCTGCAGCTGGTCCACTCCACGCTGTTGCTTCTGGTCTACCTGGCAGCTCTGACAGGGAATCTCTTCATCTCCGCCGTCACTACCCTCGACCGGCGCCTCCACACCCCCATGTACTTCTTCAGGTACCTGCCCGTCCTCGACCTCTGCTATATCTCTGTCACCGTCCCGAAATCCATCCACAACTCCCCGACCGACCATAGATCCATTTCCCTCCTGGTCTGTTTTTTCCAGGTCTTCTTCATTGTTCTGTTTGCCGGCACAGCGTTCTCCATGCTCACGGTCATGTCCTACGACCGATATTTAGCTATCTGCAGTGCTGTGTTCTACGAGGTCATCATGAACCATAGGATCTGCCTTGAAATGGCAGTCGGGTCTTGGCTTATCAGGGGAATTTTAGGAGTCTTCGGTTCAGCTGCGACATTTTCCCTGCCTTTCTGCAGGTCCCATGTGATCGCACAGTTTTTCTGCATTGTCCCATCTGTCATAAAATTCTCCTGCTCTAAAACTTATGCAGCCTTCAAGGTGGCTTTAGCCACTGGTACCTGTTTCAGTGTCTTCTCCTTCATCTCCTTCATAGAAGCAGCGTGGCTCAGTGGAAAGAGCATGGGCTTTGGAGTCAGGGGTCATGGGTTCGAATCCCGGCTCCGCCACATGTCTGCTGTGTGACCTTGGGCAAGTCACTTAACTTCTCTGAGCCTCAGTTACCTCATCTGTAAAATGGGGATTGACTGTGAGCCCCACGTGGGACAACCTGATCATCTTGTATCCCCTCCAGCGCTTAGAACAGTGCTTTGCACATAGTAAGCGCTTAACAAATGCCATCATTATTATTATTATTATTATCTCCATCGTGGTCTCGTATGTGCAGATTTCCGGGCTGTGCTGAGGATGCCGGCCGCCAAGAGCTGGGCCAAAGCCTTCTCCACCCAGCCTGCCCCATCTCCTGCTCCTCCTTCCGGCTGCACCTGCTAGTGTCCGTGTTATGCACCGTGGTGCTCCCCACCCGGAACCCCCTCATCGACAGCCTGAGGAACAGGGACGTGAAGGTAACTATAGGGAGGGTCCTGTACAGTTCTCTCCACACAGTAAGAGCTCAATATATACGATTGAATGAATGAAGGAGTCTTTTCTCCAGAGAGAGTAGGTTTCACTTCATGCTCTGACATTGTTATTTCTCTACCCGTGGATTGACTCTATACAGACTTGGTCCTCCTGAAAGAATCTGAGATATTTGTAGTTAGAGAATTTTCCTGGCTGCACTCTGCCTATTATCAGTGTCTTTGACTAGTTTGTTAGAAAAGCTTTTAACCAGCTGCTCTTGACTGGTATTTAAATCTAGTTCCCAAGTCTGGGGATGGATCTCTGCACTTGGATTCACTCTCCTTATTTACCAGAAACAGAAGGTAGAGCATGGGCCTGGGAGTCAGAAATACCTGGGTTTAAATCCTGGCTCTGCCATTTGCCTGCTGTGTGACCTTGGCAATTCACTTCACTTCTTTGGGTCTCATTTCCGTTATCTGTAAAATAACGGAATTAATTCTGTGGGCCCCATGTGGAACTGGACTGTGTCCAACCTGATTACCTTGTATCTGCCCCAGTGGTTAATACAGTGCCTGGTGCATAGTAAGTGCTTAACAAATACCATTAAAGAAAATTGAAGAGGTTGCTGCAGAAGGGTGCTTTAAACTTAATTTTGATCCTCAAATCTGCCCCAGAAGCCAGGAGCAGGGGTACAAGTTGAATTTTTCCATCCACTTAAAGCTCTCAGTTGTCACTCAATAAACACCGTTATGATTTCTCCTACTCTTACTGTTGCTACTATTATTATTTATTGTATAATATACTTCAATATTTAAGTATTAATTCAGGCAATCAATCAAATTGAAGTACAACAGAAGGCCAAGGTACGTTCTTTGCACACAAGGAGCTTATACTTTTCAAAAACGTTACAGGTGCCTGTGACACAACCATTCGCTGTCAAAACTGGAATGAGACCTTGAAGTCCTTTTCTTTTTTTGCCAAGTCAATCTAAATATTGGATTCAACCATGACTAACCATATGAGCTATGGTCCCTATTCTCCCTGCCACGATATAGCTCCAGTACTTAGAGTTGAAATAGAAAGCTATTATTAATCATGCAAAGATAATTATGAGTCCATTGACTCATCTAGGAACTCTCTGTTCTAGGAAGGAGTCCCAGAGTGGGGACCACGTGGGACTGGGCAGTTAGTTGGGTTGTGGGGGCCGGGACCACAGGGAGCCCATGATCCCACCATGATACATTAACGACAACCTCATTCGCACCTACTCAGCCCTCCCATGCTAGTTGACTGTTCGCTCCTCTCCCCAGGTATCTCTGCTCCCTGACCCCCCTTAACAGGCCCACCCTACTCCAGCACTTAATAGTTCGTATCTGCTCTCTGTGACATCATTATCTGCCAATTTTATTATTGCCATAGCATATTGATTGTTTAACTACACCCTGTGATGCCATCGCCTACTTATAGCATTGCTACTGTTTTATTGCTTCTGCATCTCAATTGTTAACCTCCCGCTGTACTGTCACTCGCCCTGCTGACCTCACCATGAACTTTCAATTCCCTTGCTCTCAACTGCCATTCCCATTCCTCACCTTCCCCTTCCCTTCTCCCACACAGCTTTTTCCCTCACTCTCCCCCACCAAGACCACTCCCCCTCACCCCCTACCAAGGATACCTCTGTACCAGCGCCAGTCCTACACTCCTCCCTCCCGGCCCCCTCCCTCCCCTTCTCCCCGCCCCCACCCCATCCCAGTTCTCCTTTCCCATCGTCACCCCCCTTCCCACTCTCCCCGCCTAGGCCCCCGCCAACTCATCCCAATCCAAACCCTCCCCACCCCTCGCACCCTTCCCCCTCCTTCCCCTCCCTCGACAGCTGCTGCTAAGTGTGGCCTCTGGAACCCCCGCTCCGTTTTAAGTAAGATCCCTTTCATCCTGGACCTATTCCTTTCCAGCTCTCTACTCCTCCTCGCCCTCACTGAAACATGGCTTTCTCCAGACGACACGGTCTCTTCTGCTGCTCTCTCCAGTGCAGGCCTCTTCTTCTCCCACTTCCCCAGACTCACCGGAAAATGAGGAGGTGTCGGTTTCCTTCTCGCCCCCCATTGTCGCTTGTCCCTTCCGCACTATCCCTCCTCCCCCTTCCCTTTCCTTCCTTCCTTTGAAGCCCACATTATTCGCCTCTATCACCCCCTCCAGATTCTTGTAGCCGTCATCTACCGCCCTTCCGGCCCCACTTCCAACTTCTTTAACAACTTTGACCCCTTCCACACCTTCCTTCTCTCCTTCTCCATGCCCACTCTGATCCTCGAAGACTTCAATATCCACATGGATATCCCTGACGACTCCTCTGCCGCCCGCCTTCTATCTCTCCTTGACGCTGCCAACCTCTTCCTCCACCCCACCTCACCCACTCACCAACATGGTCATAACCTCGACCTCATCATCTCCTATCGCTGCACTGTGTCCACCCTCACCAAATCGGAAATCCCTCTCTCTGATCATAATCTTCTCACCTGCCTCCTCACTCACACTCCTTTCTCCTGTAAATCCGTATTACTCCCTCACAGAGATCTCCGCTCTCTGGACCCTACCCATCTTTCGGAGCGCCTCACAGCCCACCTCGCCGCCCTCTCCTCTCTACCCAGTCTTGATGCTCAGATTACTGCTCTCAACCCTACCCTTTCTACTCAGCTAGACTCACTCACTCCCCTTTCCCTTCGCCACTCTCGTACCACTAACCCACAGCCCTGGATCACTGCCACTGTCCGCCTCCTTCGCTCTTATGCTCGAGCTGCCGAACGCTGCTGGCGAAAGCCTAACCATGCCAACCTCGTTCACTGCAAGTTTATCCTTTCCTGCCTTAACTCAGCCCTCTCTTCTGCCAGACGAAACAATTTCTCCTCCCTTATTGACACCCGTGCCCATCACCCCCGCAAGCTCTTCCGTACATTCAACTCCCTTCTCAGGCCCCCGGTTCCTCCCCCTCCTCCTTCCCTCACCCCAAACGATCTGGCCTCCTACTTCATTAACAAAATTAAATCCATCAGGTCCGACCTCCCCAAAGTCACTTTCCCCCCTTCTCCAATCCCCCGGCTCTCAACACTCTCTGCTACTCTCCCATCCTTCCCAGCAGTATCCTCAGAGGAGCTCTCCTCCCTCCTCTCAAGTGCTACTCCGGCCACCTGTGCTTCGGACCCCATTCCCTCTCATCTCATGAAATCTCTCGCTCCATCCCTTCTCCCCTCCTTAACTTCCATCTTCAACCGCTCACTCTCCACTGGTTTCTTCCCCTCTGCCTTCAAACATGCCTATGTCCCTCCCATCCTAAAAAAACCCTCTCTCGACCCCACCTCACCTTCTAGTTATCGCCCCATATCCCTCCTACCATTCCTTTCAAAACTCCTTGAACGAGTTGTCTACACGCGCTGCCTCGAATTCCTCAACATCAACTCTCTCCTTGACCCCCTCCAGTCTGGCTTCCGTCCCCCACATTCCACGGAAACTGCACTCTCAAAGGTCACCAATGACCTCCTGCTTGCCAAATCCAACGGCTCATACTCTGTCCTAATTCTCCTCGACCTCTCAGCTGCCTTTGACACTGTGGACCACCCCCTTCTCCTCAACACGCTATCTGACCTTGGTTTCACTGACTCCGTCCTCTCCTGGTTCTCCGCTTATCTCTCCGGTCGTTCTTTCTCAGTCTCTTTTGCAGGCTCCTCCTCCCCCTCCCATCCTCTTACTGTGGAGGTTCCCCAAGGTTCAGTGCTTGGTCCCCTTCTGTTCTCGATCTACACGCACTCCCTTGGTGACCTCATTCGCTCCCACGGCTTCAACTATCATCTCTACGCTGATGACACTCAAATCTACATCTCTGCCCCTGATCTCTCCCCCTCTCTCCAGGCTCGCATCTCCTCCTGCCTTCGGGACATCTCCATCTGGATGTCTGCCCGCCACCTAAAGCTCAACATGTCGAAGACTGAACTCCTTGTCTTCCCTCCGAAACCTTGCCCTCTTCCTGACTTTCCCATCTCTGTTGACGGCACTACCATCCTTCCCATCTCACAAGCCCGCAACCTTGGTGTCATCCTCGACTCCGCTCTCTCATTCACCCCTCACATCCAAGCCGTCACCAAAACCTGCCGGTCTCAGCTCCGCAACATTGCCAATATCCGCCCTTTCCTCTCCATCCATACTGCTCCCCTGCTAATTCAAGCTCTCATCCTATCCCGTCTGGACTACTGCATCAGCCTTCTCTCTGATCTCCCATCCTCGTGTCTCTCCCCACTTCAATCCATACTTCATGCTGCTGCCCGGATTATCTTTGTCCAGAAACGCTCTGGGCATATTACTCTCCTCCTCAAAAATCTCCAGTGGCTACCAATTAACCTGCGTATAGGGAAGAAACTCCTCACCCTGGGCTTCAAGGCCCTCCATCACCTCGCCCCCTCCTACCTCACCTACCGTCTCTCCTTCTACTGCCAACCCCGCACCTTCCGCTCCTCTGCCGCTAATCTCCTCACCGTACCTCGTTCTCGCCTGTCCCGCCATCGACCCCCGGCCCACGTCATCCCCCGGGCCTGGAATGCCCTCCCTCTTCCCATTCGCCAAGCTAGCTCTCTTCCTCCCTTCAAGGCCCTACTGAGAGCTCACCTCCTCCAGGAGGCGTTCCCAGACTGAGCCCCTTCCTTCCTCTCCCCCTCGTCCCCCTCTCCATCCCCCCATCTTACCTCCTTCCCTTCCCCACAGCACCTGTATATATGTTTGTACATATTTATTACTCTATTTATTTATTTATTTTACTTGTACATATCTATTCTATTTATTTTATTTTGTTAGTATGTTTGGTTTTGTTCTCGGTCTCCCCCTTTTAGACAGTGAGCCCACTGTTGGGTAGGGACTGTCTCTATATGTTGCAAACCTGTACTTCCCAAGCGCTTAGTACAGTGCTCTGCACACAGTAAGCGCTCAATAAATACAATTGATGATGATGATGATGATCCCAGCCTTCCGAAATTCCCGGAAAGGGAGCAATCTCAGCGGAGCCCCGGACCAGTCCTCCCAAGAGGAATCCCCCAGAAGATAACCCGGCCGACATTTGAAGGTTAGGTGTTGCCGGCCAGAGAGCCAAAAGGGGGAGGGAGGATCCTGACAGCTCTCCCTCATCGCCCAAACCTTCCTGTCACCATCACCAGCGTCCAGGACCAACGAGATGGAGCGAGCCTCTCTCTCAGCAGAGGTCGATGCTTCCTAGCCCAGGACAGGCCCTGTGACTTCGAAGAGTCACTTAGGTGACTTTCGTGCCCGGTGAGGGGCACGGAAGGAAAATTTCAATGTAAGCCCAGGACTTCACAAGAATTTTCCTGTTCTTTCTGAATAATAATAATTGCGGTATTTGTTAAGTGCTTACCATGGGCCAAACACCATTCTCAGTGTTGGAGTAGATATGATATAATCAGATTGGACACTGTCCCTGTACCACATGGGGCTCACCGTCTTAATCCCCATTTTACCGATGAGGAAACCGAGGAACAGAAAAGTTAAGTGACTTTCCCGAGCTTGCCAAGCTGGTAAGTGGCAGAGCCGGGATTAAGACCAACGTGCCCTAGACCCCCAGGACCACCCTCTCTCCACTAGGCGGTGCAACGTCTCCAATTGTATAGAATTTTGGGACCACAATCCTTGCAGATGTTTGCAAATGGAATAGACTTCTAAGAGTCAGGAATGGTTTCAGTGCCAAGACAGATTGATTGGGGGCGATGAGCAACATGATTATCTTCTATCTACTCCATGGCTTAGAACAGTGTCTGGCTCATGGTGAACATGAAAAATTATCAAAAAAACCCCAAGATTCCCTCCAACCCGAAGATTTTCTCCTATCCTGTGCACTTTTCTCTGGAATATTATTCTCATCCCTATTTTTTCTTAATATCCTTAGGCAGTCAACATCAGTTCCCAGAAAATGACCAATGTCACCGTGAAGAGAGAATTCCTGCGTCAGGGATTCTCGGAGGTATGGGAGCTGCAGCTGATCCAGGCCGGGCAGTTCCTTCTTGTCTACCTGGAGGCCCTGACCGGGAATCTCCTCATCGTCGCTATCACCGCATTCTTCCATCGCCTCCACACCCTCGTTTACTTCTTCCTCAGGAGTCTGTGTGTCCTCGACTTCTGCTACATCTTTGTCACCGTCCCCAAATCCATCCACAACTCCCTAACCAATAAGAGCTCCACCTCTCTCCTGGGCTGTGCCTCCCAGGTCTTTCTGGTGACCGTTTTGGCCTCTTCACAGCAGGTCAAATCACTCTAGACTGTAAACTCATTGTGGGCAGGGAACGTGACTACCAGCTGTTATATGGAACTTTTCCAAGTGCTTAGTATAGTGCGGGGTCCAGAGTAAGTGTTCAATAAATATGATCGATTGATTGATTAAGACTTGACTTGCTTTGTGACCTGGGGGAAGTGAAGTAACATGCCTAGGATCTCGCTTCCTCTTACAGTCTGAGCCCCTGTGGAACAGGAATTGTGTCTGAACTGATTCTTTTGTTTCTACTACAGCAAGAAGAATAATTTAGGCACGCAACCTCTTGGTGAATACAATAATGATCTCATTATTAGTAATGACTATGAAAATATAATAATAATACGCTCTTTAGTATGACTCTGGGGGTAGGAATAAAAGTTGTAAGATGATAAGAGGTACGGGAGAAGAGAAGAAAGGATGACTGCAGCATCATCTGTCTTGTCAAATCCATCCTCTCTCATCAATCGATCTCCCCTTCCCTCCATCCATCCAACCTGCCAATCACTCATCTACTCATCTATCCATCCATGCAGAGCACGGGCTTGGGTGTCAGATGTCGTGGGTCACAATCCTCGTTCCGGTACTTGTCTGCCATGTCTTACTTCATTTCTCTGTGCTTCAGTTACCTCATCTGTAAGGTGGGGATCGAGACTGTGAGTCCCACGTGGGACAGGGACTGTGTCCAACCTGATTAGCTTGTACCTACTCCAGCACTTACAACAGTGCTTGGCACATAGGAAGCATTTAACAAAGACCATGCATTTTACTATTATTATTATCAATGGTACTTATTGACCACATCCTGGGTGCAAAGCACTGTACTAAGCTCTCAGGAGAGTTGAAAAGAGACAAAATTCCATTGTTCCTGCTCTCCAGGAGATTATGATCTAATGGGGGAAATAGATAAAGAGTAAAGTACGTAGAGGAGGAAGGAGAGAAGAGAAAGATCAGAAAGTGGATGAATGCTTGATTCTAGAGTACAGTTCATATAGTCAGTATGAACAGAGCTTCAACCGATTTGCAATCAGGACAAGTCAGAAGAAGCAGTTTTGCCTAGTGTGTAGAGGGCAGGCCTGCCTGGGATTCAAATGGACATGGGTTTTGATCTCGGTTCCACTACATATCTGCTGTATGACATTGGGCAGGGTCACTTAACTCCTCCGTGTCTCAGTTCCCTCATCTGTAAAGTGGGGATAGATATGTGAGCCCCATGGCAGACACGGACTCTGTCCAATCTGAATAGTTATAACTATCCCAGAAAGGGCCGGCATCATCGCCCACGACATCACAAGCCCGCAACCTTGGTGTCATCGTCGACTCCGCTCTCTCATTCACCCCTCACATCCAAGCTGTCAGCAAAACCTGCCGGTCTCAGCTCCGCAACATTGCCAAGATCCGCCCTTTCCTTTCTATCCATACCGCTACCCTGCTCGTTAAAGCTCTCATCCTATCCCGTCTGGACTACTGCATCAGCCTTCTCTCTGATCTCCCATCCTCGTGTCTCTCCCCACTTCAATCCATACTTCATGCTGCTGCCCGGATTGTCTTTGTCCAGAAACGCTCTGGGCATGTTACTCCACTCCTCAAAAATCTCCAAGGGGTACCAATCAATCTGCGCATCAGGCAGAAACTCCTCACCCTGGGCTTCAAGGCTCTCCATCACCTCGACCCCTCCTACCTCAACTCCCTTCTCTCCTTCTACCTCCCACCCCTTACCCTCCACTCCTCTGCCGCTAATCTCCTCACCGTGCTTCATTCTCGCCTGTCCCGCCATCGACCCCCGGCCCACGTCATCCCCCGGGCCTGGAATGCCCTCCCTCTGCCCATCCGCCAAGCTAGCTCTCTTCCTCCCTTTAAGGCCCTAATGAGAGCTCACCTCCTCCAGGAGGCCTACCCAGACTGAGCCCCTTCCTTCCTCTCCCCCTCGTCCCCATCTCCATCCCCTCCATCTTACCTCCTTCCCTTCCCCACAGCACCTGTATATATGTATATATGTTTGTACGTATTTGTTACTCTATTTACTTATTTATTTATTTTACTTGTACATATCTATTCTATTTATTTTATTTTGTTAGTATGTTTGGTTTTGTTCTCTGACTCCCCCTTTTAGACTGTGAGCCCACTGATGGGTAATGACTGTCTCTATATGTTGCCAACTTGTACTTCCCAAGCGGTTAGTACAGTGCTCTGCACACAGTAATCGCTCAATAAATACGATTGATTGATTGATTGATTGATTGCTGATGCGGCAGGGACAGGGCCCTTGTCTCCCAGGAGCCTCCCAAACCATGTGACCAGAGAGTGCCTGGCTTGTCCAGGCCACGAGGTCCTTCAGAAGGGCGCCATGTCATCCTCCAGGGATTACCTTCGGAGCAGCTCCTGCTTTACATATGGGACGGGGACTGCTATGGAGAGCTTCTCGGGGTCTGAAGGAGGCCGGAGCGGGATCTAGGGCTCCTCTCTGTTCCTTACTGGCTGACCGAACCCAGGGGTCTGAGGGGAAAGAGGGGTCCAGCCCAGCCCTGCAGAGATCAGCGACCCCCAGTCCCACGCTGCCCTGGTGAGAGTGACTGGACATGAGTGGGATGGAGGCGAGAGGTGGACGAGGATGAGGATGGAAGAGATGGAGCCAGTCTGGGGCCTAACTTGGCGTTCGGACCATGGTCTCGGCTCCCAGCAGGGCAGGGATGCTAGCAGGAGGGGAGGTGTTTTTTTGTTTAGCAACCCCCAACCATCACACACCTCTCTTCCTTCCTCCTCAAACCTCGCTACCATGCCAACTACCCACCAGGCTACGATGCTCCAGGACAGGGTCAGCACTGTGGACAGTCACGTTGTCCTTCGGTGGGTCCTAGAAACCCTTGAAGAAGGTATTTATTGACAGGCAGGGCTGAGAGAGTGTGACCAGCTTTGGGCAGCCACCGGCACTGTCAGCAATTCCTCCCCGTAAGAGTTCTTCCCAAATGTTGGGAGGTGACAAATAGTGGGAAAGGTTTTAATCCCTGCCCTCATGGGCTTTCCAACCTACTAGGCTGGGTTGACGCCGTGTAATTTAATATCAATCAATTAATCCTGAATCATATTGATTGAGCGCTTATTGTGTGCACTATGTATTTGGAAAGCAATAATAATTAAGTACTCGTTAAACTCTTACTATGTCCCAAGCACTGTCATGAGTACTGGGGTGGATACAAGTTAAGCAGGTTGGATACAGTCCTCGTTCCACATGGGGTTCACAGTCTAAACCCCCATTTTGCAGATGAGGTAACTCAGGCCGAGAGAAATTATATGGCTTACCCAAGGTCACACAGCAGAAAAGTGGCGGAGCCGGGATTAGAACCCACTTTCTCTGACTCCCAAGCACGGGCTCTTGCAACTAAGCGACGCTGCTGCTCATGCTATGTCTCGCGGTTTATCCCCCAAGCCATGGGAGGGTCTTAGGATTTGAGAAATGATTTAGAGTCATTTCTCGTTCTCTCTGGGTTTGCAATCAGAAGACGTCAGAAAAGTCAACTGATTAAATGACCGATTGATTGTTTGAAGTCATGAACAAGATGAAACTCGGAGAAGTAGCATGGCCTAATCGATAGAGTATGGACCTGGGAGTCAGAATGACCTGGGTTCTAATCTTGGCTCTGCTACCTTTTTGCTGTGTGACTTTGGGCAAATCTCTTCACTTCTCTATGCTTAAATACTATTATTATCATTATTATTATCGCTTGATAATCATTTTTTTCTGAGGGCTTAATGTGCTCAGAGCACTAAACTGAGTGCTGAGGAGAGTTCCCTATAAAAAGTTGTTGGACATGTTCCCTGCCCACAAGGAGCTCACCGTCTAGGGGCAAAGCAGACATTAATCAGCCAACCAATCAGTGACATTTATTGCACACTTACTGTGTGCAGAATATTGTACTAAATGCTTGGAGAAATACAATATAAATGAGTCGGTAGACATGTTTCCTCAAGGAATTTACAGTCTAGAGTAAAGAACCTTACCTTCAGCGACAATATCCTGAGGGTCTGCGGATGCATTAAGTCTGGAGACTGTCACTGACAGATGTTGGGAAGAAGTGAATTAGCAAAATCCTCCTTGAGAAGGTGGAACTCCAGAGGGTTTTTGAGGTTGGGATATTTTCGTTCTGGGGAACTCATAAGGGTGGATTCCAAGCCAAAGAAACGGTGGGAGCCAGAGGTGGGAGGAGGAAGTGTCGAAAGCGAGTCACGGTAAGATGGTTTTTTTTGGAGGGTTGGTTGAAAAAAGCAGATAATGAGGAGGAGAGTTAGAACAGGTGGATGACACTGAAGCCAGTGAAATCAACCCAACTACAATCCATTATTCCTCTGAACTGTAATCTCGTCATGAGCAGGGACTGTGTCTGTTTATTATTCTATTGTATTCTCCCCAGCATTTAATATAGCGCTCTGCACACAGTAAACGCTTAATAAATATTACTGAATGAATTTATTTTCCATTTTCCATGAGAAGCTGCAATCAGGTTCCCTGTGCTAGAAGCTGCGTTTGTGTATGTATGTGTGTGTACGGAAAGTATTGGGTAGTGGAAGCAGTGAACAAGTTCAGACACTGGGGAGGGTTGATTTCGAAGATAGAAAATCATCTCCCTTCAGACTGCAAACTCAATGTGGGAAGGGAATGTATCTACAAACTCTGTTGGGTTGGCGGAGGGGAGATAATCTCAGAAATTCCCTTTAAGTCGACCAAAATAATGTCCAAATCTAGAGCTTTCCTTATCTCTGATGGATATGAAACTCAAATATCATTTAGAATTCAGCAACTGTCCCATAGAGAACCACTAGCAAATGTCCTGTCAGTTTCGTCACGCATCCCTCCAATGGGCTCTAACTTTGGCTCTTCCCTCATCCACTGCAGAAAGTCAATGCTGCCTCCCACAAGAGCTCAACGTCTCAATGGTGATAAGATTGCTCCTGCTGAGATTCTCAGAGGTCCTGGAGCTGCAGCTGATCTATGCCACGCTGTTCCTCGTGGTCTACCTGGCGGCCCTGACGGGGAGTCTCCTCATCGTCGCCATCACCACCCTCTACCGGCGCCTCAACACCCCCATGTACTTCTTCCTCAGGACCCTGCCCGTCCTCGACCTCTGCTACATCTCTGTCACCATCTCCAAATCCATCCACAACTCTCTGACCGACGGTAGAGAAATCTCCTTCTTAGGCTGTGGAGCACAAGTCTGTCTGGTGATTTTCTTTGAAGATGCAGAATAGTTTGTCCTCAAGGCGATGTCCTATGAGCGCTACGCCTCCAACTGCCTCCCCCTGCGCTACGAGGTCGTCATGAGGAGAGTGGCCTGTGGGACGATGGCGGCCGCCTCTTGGCTCCTTGGGGGCCTGTTTGAAATCTTGTTTTGAGCTCCGACCTTCTCCCTGTCCTTCTGAGGATCCAACATCATCCAGCAGTTTTTCTGTGATGTCCCCTCCTTGCTGAAAATCACCTGCTCCGAGGACCACGTCGTCGTCAACGTGAGAGTCACCGCCAGGTTACTGTTAGGCGTTATCTCCTTCTTTCTCATCGTTGTCTTCTATGCGCACATATTCCAGGCTGTGCTGAGGATGCCGGTCACCGAGGGCCGGGCCAAAGCCTTCTCCACCTGCCTGACCTACCTCGTCGTCATCACCGTTTCTCTCTCTGTGGGTGTATTTGCCTACATCAAGCTTCCTCAGACTCCTCCATGATCATGGACCTGCTGCTATCCGTGTTCTAAACGGTGGAGTCCCCCTGCCTGAACCCCCTCATCTACAGCCTGAGGAATTGGGACATGAAGGGCAAGATCTTAAAAGCCTCCGCTCTGGGACAAAATGTGTCCTTCCTTGTGCAAATGATCTCACACAACCACTTAACGAAGAAATTGCCCTTGGAACTAGCCAGATACTTAGCTGTCCTACAGGGTTCACACAAAGGGTTTCTGGGCGTTGATGAATTGTTAAAGGCTGGGAGGGAAGCAGCTAAGGCTGAAATAGGACTGACAATCCAGTTTTGGCGCGGTATCATGGCCTAAAGGAAGGGGAGTTCCTGTATACTGTAAGCTCATTGTAGGCAGTGAATGTGTTGAACAACTCTGCCAAACTGAACTCTCCCAAATGTTTAGTACACTAAAACCTGTTTGGGGCGATTCTAATTCCTGCTCTGCCACTTGTCTTCTGTGTGACCTAGGGGCGAGTCACTTCACTTCTCCGTGCCTCAGTTACCTCACCTGTAAAATAAGGATTAAGACTGTGATCCCCACGTGGGAGAAATGATTATCTTGTATGTACACCAGTGCTTAGAACAGTGCTTGGCACCTAGCAATTGCTTAACAAACACTATATTTTTTAAAACTTTTATCATGGCCCTAAGGAATAGCAATCTCTCTAGACTGTAAGCTCACTGTGGGCAGGGAACGTGTCTACCAACTCTGTTATTTTGAACTTTTCCAAGTGCTTAGTCCAGTGCTGGGCCCAGAGAAATATGACTGATTGATTGATAGATTGAGACGAGTTCTGAAGCCACCTCGGTTACTGGTTTGCTTTGTGAACTAGAGGCAGTGACCTAACCTGCCTGGGATCTCTCTCCCTCTTTACACTCTGAGCCCTGTGGGGCAGGAATTGTGTCTGAACTAATTCTTTTGTTTCTACTCCAGCAAGTGGAACAATTTAGGCACAAAACTTCTTAATGATTGCAATTAAGATACCATTATAAGTAGTTTCTATGAAAATATAATGATACACTCTTTAGCATGACTCTGGGGGTGGGAATGAAAGTTGGAAAATGGGAGGTCGTATGGAAGAACGGAAGAAAGGATGACTGCAGCTCCATCTGTCTTGTCGAATACATCCTCTCTCATCAATCCATCTTTCCTTCCTTCCATCCATCTAATCTGCCAACCACTCATCTACCCATCCATTCATCCATCCATCCATCCAGAGAACGGGCTTGAGATTCAGATGTCGTTGGGTCTAATCCCTGTTATGCTACCTGCCTGCCATGGGAACTTGGGCAAGTCAATTTACTTCTGTGTGCCTCAGTTACCTCATCTGTAAAATGGGGATTGAGACTGTTAGTCCCATGTGCACAGGGACTGTGTCCAACCTGATTACCTTTTATCTACTCCAGCACTTAGAATAGTGCTTGGAAGATAGGAAGTGCTTAACAAAGACCATACGTATTACTATTATTATTATCAGTGGTATTTATTGACCACATCCTGGGTGCAAAGCACTGTAGTAAGCTCTCAGGAGAGTTGAAAAGAGAAATAAAATTTCCCTGTTCCTGCTCTCCAGGAGATTATGATCTAATGGGGGATATAGACACAGAATAAATTACGTAGAGGAGGAAGGAGAGAAGGGAAATATGAGAAAGTGGATGAATGCTTGATTCAAGTGTACAGTTTATATAGTCAGTATGAACACAGCTTCAACGGATTTGTAATCAGGACAAGTCAGAAGAAGCAGCGTTGTCTAGTGTGTAGAAAGCGGGCCTGGGATTTAAGTAGGCATGGGTTCTGATATCGGATTCACCACATGTCTTCTGTGTGACCTTGGGCAGGATCGCTTAACTTCTCCGTGCCTCAGTTCCCTCATCTGTAAAATGGTGATTGAGATGTGAGCTCCACAGGGCACATGGACTCTGTCCAATCTGATTAGCTTGGAACTACTCCAGCACTCAGTATAGTGCGTGGTAAGCGCTTCACAAAGACCATAAGACAAAGTTACAGTTGGTTGGCTGACAGAATGAGTGTCTCAGGTGTGAATTAGACAATGGTGAAAGCATTCACAGTGGCTAAAGACTGTTGTTGAAAGCAGGAACAATTGGGAAGCTGAGATGCAGATGCCGTTGTTTCCACGGGAACCCCGAGGGCCGGCACCATCGCTGATGCTGCAGAGACCGGGCCCTTGTCTCCCAGAAGCCTCACGAACCATGTGACCAGAGGGTGCTTGGCTTGTCCAGGCCATGAGGTCCCTTGGCAGGGCGCCGAGCCATCCTCCAGGGATTCCCCTCGGAGCAGCTCCTGCTTTATCTACAGGGACGGAAACTGATATAGAGAGCTTCTCGGGACCTGAGGTAGAATGGAGAGGGATCGAGGGCTCCTCTCTGTTCCTTCCTGGCTGATCGAACCCAGGAGTCTGAGGGGAAAGAGGGGACCAGCCCAGCCCTGCAGAGGTCAGCGACCCCTAGCCCCACTCTGCCCCGGTGAGAGTGACTGGGCGTGAGTGGGATGGAGGGATGGGGTGGGCGAGGACGAGGATGGAAGAGATGGAACAGGTCTGGGGCCTAGGTTGGCATTCAGACCAGGGCCGCGGTTCCCAACGTGCCAGTAGTGCTAGCAAGAGGGGAGGTATTTTCTAGTTCAGTAATCCCCAACCATCACACACCTCTACTACGTCCTCCTCAAACCTTGCTGCCATGCCAACTACCCGCCAGGCTACGGTGCTACAGCACATTGTCACCACCGCATACAATCAGTCACTTTATCCTTCAGTGGGTCCCAGAATCCTTTGCAGAGGGTAAATGACAGGCAGGGGTGAGAGAATGTGACCAGCTTTGAACAGTCACTGGCACTCTCAGAAATTCGTCCCTGTAAGAATTCTTCCCAAATGCTGGGAGAAGACAAATAGTGGGAAAGGTTGTAATCGCTGCCCTCATGGGCTTTCCAGCCAGGCTAGGTTGACACTGTCTAATTTACTATCAATCAATTCATCTTGAACGATATTGATTGCGCACTTATTGTGTGTGGTAAGCATTTGGAGAGTAAAAATAATGATAGTAGTACTTGTTAAGCTCTTACTATGTCCCAAGCACTGTCTTACGTTCTGCGGTAGATACATGTTAAGCAGGTTGGACACAGTCCTCGTTCCACATGGGGCTGACAGTCCTAACCCCCATTTTACAGATGAGGTAACTGAGGATCAGAGAAGTTAAATGACTTGTCCATGGTCACATAGCAGACATGAGGCAGACTTGGAATTAGAACCCAGGTCCTTCTGACTCATTCTGACTCCCAAGCCCGTGCTCTATCCACTTTAAAACACCACAACAGACACAATCCCCGCCCCTTCTAGAAGGAAAAAAAAAAAGAATGGAAAGATGAATATGCAATTATTGCGTGCCATTTTGCAAATGAGGAACGTGAGGCCCTGAGAAGTGAAAGGACTTGCCCAAGGTCCCTCAGCAGCAATTGACAGAGGTAGGTTAATAACCCAAGTCTTCTGACTCCCACTAAGCTATGTTTGGGAGAGTACAATAGAACAGAGCTGCTCACAGTCTAGAAGAGAACTCCTGGACCCATACTTTTTCCACTTAATGAGGATGGACATGAGTTGAATCACTCTTGTGTTAGGTGAAGTCTGTTTAGAAGCCTGGGAAATGAATCGGGGTACCGGGTTGGAGAAGGTGGGGGGGATTTTTGAAGTGCTCAAAACTCGGGAAAAAAACTGTACTCTCTCTGATTTTGAGTGGATGAGAGGGAGTTCCAGGCTAGGATGGAAACGGGAGAGTCGATCATGAGTAGCAACTAGGAAGTTTGAGAGCTGAGAAGAAGTGTTAAACGATGGAAAGGGTGTGAAGTGCAGTTACAGGGCGAGGAGACTTCAAGCCGATTGTGAGTTTTTGTTGCTTGTGAGAAGACACAACTTCTCATGAGAGGAGGTTGAGGAGAGGAGAGACGTAGGCTTAGCGATGCCTTAGGTAAGGACTAGATGAATGAGGAGTTATGCTTGTGTTTGTGTGAGTACAAGTGTGAATGCAGATACGTGAGCAAATGGAATCACTTCGGTGTATATGTGGGTTTTATTTTTGTTGTTTGTTTTATGGTATCGTTTAGTGCTTTTTATATGCCAGGCACTGGGGTGGATACAAGCTAATCAGGTTGGACATAGGCTGTTCCCCATAGGGTGATCATACTTGTAATCCCCATTTTTCAGATCTGGTAACCGAGGCACAGAGAAGGTGACTGTCTCCAGATCCCACAGCAAAGAGACGAGACAGGATTTGCATCCAAGCCCTTTTGTATACCAGGCCCATTCTCTCTTCACTAAATGGATGAATTTATGTGTAAAGGCACTTCTTGTTTGACTCTGAAACCACCGAAAGAATTTCACAAGTCATGTTCATATCTTTATGTTCTCTGACCTCTATTATCTGCTATTCATTTTAGTTTCTGTATCCTCAACCAAAAATAATTATCGTGATACTAGGTGCTTACTGTGTGCCAAGCAAGCAGAGGGGCTCAGTGGAAAGAGCACGGGCTTTGGAGCCAGAGGTCATGGGTTCGAACCGCGGCTCCACCACGTGTCTGCTGTGTGACCTTGGGCAAGTCAGTTAACTTCTCGGAGCCTCAGTTACCTCATCTGTAAAATGGGGCTGATAGCTGTGAGCCCATGCGGGACAATCTGATCACCTTGTATCCCCCCCAGCGCTTAGAACAGTGCTTTGTACATAATAAGCGCTTAACAAATGTTATTATTATTGCTATTATTATTATTATTATTATTATTATTATTATTAAGTGCTGGGTGAGATTCAGGACAATCTGTTAGAACACAGTCCGTGATCCACAAGGGATTCACAAACAAATTGGAGGGAAAACAGGTATCGAATCCTCATTTTCCTACTGAGAAAACTGCGGCAGAGAGAAATTATGTCACTTTCCCATGGCTATGCAGCAGAGAACTGGTAGAGTAGGGATTAGAACCCACGTCTTCTTACTCCCAAGCCTGTGTTCTTCCCAATAGTGTACCCTACTTCTACACGGTTCGAAGCTTGGTGCTTCCAATAGAATAGAAGCTCCTTCGGGGCAGTGATCAGATGCACTAATACCGTGTCCCCAGTAGGTACTCAATAAATAGAACTGATTGACTTAGTCCTATTCCTTCATCCCCAACATCAGTGTCTCTAAATTGAAGTCTTCCCTCTTCCTGTGCAGGGAGTCGACATCATTCCTCAGAAATGTTCATTGTCTCCACGGTGACGGGATTCCTCCTGCTGGGCTTCTCGGAGATGCGGGAGCTGCAGCTGGTCAATGCCGCACTGTTCCTCCTGGTCTACCTGGTGGCCCTGACGGGAATCCCCTCATCGTAGCCGTCACCGCCCTCGACTGGCGCCTCCACACCCCAATGTACTTCTTCCTCAGGAACCTGTCTGTCCTAGACTTCTGCTACGTCTCCGTCACCATCCCCAAATCCATCCATAACACCCTGACTGACCGTAGATCCATCTCCCTCCTGGGCTGTGCCGCCCAGGTCTTTCTGGTGATCGGTTTGGCCACTTCAGAGCTGGTCATCCTCACGGCGATGTTCTACGACCGCTACACCGCCATTTGCCTCCCCCTGCGCTATGACATCATTATGAACAGCACAGCCTGTGGAAAGATGGCGGCTGCCTCCTGGCTCAGCGGGATGCTATTTGGCGTTTCGTTTTCTGCTTTGACCTTCTCACTGAACGTCTGTGGGCCCAACGTCATCCAACAGTTCTTCTGTGACATCCCCTCCCTGCTGAAGATCTCCTGCTCCGAGGATCACGTTGCCATCAACGTAAACATGAATGTCGGGGTAGTGTTAACTGTCATCTGCTTCGTTTCCATCGTCGTCTCCTACGTCCACATCTTCTGGGCCGTGTTTCGATTGCCGGCCTCCGAGGGCCAGGCGAAGCCTTCTCCACTTGCTTGCCTCACCTTGTCGTCGTTACCGTCTTTCTCTCGACAGTCGCCATCGCCAACCTCAAGCCCTAGTCAGACTCTCCCTCGGCGCTGGATCTACTGTTGTCCATGTTCTATACTGTGGTGCCACCTGCACTGAATCCCCTCCTCTATAGTCTGAGGAACCGGGACATGAAGGCCTCTCTGGGGAGAATCCTAAAGGGAAAATTCCTTATTCCTCCTCTATGGGACAAAATGTCTTCTTCCTTTCACTAATTATCCCATCCCTCATCAGATAGCCTACTAATCCAAAAAGAAAGTCCAGCGACTGAGAATTTGTCAGTGTCTGGAAGGGAGGCTGATAAAACGTGTGTGACTGACAATTCATTATTTGGGGGCATCGAAACCTAATAGAATGAACATGTGGCTGGGAGTCGTAAGACCTGAGATGCTTGCCCAGTTCTGCCACTTGCCTGCTGGACAACCTTGGTACAGCAGGTTAACCTCTCTGGGCCTCTCTATAAATCAGGATTCAATATATGCTATCTCATTCTCTTATCCTCTGAGCCCCTGTGGACCGGGAAATATGTCTGTTCTGATAATTCTGCTTCTAATCCAGCATTTGGCAGTCTTTTGCAAGTAAATTTTTAATAAACCCAATAATTATAATGTCGATACAACTAATAGTGATAGAAACTAGTATTATATGAATTTTAAGATCAGTCTTGGTGGTTATGAAAATATAAAAATAACTCAGTGGCAAGGGGGAAGGGGAGCAACCAACCAAGGAAACTCCCCCACCCACTTTTGACTTGTCAAATCTTTACCTCCCAACCATCCATCCATCCATTTTTCCATCTTTCCATCTTCCCATCCATCCATCCATTAATCCTTCCATCCATCAAACAATCAATCAATCCATCCATCCATCCATCCATCCATCCATCCATCGTATTTATTGACCACATCCTGGGTACAAAGCACTGTAGTAAGCTATCAGGAGAGTTGAAAAGAAACAAAATGCATTATTGCTGCTTTCCAGGAGTATATGATCTAATGGGAGAAATAGACACAAATAATTTACATAGAGGACAAAGAAGAGACGGAAAAGATGGAAAAGTGGACTAACGCTTGATTCAAGAGTAAAGTTTATATACTCAGTATGAACAGGGCTTCAAAGGATTTGAAATCAGGACAAGTCAGAAGAAGTAGCGTTGCCTAGTGGGTAGAGCGGGGACCTGGGATTCAAAAAGACATGAGTTCTGATCCCGGTTCCACCATATGTACACTGTGTGACCTTGGGCAGGGTCGCCTAACTTCTCCGTACCTCAGTTCCCTCAACTGTAAAATGGGGATTGAGATGTGAGCCCCTCGGCAGACATGGACTCTGTCCAATCGGATTAGCTTGTAACTACTCCAGAATTTAGTACAGTACCCGATATATAGTAAGTGCTTCACAAAGGCCATAAGAAAAAGTTACAGTTGGCTGATTGACTGACAGATTGAGCGCCTCAGTTTGTGAATTAGACACAGATGAAACCATTCACAATGGCTAAAGCCTGTCGTTGAAAAGAGGAACCATTCGGAAGCTGAGATGCATATGCCACTGTTTCCACGGGAACCCCGAGGGCCGGCACCATCGCTGATGCTTCAGAGACCGGGCCCCTGTCTCCCAGGAGCTTCAAGAACCACGTGACAAGAAGGTGATTGACTTGTCTAGGCCACGAGGTCCCTCGGCAGGGCCTTGAGACATCCTCCAGGGATCCCTCTCAGAACAGCTCCTGCTTTATCTACAGGGACGGGGGTCATCTGGAGAGCTACTCGGAGTCTGAGAGAGAGCAGAGAGGAACCGAGAGCCCCTCTGTCCCTTCCTGGCTGACAGAACCTAGTAGTCCGAGGGGAAAGAGGGGAGCATCCCAGCACTGCAGAGGTCAGCGACCCCCAGCCCCACGCTGCCCCGGTGAGAGTGACCGGGCGTGAGTGGAATGGAGGGAAGGGGTGGATAAGGATGAGCATGCAAGAGATGGAGCCAATCTGGGGCCTAAGGTGGGGTTCAGACCAGGGCCGTGGCTAATAATGGGGAAGGTGTGCTTATAGGAAGAGAGGTGTTTTCCAGTTCAGTATCCCCCAACCATCACACACTTCTCCTCTTCCTCCTCAAAACTCCCTACGATGCCAACTACCTGCCGGGCTACATTGCTCCACCACAGCGTCACCATTGTGGACAGTCATTTTCGCCTTCAGTGGGTCCCAGAATCCCTTGCAGAAGGTAAATGACAGGCAGGGCTGAGAGAGTGTGACCAGCTTTGGACAGCCACTGGCACTATCATCAATTCCTCGCAGTAAGAGTTCTTCCCAAATGCTAGGAGAAGACAAATAGTGGGAAAGGTTGTAATCCCTGCCCTCATGGGCTATCCAGCCTATTGGGCTAGGTTGACACAGTATAATTTGCCGTCAAACAATTTATCTTTAATCATATTAATTGAGCGCTTATTATGTGCACTAAACATTTGGAGAGTAATAATAATGATAGTAGTACTTGTTAAGCTCTTACTATGTCCCAAGCACTGTCCTAAGCACTAGGGTGCACACAAGTTAAGCAGTACTTGATCCACATGGGACTCACAGTCTTAACCCCCATTTTATAGATGAGGTACCTGAGGCTCAGAGAAGTTAAATGACTTGCCCATGGTCACACAGCAGACATGAGGCAGAGCCACAGTTAGAAACCAGGTCCTTCTGGATCCTTCTGACTCCAAAGTTCATGCTCCAGCCACTTTAGAACACCATAACAGACACATTCCGTGCCCCTTCTAGAAGGGAAAAAAGAACGGAAGGATGAATATGCAAGTAGATGAGGAAACTGAGGCCCAGAGAAGTTAAGCAACTTTCCCACGGTGACCCAGTAGCAAAGGGAGAGAGGCATGGGGCACTCCAACTCCCACGAAGCTGTGTTTGGGAGAGTACAATAGAACAAAGCTGGTAGATGTGTTTGCTGCTCTCAAGGAGCCCACAGTCAAGAAGAGAATTTCTGGACCCACACTTTTTCCACTAAATGAGGATGGACATGAGTTGAATCACACTTGAGGTTGGTGAAGTGGGTTTAGAGGGCTTGGAAATGAATCGGGGTAGCTTGTCGAGGAGGGAGCGATTTTATCAGTTCTCGGAATTCGGAAAGAACTGATTTTGAGTGGATAAGAGAGGGTGTCGATCGCGTGTAACAACTAGAAGGTTACTTTGAGAGCTGAGAAGACGTATTGAACATTGGAAAGGAGGTGAAGTGCAGTCACAGGGCGGAGAGACTTCAATCCGGTTGTTGGAATCAGTTTGATGTATATGTGTCTTTTATTTTTGTTGTTTGTTTAATGGTATTATTAAGAGCTTATTATATGCCAGGTACTGTAGTAAGCACTGGGGTAGATACATGCTAATCATGCTGGACACAGTCCATGCCTCACATGGTCTTTCAATCATAATCCCCAATTTACGTTTGAGGTAACTGAGGCACAGAGAAGGTAAGTGACTGGTCCCAGGTCACACAGCAGACAGGGAAACGGGGGACAGAATTAGAATCCAGGTCCTTCTTTCTACCAGGCTCATTCTCTCTCCACTAAACGGATACATTTCTGCATATACACACTTCTTGTTTGACTATAAAACTGATGCCCCCCCCCCACCCCATACACCATGGAAAGGTTGCAGCTATTGTTTGAATGTGCGTGGTCCTGTTGCCATATTTGGTATGAGCCTTAGACCCTGCAGCCCACTGGCTGGGTCTAGGAACCAAACCAATAAGGAGATAGACTCTGCCCACTGTTTTCAAATCTACCAATCACTGCGATCAGCAACAGCAGTATATAAGCCCGTTGTATCGGGCACTCGGGGCCTTTTCCCTTAAGGAAATGAGCCCGCCGGGTGCGTTACCTCCTATTCAGTCTTCGGCCTTACCAATAAAACTTTATTAACCTTTTCGGCAGTCACATGCTGTCCGACTAATTCTTTAGTCGCTCGGCGACTTGGTGGCCATCCAGAACAACCGCCGCCATCAAAACCACCGAAAAAATATCACAACAGTCAGGTTCCTATCTTTATGTTCTCTGACCTCTCCTATCCGCTATTAATTTTAGTTTCAGTGTCCTCAACCAAAAATAATACTCTTGGTATTTATTAAGTGCTTACTGCATTCCAAGCAAAGTATTAAATGCTGGGGGCTATTCAGGGCAAGCTGGTAGAACACAGTCTGTGTCCCATGAGTGATTCATAGACTAAGTAGGAGGGAAAACGAGTATCAAATCTTCATTTTACTTTTGAGAAAACTGAGGTATAGAGAAATTAAGTCACTTTCCCATGGCTATGCAGCCAACAAGTGGTAGAATTGGGATTAGAACTCAGGTCCGGTTGGTAAACTGCAAATCCATCCCCTTCTTGGGCGGTGTGGCTCAGGTCTTCCTGGTGGTCCTGTTTGCCAGTTCAGAGTTTCTCCTCCTCCTGGTGATGTCCTATGACCGCTAGGCCACCATCTGCCTCCCACTGCTCTATGAGCTCATCATTACCAACATGGCCTGTGGAAAGATTGTGGCCGCATCCTGGCTCACCAGGGTGTTGTTTGGGGTCTTGTCTTCAGCTTCGACATTCTCCCTGAGCTTCCGTGGGTCCAAAATAGCCCAGCAATTCTTCTGTCACGTTCCCACCCTGCTGAAGATCTCCTGCTATGAAGACCACGTCGCCATCAATATGAGCGTCACCAGAGGAGCAGCTTTAGGTGTCATCTGGTTCATCTTCATCATCCTCTCCTACGTGCGCATCTTCTGGGCCATGCTGAGGATGCCGGCCACCGAGAGCCGGGCTAAAGCCTTCTCCACCTGCCTGCCCCACCTTGCCGTCTTTACCGTCTTAATCTCTATGGCCGTCATCTCCTACCTCAAGCCCGTGTCACACTCCCCTTCGACCCTGAACCTCTAGAGTCCGTGTTCTACACCGTGGTTCCTCCCGGCCTGAACCGTAAATCCTATTTGGGGAGGTTCTAATCCCTGCTCTGCAAGTTGTCTTCTGTATAACCTAGGGGTGAGCCACTTAACTTCTCCGTGCCTCAGTTATCTCATCTGTAAAATGGGGTTTAAGATTGTGAACCCCAGGTAGGACAACCCGATTACCTTGTATCTATCCTAGTGCTTAGAACAGTGCTTGGCACATAGCAGGTACTGAACAAATACCATAGTTTTTTTTTAATTTTATCGTGGCCTAAAGGAATGGGAGTTGTTCTAGATTGCAAGCTCATTGCGGGCAGGGAACATGTCTACCAACTCCGTTATATTGAACTTTTCCAAGTGCTTAGTACAATGCTCGGCCCAGTGTAAGTGCTCAATAAATACGATCGATTGATTAAGACGAGTTCTGATGCCAGCTCTGCTACTGGCTTGCTTTGTGACCTAGGGACAGAGACTTCCTCTTACACTCTGAGCCACTGTGGGAAAGAAATTATGTCTGAACTGATTACTTTGTTTCTACTCTAGCAAGTGAAACAATTCAGGCACACAACCACTTAATAAATGCAATAATGATAGCATCATTAGTAATGACTATGAAAATATAATGAAATGCTCTTTAGCATGACACTGGGGGGGTGGGAATGGAAGTTGGAAAATGCAATTGAATTGAATGGAAGGATGACTGCACATCCATCTGTCTTGTCAAATCCATCACCTCTCATCAGTCCATCTCTCCTTCCTTCCATCCATCCATCCATCCATCCATCCATCCATCCATTCATCCATCCATCCATCCATCCATCCAGAGCACGGGCTTGGAAGTCAGAGGTCGCAGGTTCTTATCCCGGTTCCACCACATGTCTGCTGTGTGACCTTGGGCACGGTCGCTTAACTTCTCCGTACCTCAGTTCCCTCATCTGTAAAATGGGCATTGAGACGTGAGCCCCACGGGAGACATAGACTCTGTCCAATCTGATTAGCTTGTCCTATGTTTTTGTACTCCAGCACTTAGTACAGTGCCTGATATATAGTAAGCACTTCACAAAGGCCATAAGAAAAAGTTAGAGTTGACTGATTGACTGAGAGATTGAGTGTCTCAAGTTGTGAATAGACAAGGGGAAACCATTCACAACGGCTAAAGAGTGTCGTTGAAAACAGGACCATTGGGAAGCTGGGATGCAGATGCTGCTGTTTCCACGGGAACCGCGAGGGTCGGCACCATCACTGATGCTTCAGGGACCGGGCCTTTGTCTCCCAGGAGCCTCACGAACCACTTGACCAGAGCCACGAGGTCCCTCGGCAGGGCCCTGAGCCATCCTCCAAGGATTCCCTTTGGAGCAGCTCCTGCTTTATCTTCAGGTATGGCGCTCCATCTGGAGAGCTTTTTGGGGTCTGAGGGAGAGCGGAGAGGGACCGAGGGCTTCTCTCTATTCCTTTCTGGCTGACCGAACCCAGGATTCTGAGGAGAAAGAGGAGACCAGACCAGCCCTCCAGAGGTCAGCGATCCCCAGCCCCACACTGCTCTGGTGACAGTGACTAGGGGTAAGTGGGATGGAGGGACGCGGAGCGGGGACGAGGATGAGGATGGAGCCAGTTTGAGGCCTCAGTTGGGGCTTGGACCAGGGCCGCAGCCCCCAGTGGAGCACGGGTGCTAGCGACAGTGGAGGTGTTTTCCATTTCAGTAACGCCCAACCATCACACACCTCTCCTACCTCTTCCTCAAACCTCATTACCATGCCAACTAGCCACCAGGTTTCGGTGCTCCAGCACAGCATCAGCACTGTAGACAGTTTGACTTTCAGTGGGTTCCAGAATCCCTTGCAGAGGGTAAATCACAGACAAGGCTGAGAGAATGTGACCAGCTTTGGACAGCTACTGGCACTCTCAGCCATTCGTTCCTGTAAGAGTTCTTCCCAAATGTTTGGAGAAGACAAGTAGTGGAAAACTTTGTGATCCCTGCCCTCATGGGTTTTCCAGCCTACTAGGCTAGGTTGACACAGTCTAATTTACCATCAATCAAGTAATCTTGAATCATTTTGATTGAGCGCTTATGTTGTGCACAAAGTATTTGGAGGGTATTAATAATAAAAGTAATACTTTTTAAGCTCTATGTCCCAAGCACTGTCCTATCAACTTTCGATGGTACTTGCTGTGCCTACCATGGTGACCACGGAGGACGGGGAATCAGGGTTCGATTCCGGAGAGGGAGCCTGAGAAATGGCTACCAGATCCAAGGAAGGCAGCAGGCGCGCAAATTACCCAATCCCGACCCGGAGAGGAAGTGACGAAAAATAACATTACAGGATTCTTTCGAGGCCCTGTAATTGGAATGAGCACATTTTAAATCCTTTTCGCGAGGATCCATTGGAGGACAAGTCTGGTGCCAGCAGCAGCGGTAATTCCAGCTCCAGCTGCTGCAGTTAAAACTGCAGTTGCTGCAGTTGCTAAAGTTGCTGCAGTTAAAAAGTTCGTAGTTGGATCTTGAGATCGAGCTGGCGTTCCACCGCGAGACGAGCCACCGCCTGTCCCCGCCCCTGCCCTCTCGGCGTCCCCTCGATGCTCTTAGCTGAGTGTCCCGCGGGGCCCGAAGCGTTTACTTTGAAAAAATTAGAGTGTTCAAAGCAGACCCGGTCGCCTGGATATTCCAACTAGAAATGATAGAATAGGACCCCGGTCCCTATTTTGTTCATTTTCGGAACTTGGGCCATGATTAAGAGGGACGGCCGGGGTCATTCCTATTGTGCCGCTAGAGGTGAAATTCTTGGACTGCCGGAAGACGGACCAGAGAGAAAGCATTTGCCAGGAATGTTTTCATTAATCAAGAACGAAAGTCGGAGGTTCGAAGACGATCAAATACCGTCGTGGTTCCGATCATAAACGATGCCGAATCGCGATTCGGTGGCGTTATTCCCATACCCGCCCGGCAGCCTTCCGGGAAATCATAGTCTTTGGGTTCCGGGGTGAGTATGGTTGCAAAGCTGAAACTTAAAGGAATTGACGTAAAGGCACCACCAGGAGTGGAGCCTGCGGCTTAATTTGACTCAACACAGGAAACATCACCCGACCCGGACACGGAAAGGATTGACAGATCGATAACTCTTTCTTGATTCTGTGGGTGGTGGTGCATGGTCGTTCTTAGTTGGTGGAACGATTTGCCTGGTTAATTCCAATAACGAACTACACTCTGGCATGCTAACTAGTTACACGACCCCCCGAGCAGTCGGCGTTCAACTTCTTAGAGGGACAAGTGGTGTTCAGCCACCCGATATTGAGCAATAACAGGTCTGTGATGCCCTTAGATGCCCGGGGCTGCACGCGCACTACACTGACTGGCTCAGCGTGTGTGTACCCTCCGCCGACAGGTGCGGGTAACCCGTTGAACCTCATTCTTGATGGGGATCGGGAATTACAATCCCCGATTACAGAGGAATTCCCAGGAAGTGCAGGTCATAAACTTGCGTTATTTACTTCCCTGCCCTTTGTACACACTGCCCGTCGCTACTAGCTATTGGTTTAATGAGGTCCTCGGATCAGCCCCGCCGGGGGTCGGCCACGGCCCCTGGTGGAGCGCTGAGAAGACGGTCGAACCTGACTATCTAGAGGAAATAGAAGTCGTAACAAGGTTGCCGTAGGTGAACCTGCGGAACGATCATTAACGCGAGGGGATGGAAACCCGACCCACAAACCGAAAAGCAGCCATGCGCAATTAGCTGTGGGAGGGGAAACGTCCGCCTGACAGAAGACACTCCGCCCATCCACCGGGACAGAGATTCATAGGACGTGTGGGGCTGTAAACCCGGTATGGGCAGGGATTGTCCCTCGTTATTCTGCATGGTACTTTCCAAGCGCTAAGTACAGTGCTCTGCACATAGTAAGCATTCAATAAATATGAGCGAATGAATGAATGACAAGTGGTTGTTTGGGCGGCATCATGGCTTAGTGGAATGAGCATGTAGCTGGGAGTCATGAATTTTGAAAGGTCTGCCCGGTTCTGCCACTGGCCTGCTTATATGACTTTGGTCCAGTCACGTAACCTCTTTCAATAATGATGATGTTGATACTACTGCTGATAATAACAGTAATTCTATGAATTTTAAGATCGTTCTTGGTGATTATGAAAATCAGAAAATCGGAGGGTGATAACGGAGAAGGGACACAACCATAGAAACTGTTATCCACATTTGACTGCCTGTTTACTTATTTTGATGCCTATCTCCCCTCTTCTAGACTGTGAGCCCGTTGTGGTCAGGGGATAATAATAATAATAATAATAATAATAATAATAATGGCATTAATTATGCGCTTACAATATGCAAAGCACTGTTCTAAGCGATGGGGAGGTTACAAGATGATCAGGTTGTGCCACGGGGGGCTCACAATCTTAATTCCCATTTTACAGATGAGGGAACCGAGGCCCAGAGAAGTGAAGTGACTTGCCCAAAGTCACACAGCTGACAGCTGGCAGAGGTGGGATTCGAACCCATGACCTCTGACTCCGAAGCCCGGACTCTTTCCCACTGATCCACACTGGGTTATCTCTATTGCTGAATTAGATTTTCCAAGCGTTAAGTAGAGTACTCTGCACATAGTAAGCGCTCAATAAATATGATTGAATGAATGAAGGAAGGAATGATCAGGTTGGATATAGCCCTTGTCCACATGAGGCTCACAGTCTAAGTAAGGAGGGCATATGATTTAATCTCCATTTTACAGATAAGGAGACTGATGTACAGGAGAAGTGAAGTTACTTGTCCAAGGTCACACAGCTACCATGTGGCTATCTGCTGGCGTAGATACAAGATAATCACAATGGACACAGTCCCTGTCTGACATGGGACTCTCAGCCTCTCAGAGGGGGTAACTGAGGCACGGGGAAATGAAGTGACTTGCTCAAGGTCACACAACAGATGAGCGGTGAAGTTGGGATTAGAACACAGGTACACTGACTCTAAGGCCTGGGCTCTTTCCTCTAGGCCAAGCAGATTCTAGTCTCCAGACACTAACTGAGCTTGCCAATCTGACACCCCTACCTCTGTGTTAAGGGCTCTGATTCTCCATTGGTTACTCAGAGTAAACAATCGTACTCCTCCAGTGAGGTTATAAAGATATGTTATATTTTTGATATGGTATTTGTTAAGCACTTACTTCGGGTCAAGCACTGTTCTAGCTCTGGGATAGATACAAACCAATCAGGTTGCATACAATCACTGTGCCACATGAGGTTCACAGTCTATGTAGGAGGGAGAACTGGTATTGCACCTCCATTTTACAACTGAGGAAAATGAGGACCAGGGAAGTGAAGTGACTTGCCCAAGGTCATCCAGCAAACATTCGGGAGAGCTTGGACTCTCATGCCCAGGTTCTTTCCACTAAATCATGTTGCTTCTTCTATTCAGAAGCATATCACTCTCTCCCTGTCTCTCTTTCTGAATATGGGTATACTGATGTAGACGAAGATGCGCTTGTTGTCGTGGGAACATCACAGGCCAGGACCGTTGCTGCAGTTGGGATTGCTAGGTCCTTATCTCCAGGGGGTTCTCGCTTCGCCTGGCCCATGAGGTTCTTCCACAGGGGCCCAGCCCAGTCCTTCAGGGATCCCACTTGGAGCAGCGACTGCTTTATCTATGCGGACGGGTCCTTCTAGAGAGCAGGTCAGCATCCATGGGAGAGAGTGGCTGAGGGTTCCTGGCTGTCCCTTTGCGGCTGACCGAACCCAGGAATCCGAGGAGAAAGAGGAGACCAGCCCAGTCCAGAGGAGGTCAGTCCCCCCCGCCAGCCTCAGCTGCCCTGGTGAGAGTGAGTGGGAGTGGAGAGAGGCAGGATGAAAGCAGAAGGAAGAAGCCAGAGATGAAGCAATCTGGGGAGATTCTCGCACTCGGAGAACAGGTTAGAGTTCATTCATTCAATCGAATTTATTGAGCGCTTACTTTGTGCAGAGCACTGATCTAAGTGCTTAGAAAGTACCATTCAGCAACAAATAGACACAATCCCTGCTCACAATGCTCACAACGGGCTCACAGTCTAGAAGGGGGAAGGGACCAGTTCGAACAAAGACTATACCCCAAACAGGGCAGGCTTGTAGGAGGTGAATGGCTTGCCAGCAATAATGAATCATAACTAATTTTGGTACATGTTAAGTGCTTACAGAGCACTGTTCTAAGCGCCAGGTTAAATACAAGTTAATCAGGTTGGACACAGTCCCTGTCCATCATGGGGCTCACACTCTTATCCCCATTTTACAGATGAGGTAACCGAGGCACAGGGAAGTTAAGTGATATGTCCGAAGTCACACTTGTGAGGGAGCAGGGATTAGAACCCACATCCTTCTGACTCCCAGGTCCGTGCTCTAACCACCAGTGGCCCCATCACCAACAAAGCTCTTCTCCCTCCAGCATCCCCACCCTGGCTACCATGGCAACCTCCCGCCAGGCTCTGATGCTACAACTGAGCATCGGCACGATGCTGCGTTCAATTTGGCTGTCAGTCGTTCCTGGATGTCAAAAACGTTTTCACCGTAAACGTGATTGTCAGGGATGAGAGGGCGTTACTGATTCTGGGAAAAACCCCGGCACCATCATCAATTCTTCTGAACGGAAGCTGTCCTACGAATCAATCCCTTAACGTGGCAGGAGAATTTGCATACATCAGTGTAGCTTAGAGCTATGCCATTGAGAGGTACTCGCGCTAGGGTTACCCATAACGGAAAAGTCTAAGCAGAATCATCAGGGAAAGTTGATTTACCTGTGCTGAGCAGTAGCGACAGATGAACAAATGATCAAAATGTGGACCAAACACAATGGCAGAGACTCAGGTTTTCACTCCACCGAAGGTGGCTTTATGGATAAAACACCAGTAGTCATTCTGGTATTTGTGTCCATAGAGCTTTCTTGTCTTGTTCCATGCAGTATACTTGAGTCTCTTCCCTCGACTCTCTGCCCTGCCCTTGTTGCCCAGCATAGGTGAGTTTTGAATTGTAGCAGATTGCCTTCCACTCACTAGCCCAATCCCAAACTAGGAATGGAATGAGGAGGCCTCTGCTTGACCCTCTGTCCCTGAGCTGAGACTGATAGAGTACTGGAAACTCTACAGGTACGATCCTGAGAGGGGCTGAGGATATTAATTTGCGTACAAAATCACTTCTAGACTATAAGCTCGTCGTGGGCAGGGAAGGTACCTACTACCTCTATTATGTTGGACTCTCCCGAGCATTTAGTACAGTGCTCTGCACACAGTAACTGCTCAATAAATAGGTTGATTGACCTACAACATTTCACAGCAGTTCATCTCTTTGTGCTCTCTTGTAGTCAACTATCTGCAATTTATTTTAGTTTCTGCCTCCCCAAATAATAATGATACTTATGGCTCTTGTTAAATGCTAATTATACACCAAGCACAGTAGTATGTGCAGGGGTAGATGCACAGTAATCAGGTAGGACATGGTCTCTACCCCACACGGGGTTCACCGTCTCAGTAGTGGGAGTAAACAGGCCTTGGATTTCCATTTTATAGATGAAGAATCTGAGGCTCAGAGAAGTTAAGTATGCTGCCCAAGGTCACACAGCAGGCAAGTGGTAGAGCCAGAATTAGAACCCATGTCCTCCAACTCCAAGGACTGGGCCCTTTCCACTACACTATGCCACTCCTACAAGTCTGTGGGCTTGGAATTCCTTGACAGCAGGGATCATTTGTACTAATACTATTGAACTCTGTAGGTGCTCAGTACGTACAAATGATTGATTTACTCCTACAGGAATTGATGTTGATTCCTTCATCTTCGCCATCAAGGCCTGTAAATTGAAGTGTTCCCTCTTCCTATGCAGGGAGTCGACATCAACTCCCAGATATGTCAAACATCCCCATGGTGAGGAAATTCCTCCTGCTGGGTTTCTCGGAGTTCCGGGAGCTGCAGCGGGTCCACGCCACGCTGTTCGTCCTGTTCTACCTGTAGACCCTGAAAGGGAATATCCTCATCGTCACCATCACTGCCCTCGACTGGCGCCTCCACACTCCTATGTACTTCTTCCTCAGGAACCTGTCCCTCATCGACCTCTGCCTCATCTCCATCACTGTCTCCAAATCTGTCACCATCTCCTTGACTAATTAATTGCCTACCCATCTTCTTCTTGAGCTGTGCCACTCAGCTCTTCCTGGTGGTCGATCCTGTTTCCTGCCTGGGAGTTTTTCACGGTGATGTCCTATGACCGCTACACCGCCATCTGCCTCCCCCTGCTCTACGAGGTCCTCATGAAACCAGAGGCCTGTGGGAAGATGGCAGACGCCTCCTTGCTCAGTGAAGGGCTGTTCGGGGTCTTGCTTTCAGATTCGACCTTCTCCTTGTCCTTCTGAGGGTCCAACGTTGTCCAGCATTTCTTCTGTGACGTCCCATCTTTCATTCATTCAATCATATTTATCGAGTGCTTGCTGTGTGCAGAGCACTGTACAAAGTACTTAGGAAGTACAAATCGGCAACATATAGAGACGTTCCCCACCCAACAAAGGGCTCACAGTCTAGAAGGGGGAGACAGACAACAAAACAAGTAGACAGGATTCAATACCATTAGAATAAATAGCATTATAGCTATATACACATCATTAATAAATAAAGTAATAAATATGTACAAATATACACAAGTAATGTGGGGAGGGGAGGAGGGGAGGGCAGAGGGAGGGAGCGATGGGGAGGGGAGGAGGAGAGAAAATTGGGGACTCAGTCTGGGAAGGCCTCCTGGAGGAGGTGAGCTCTCAATAGGGCCTTCAAGGGAGGAATAGAGTTAGACTGACTAGTTTGAGCTGGTCTCCTGCCTGCTGAAGATCACCTGCTCTGAAGACCACGCTGTAGGCGTGACCTTTGGGATAACCATAAGTGCCATAGGCTCCATTTCCACTGTCAATCAGTAAATCAATCGTATTTATTGAGCACTTACGGTGTGCAGAGCACTGTACTACGCGCTTGGGAAGTACAAGTCGGCAACACATAGAGAGAGTCCCTACCCAACAACGGGCTCACAGTCTAGAAGGGGGAGACAGAGAACAAAACCAAACATACTAACAAAATAAAATAAATAGAATAGATATGTACAAGTAAGATAAATGAATAAATAAAGTAATAAATATGTACAAACATATATACATATATACAGGTGCTGTGGGGAAGGGAAGGAGGTAAGATGGGGGAGATGGAGAGGGGGACGAGGGGGAGACTGTCGTCTCCTACGTGCTCATCTTCCGGGCCATACTGAGGATGCCGGCCGCCGAGGGACGGGCCAAAACCTTCTCCACCTGCCAGAGTCGTCGTCACCATCTTCCTCTCCCCAGGCATGTTTGGCTATCTCAAGCCGCCCTCACACTCTTCCTCGGTGTTCGACCTGCTGATATCCATGTTCTACGCTGTCATCCCCCCTGCCCTGAACTCCCTCATCTACAGCCCGAGGTACCGGGACATCAAAACTGCTTTGTTGAAAGTCTTAAAAAGGAGATCCCCCCAGACTCCTCTATAGGTCGAAATGTCTGTTTCCTTGTGCCGAAATTCAATCCATCAGTCAATTAATCATATTTACTGCAGGAGCGAAGAGTGCTGTCTGGGTTATAGTAGGAGAGTAGCAAGTTGAGGTAGGAGGGGCAAGTTATTGAGTGCTTTAAAGACAATGATGAGGAGTTTCCATTTGAAGTGGAGATGCATGTGTAATCACTGCATGTTATCGAGGAATGGAGAAATATGGACTGAAAGTTTTTATAGAAAAATTATACGGGCAGCAGAGTGAAGTAAGGACTGGAGTGGGCAGAGACAGGAGACATGAGAGATCAGCAAGGAGGCTGTTAAAATAATCATGGTGGGATAGAATAAGAGATTAGATTAACGTGGTAGCGGTTTGGATGAAGAGGAAAGGGCAGATTTTAGCGATGTTGTTAAGGTGGAACCGACAGGATTTAGTGATGCATTGAATCTGTGTATTGAATGAGAGAGAGTAGTCGAGGATAATGTCAAGTTTATGAGCTTGTGAGACAGGAAGAATGGTGGGTCATCAAGGGGAGGACGGAGTTTGGAGGGGAAGATAAAGAAAAGATTTGGTTGGTAGGCATGTTTCCTGCCCACAAGGAGCTTACAGTCTAGAAGGGATTGATCATGCCACTGGGAGCCATGACACGGGTTCTAATGGCAACCCTGCCACTGACCAGCTATATGACCTTGGTGACCAACTTAACCTCTCTTGGTCTCTCTGTCACATGGGGTTTTGATATATGATGTCACTTTCTCTTATATTCTGAGCCCCTCATGGCCAGAGACTTTGTCTGAGCTGATCGTTCTGTTCCTACTCAGCACCTGCTACAGACATTAGTATGTAAATTGTTAATAAATTCTATAACGATAATGTTGATAATTATGATTATGATAATTGATTATGATCAGGAGCCCATGAATTTATACTTCCTGGGTTAGATCCAGCTACCCCCTGCAGAATCTTGCAGCAGTATATTTAGTGGGATATTGTGAATGCTTTCTATCATATCTTCCAGGTGGGTTAATGATAATAACAATAAATCAGGTTAGACACAGTACCCTGTCCCACGTGGGGCTCACAGTATCAATCCCCATTTTACAGATGTGATAAGTGAGGGCTAGAGAAGTGAAGAGACTTTCCCAAGGTCATACAGCAGATTAGTTGCAGAGCCGGGATTAGAATCCGGATGGATGGACCACAATGATTCCTTGCATTACTTTGAATTTTCCTAAAGTATTGGGGGTAGGAGGGAATCCCTGTAGAATTCCGATTTAATAACTGAGACATTTCAGCCTCCCAACTGTCCCAGGTCTGGGTGATTTTGTACAGTGTGCTGACTAAATATTCAATTAGATGGTCTTCTAGACTGCCAGTTCGTTACAGGCAGGAAACGTGCTGATTGAATTTGTTGTATTGTACTCTCCCAGGATTTTAGTAGAGTGCTCTGCACATAGTAAGTGCTCAATAAATACTTTGACTGAGGATGATGATTATTAATAAAAATAGTTTAGGAATCAGTCAATCGTATTTATCGTTTACGGTGTACAGAGCACTGTACTAAGCACTTGGGAGAGCATAATATAACAATATAACAGACACATTCTCTGCTCACAATGAGCTTACAGTCTGGAGTGGGGGACAGGCATTAATATGAATCAATACATTACAGAAATGAACATAGGTGATGTGGAACTCGGAGGGGATTAATAGAAGAGAGCAAGCCAGGGCAACGCAGAAGGGTGTGGAAGAAGAGGAAAAGAGGACTCAGCCAGGGAAGGCCTCTTGGAGGAGATGTCCTTCAGTAAAGCTTTGAAGAGGTGGAGAATAAGGTGCACTCTTAGGGTAGGTACGACCGTTGGAAGAAGGGGAATAAAAGATGGATACAAATCCCATCCAACTGCTCAGATCCATCTTCTCTCATCCAACCATCTTTTCATTCATCCATTCATTCATCCATCCAGTAGACCATCACTGCAATTGATTGAGCACCTCTTGTGCCCCAAGTGCGGTAGACAGCTTTTTGGAGACTTCGTGACCTGCCCCACCCAGAAGACCAAGGGAAGTTGGAGGTCCGGGCCCCTTAGATGCACATTGCCCCATTGAGAGTGACTTTGGTGGAGGGGGGGTGGAGGAACAGGGAGGGACAAGGAGACAGATGGAAGAGTCGGAACCAATCTGGGGAGACGGTCACACTCGGGACCTATGCTGAGGTTCAGTCCAGGGCCGCGTCCCCCGACAGGACAGGGGGCTTGCAGGATGGGGGACTTGTCCAGTGCAGTGACACCAATCATCACAAGCCCTCATCACAAGCCCCACCATTCTGATTGGCTTGTATCCACCCCAGTTCTTAGGACAATGCCTGGCACATAGTAAGAGCTTAACAAATACCATTATTATTATTGTTATCCACTGCACAGCTGTGGCTGCCATGCAGCCGTCTGCTGGGTTTTGGCACTGTGGCACAGCCTTGGCAGGTTGGATGAGCTCTACAGTCTGCCCAGGCGCTCTGACAGTGTTCTGCACATAGTAAGTGCTCAACAAAACGACTTAATGAATGACTCTTAGGCCCATGCTCTTTTCCCTAGATCGCATTACTTCACTTCACAAATCACAGCACTGATAACGCGTTCACTCTCAGAAAGGAAAAGTAGCAAGTCGGATAGAAAAACTTCATTCAGAAGAATACATCGATACTAACGAATGCAACACAAGGAGGGAATTTTTCCACTTCACGTGAGACTGATAGATTTTTGGAGAGCTTCAATGGTCTGGGAAGCAAAAAATAATGGTAATTATGAAGGTTAAATGACTTACCCAAGAGAAGCAGCGTGAACAAGTAGATAGAGCTCAGGCTTGGGAGTCAGAAGGACCTGGGTGATAATACCGGCTCTGACACTGGTCTACTGTGGGACCTTGGGCAAGTCATTTCACATCTCTCTGTCTTTTGTAAAATGGGGATGAAGATTGAGCCCCTGGTAGGATATAAACTGGGTCCAAGCAATGCCCTCTGAGGTGGGATTATCCATCGCACATTGATCTTATCAGACGTCCCTCCGGACTCTGAGAAAGCCTCTTTTTTCAACCAGAATTGACACCTGTTCATATGCACCCCTCTGTAGGGTATCTTAGTCTTAGGGTGTCTCCTCCTCCAGGAGGCCTTCCCAGACTGAGCCCCTTCTTTCCTCTCCCCCTCGTCCCCCTCTCCATCCCCCCGTCTTACCTCCTTCCCTTCCCCACAGCACCTGTATATATGTATATATGGTTGTACATATTTATTACTCTATTTATTTATTTATTTTACTTGTACATTTCTATCCTACTTATTTTATTTTGTTGGTATGTTTGGTTCTGTTCTCTGTCTCCCCCTTTTAGACTGTGAGCCCACTGTTGGGTAGGGACTGTCTCTATGTGATGCCAATTTGTACTTCCCAAGCGCTTAGTACAGTGCTCTGCACATAGTAAGCGCTCAAACGCGGCAGGAGGAATCCCATCACTGGGGGGACGTTGGGCATTTTTGGGGGGCAGCATTAACTTTCTGCAGTGGATGAGGGAAGAGTGATTCTCTATGGAAAGGAGACAGTTACTGAATTGGAAATGATGTTTGAGTTTCATATCCAGCAGGGATAAGGAAAGATCCAGATTTTTGCATTATTTTGGTCGATTTAAAGGGAATTCCTGAGATTGCCTCCCCCCCTCCACCCCATCAGAGTTGGTAGAAACATTCCCTGCCCATACCGAGTTTACATTCTGAAGCGGGATCTTTTTCTATCTTTGTCTTCAACGCTCCCCACTGCATGAACTTGTTCGCTGCTTCCACTACCCAATACTTTGCGTGCAAACACATACACACACAAACGAACACAGCTTCTAGCACAGAGAACCCGATTGCAGCAGCTCCTGTAAAGTAGAAAATGAATTCGTTCTGTAATATTAATTAAGCACTTACTGTGTGCAGAGCACTGTACTAAATGCAGGGGAAAGTACAATAGAATGATAAACAGACATATTCCCTGCCTACAACAATCTTACAATTTAGAGGAATAACGGATTGTAGTTGGGTTGACTTCAAAGAATGCCTGATCACTGGTTTCAGTGAAATCCACCTGTTCTAACTCTCCTCCTCATTATCCGCTTTCTTCAACCAAGCCTCTAAAGAGAACCTTCTTACCTAGACTCGCTTTTGACGCTTCCTCCTCCTACCTGTGGCTCCCACCCTTCCTTTGGCCTGGAAATCCATCGTTGTCAATTCCCCAGCCCGAAGATATC
This sequence comes from Tachyglossus aculeatus, assembly GCF_015852505.1. Classification (NCBI taxonomy): domain Eukaryota; kingdom Metazoa; phylum Chordata; class Mammalia; order Monotremata; family Tachyglossidae; genus Tachyglossus; species Tachyglossus aculeatus. The sequence continues at coordinate 929,400 of NW_024044847.1, forward strand.
CCACCCTCAAAAACCCTCTGGTGGATTTAGCTAATTCATGTCTTCCCACCATCTGCCAGTGACCATCTCCAGACTGAATAAGGATCCACAGACCATCAGGATATTGCTGTTGAAGGTAAGGTTCTTACTCTAGACTGCAAGCTCCTTGAGAAAACATGTCTACTAACTCTTTCATATTTTAATCCTCTAAGCATTTAGTACAGTGCTCTGCACTCAGTAAGTGCTCAATAAACGTCTCTGATTGGTTGACTGATTAATGTCTGCTTCGCCACTAGATGGTGAGCTCCTTGTGGGCAGGGAACATGTCTACCATGTACTCTCTTCAGCACTCAGTTTAGTGTTCTGCGCACATTAAGCACTCAAAATTATGATTATCAAGCAGTAATGATAATAATAATGATTGTATTTGTTAAGCACTTATGATGTGACAAGCACTGTTCTATGCACTGGAGGAGACGGAAGGTAATCAGGTTGTCCCACCTGGGGCTCACAGTCTTAATCCCCATTTGACAGGTGAGGTAACGGAGGCACAAAGAAGTTAAGTCACTTGCCCAAAGTCACAAAGCTGACAAGTGGCGGAGCTGGGATTAGAACCCATGCCCTCGACTCCCATGCCCCTACTCTTTCCACTAAGCCAGGCTGCTTCTCATCCGCATATCCATTGTTCAATTCTTTTCTCCTCCCAATTGTAAATGACATTTTGCCTATCGAGCCTATTAGATTGGGAAGTCTTTGAGGGCAGGGATCATGCTTTTTACCTCTCTATGGTATTTCCTAAGCTCCCATTACGTTCCAGGCATTGTACTAAACTCTGGGGTAAATACAAGAAAATTGGGTGGGTCTCCGTCCCATACAGGGATCACAGTCTCAGTCCCCATCTTGTTACGTGGTAACGTAGGTATAGTGAAGCGAAGTGACTTGCCCCAAATCACCCAGAAAAGAAGCAGCCTGGCCCAGTGAAAACAGCATGGGCCTGGGCTCTAATTCTGCCAATTGCTTGTTGTGTGACCTTGGGCAAGTCACTTATCTTTGTGCCTCAGTTCTTCTATTCTCCCTCCTGCTCAGACTGTGAGCTCCATGACGTACAGGGATTGTGTCCAACCAGATTAACATTCCCAGTGCTTAGAACAATGCTTGACACATAGTAAGAGCATAACAAATAACATTAAAAAATAAAATAGAGGTGGAGACGTGATTAGATCCCAAGCCCTCCGACTCCCAGCCCATGTTCTATCCTCTAGACCACACTGCTTCTCTCTTGTATCCGTCCAAGATGTGGGGGGCCGGGGAGAATCCGGTGAGGAGGAATAGGTGATGAAGCATCTGGCTGGTGTTGACTCAGTCATACCCTCTTGTCGATGCCCGGAAGGTTGAATTCACCAGAGCACGGGGCTGACGCCATGCCATAACGTCCTAGCCCGGCAGCCATAGGAGCAGGGGTTTGGGGTTTGAACTATTTCTCCTCCCTTATTGACACCCATGCCCATCACCCCCGCCAGCTCTTCCGTACATTCAACTCCCTTCTCAGGCCCCCGGTTCCTCCCCCTCCTCCTTCCCTCACCCCCAACCATCTGGCCTCCTACTTCATTAACAAAATTAAATCCATCAGGTCCGACCTCCCCAAAGTCTCTTCCCCCCTTTCTCCATCCCCCCGGCTCTCAAAACTCTCTGCTACTCTCCCATCCTTCCCAGCGGTATCCTCAGAGGAACTCTCCTCCCTCCTCTCAAGTGCTACTCCGGCCACCTGTGCTTCGGACCCCATTCCCTCTCATCTTATGAAATCTCTCGCTCCATCCCTTCTCCCCTCCTTAACTACCATCTTCAACCGCTCACTCTCCACTGGTTCCTTCCCCTCTGCCTTCAAACATGCCCATGTCTCTCCCATCCTAAAAAAACCCTCTCTTGACCCCACCTCACCTTCTAGTTATCGTCCCATATCCCTCCTACCATTCCTTTCCAAACTCCTTGAACGAGTTGTCTACACGCGCTGCCTAGAATTCCTCAACAACAACTCTCTCCTCGACCCCCTCCAGTCTGGCTTCCGTCCCCTTCATTCCACGGAAACTGCCCTCTCAAAGGTCACCAATGACCTCCTGCTTGCCAAATCCAACGGCTCATATTCTGTCCTAATCCTCCTCGACCTCTCAGCTGCCTTTGACACTGTGGACCACCCCCTTCTCCTCAACACGCTATCTGACCTTGGCTTCACAGACTCCGTCCTCTCCTGGTTCTCCTCTTATCTCTCCGGTCGTTCTTTCTCAGTCTCTTTTGCAGGCTCCTCCTCCCCCTCCCATCCTCTTACTGTGGGGGTTCCCCAAGGTTCAGTGCTTGGTCCCCTTCTGTTCTCAATCTACACTCACTCCCTTGATGACCTCATTCGCTCCCACGGCTTCAACTATCATCTCTACGCTGATGACACCCAGATCTACATCTCTGCCCCTGCTCTCTCCCCCTCCCTCCAGGCTCGCATCTCCTCCTGCCTTCAGGACATCTCCATCTGGATGTCCGCCCGCCACCTAAAGCTCAACATGTCGAAGACTGAGCTCCTTGTCTTCCCTCCCAAACCTTGTCCTCTCCCTGACTTTCCCATCTCTGTTGACGGCACTACCATCCTTCCCGTCTCACAAGCCCGCAACTTTGGTGTCATCCTCGACTCCGCTCTCTCATTCACCCCTCACATCCAAGCCGTCACCAAAACCTGCCGGTCTCAGCTCCGCAACATTGCCAAGATCCGCCCTTTCCTCTCCATCCAAACTGCTACCCTGCTCATTCAAGCTCTCATCCTATCCCGTCTGGACTACTGCACCAGCCTTCTCTCTGATCTCCCATCCTCCTGTCTCTCTCCACTTCAATCCATACTTCATGCTGCTGCCCGGATTATCTTTGTCCAGAAACGCTCTGGGCATATTACTCCCCTCCTCAAAAATCTCCAGTGGCTACCAATCAATCTGCGCATCAGGCAGAAACTCCTCACCCTGGGCTTCAAGGCTCTCCATCACCTCGCCCCCTCCTACCTCACCTCCCTTCTCTCCTTCTACTGCCCAGCCCGCAACCTCCGCTCCTCCACCGATAATCTCCTCACTGTACCTCGTTCTCGCCTGTCCCGCCGTCGACCCCCGGCCCACGTCATCCCCCGGGCCTGGAATGCCCTCCCTCTGCCCCTCCGCCAAGCTAGCTCTCTTCCTCCCTTCAAGGCCCTGCTGAGAGCTCACCTCCTCCAGGAGGCCTTCCCAGACTGAGCCCCTTCCCTCCTCTCCCCCTCGTCCCCTTCTCCATCCCCCCATCTTACCTCCTTCCCTTCCCCACAGCACCTGTATATATGTATATATGTTTGTACATATTTATTACTCTATTTATTTATTTATTTATTTATTTTACTTGTACATATCTATTCTATTTATTTTATTTTGTTAGTATGTTTGGTTCTGTTCTCTGTCTCCCCCTTTTAGACTGTGAGCCCACTGTTGGGTAGGGACTGTCTCTATGTGTTGCCAATTTGTACTTCCCAAGCGATTAGTACAGTGCTCTGCACATAGTAAGCGCTCAATAAATACGATTGATTGATTGATTGATTGATTACTCACCTCCTCAAAAATCTCCAGTGGCTACCAATCAATCTGCGCATCAGGCAGAAACTTCTCACCCTGGGCTTCAGGGCTCTCCATCACCTCGACCCCTCCTACCTCACCTCCCTTCTCTCCTTCTACAGCCCACCCCGCACCCTCCGCTCCTCTGCCGCTAATCTCCTCACCGTACCTCGTTCTCGCCTGTCCCGCCATCGACCCCCGGCCCACGTCATCCCCCGGGGCCTGGAATGCCCTCCCTCTGCCCATCGGCCAAGCTAGCTCTCTTCCTCCCTTCAAGGCCCTACTGAGAGCTCACCTCCTCCAAGAGGCCTTCCCAGACTGAGCCCCTTCCTTCCTCTCCCCCTCGTCCCCTTCTCCATCCCCCCCATCTTACCTCCTTCCCTTCCCCACAGCACCTGTATATATGTATATATGTTTGTACATATTTATTACTCTATTTATTTATTTATTTATTTTACTTGTACATATCTATTCTATTTATTTTATTTTGTTAGTATGTTTGGTTTTGTTCTTTGTCTCCCCCTTTTAGACTGTGAGCCCACTGTTGGGTAGGGACTGTCTCTATATGTTGCCAACTTGTACTTCCCAAGCGCTTAGTACAGTGCTTTACACAATAAGCGCTCAATAAATACGATTGATTGATTGATTGATTGCTCTGCACACAGTAAGCACTCAAGAAATACGATTGAATGAATGAATTTCATGAGAAGCAGTGTGGCTTAACGGAAAGCGTACTGGCTTGGGAGTCAGAGGACGTTGGTTCTAATCCCGACTCCACCATTTGTCTGCTGTGTGACCTTGGGCAAGCCAATTAAATTCTCTGTGCCTCAGTTACGTCATCCTGAAAACGGAGATTAAGGCTGTGGGCCCCACGTGGGACAACCTGATTACCTTGTATCTACCTCAGCGCCTAGAACAGTGCTTGGCAAACAGTAAGTTCTTAACAGTGACTGCAATCATTCATTTTTATTATTTTTATTTCAGGACATCGGCTGTCCAGAGTACCCCTGTTCCCAATTAGCTGACAATCTAAAGGAAAGTTCCCTGGGGCAGTTTCTGCCCTAAAGGTTTTTTTTTTCATCGCGGCCTTCATGTCCCGGTTCCTCAGGCTGCAAATGAGGGGGTTCTGGGTGGTGGCCATCACAGAGTAGAACGCGCATAACGTCAGTTCCAGCAACGACGGGGTGTGGAATATCGGCTTCAAGTAGGCAGAGGATCAGGAAGTGATGAAAAGGGTGGCGACGGCGAGGTGAGGCACGAAGGTGGAGAAGTCGTTGGCCCGGCCCTCGGCAGCCAGCATCCTCAGCAAGGCCCAGAAGTTTAGCGCGTCCCTTCCCCTTCCCCTCTCTCACTCAGCTCTTTCCCTCTCTTTCCCCCGCCCCCAACCCTCCCCCTCACCCCCGTCCAGAATACCTCTGTACCAGCGCCAACGCTCAACCCTTCCCTTACAATCCCCTCACTCCCCTCCTCCCCGCCCCCACTCCATCCCAGTTCTCCTTTCTCATCGCCACCCCTCTTCCCCCTCTATCCGTCCAGGCCACCGCAAACTCATTCCAAACCAAACCCTCCCCACCCCTCGCACCCTTCCCCCTCCATCCCCTCCCTCCATAGCTGCTGCCAAGTGTGGCCTTTGGAACCCCTGTTCCATTATAGGTAAGCTCCCTTTCATCCTTCACCGGTTCCTTTCCAGCTCTCCCCTCTTCGCCCTAACCGAATCATGGCTCACTCCGGATGACACGGTCCCTTCTGCGGTTCTCTCCAATGGAGGCTTCTTCTACTCCCATTCCCCCAGACTCACCGGAAAAGGAGGAGGTGTCGGCTTCCTTCTCGCACCTCACTATCGCTTTCGCATTATCTCTCCTTCAGCTTCCCTTTCCTTCCCCTCCTTTTAAGCCCATATTATTCGCCTCTACCACCCTCTCCAGATTCTTCCGGCCGTCATCTACCACCCCCTCGGCCCCACCTCCAACTTTTCTTTAAAGATTTTGACCCCTTTCTCACCTTCCGTCTCTCCTTTTCCATGCTCATTCTGATCATCAGAGACTTCAACTTCCACATGGATGTCCCTGGTGACTCCTCTGCCGTCCACCTTCTATCTCTCCTTGACGCTGCCAACCTCCTGCTCCACCCCACCTCGCCCACTCACCAACATGGTCACACCCTCGACCTCATCATCTCCTACCGCTGCACTATCACCACACTCACCAACTCTGTAATCCCTCTCTCTGATCATAATCTTCTAACCTGCCTCCTCACTCACACTCCTCCTCCCTGTAAATCTAAACTACTACCCCACTGGTACCTCCACTCTCTCGACACAATCCATCTTTCTTAGCGAATCACACACCGCCTCGCCTCCCTATCCTCTCTACCCAATCTTGATGACCAGATTTCTGCTCTCAACTCCACCCTCTCTAGTCAACTCAACTCGCTCGCTCCCCTTTCCCTTCACCACTCTCGTACCACTAACACAGAGCCTTCGATCACTGCCCCTGTCCGGCTCCTTCGCTCTTATGCTCGAGCTCCTGAATGCTGCAGGCGAAAATCTAAACACCAAGCCAAGCCTGTGCACTTTAAGTTTATCCTTTCCTGCCTTAACTCTGCCCTCTCCTCTGCTACGTAAAACTATTTCTCCTCCCTTATTGACACCCATTCCCATCATCCCCGTCAGCTTTCCGTATATTTAACTCCCTTCTCAGGCCCCATGTTCCTCCCCCTCCTCCATTCCTCACCCTCAACGATCTGGCTTTCTACTTAAGTAGTAAAATTAACTCCATCAGGTCTGAGCTCCCCAAAGTCACCACTCCCCCTTTTCCATCCCCCCACTCTCAACCCTCTCCGCCACTCTCCCATCCTTGCCAGCAGTATCTTCAGATGAGATCCCCTCCCTCGTCTCAAGTG